>NW_026694282.1:15610000-16210000 GCF_021218885.2 Marmota monax
AAACAAGGAGAGGTCTCTGGAGTGGAGTGAACATTTTGATGCAAATAGAAAGAGAAAGACTTCCTGCAATAATGAAAGAAGCAATGAACCTGAGCTAAGAATGACTGCCTATGAGAATCTTGTACTCACATATCTAGTACACGCTTCCTATCTCCTCTTAGACTCTGTCCAAACTCATTAGAAAGGTAATTGCAACTGTCTGTTCAAATACTGGAGAACAGCAATTGCATTTTTTCCCTTTGCTTCACAGGTAATCTGTCTATGTCAGTTGATGATAAGGAAAGAACATGCAAACTTTGAATCCCTTGTAACCACTGGGCTATTCACTTCTACAATGAAATAACATCTATTATATTTCAAGTAGATTTATTTTTTCAAAGCACTCTAAATCTTAGTGGGAGTTAGGGTATATTATTATTAGACTCTGTTAGAAGAGGATTACTTTTATATCTGAGAAACCAAATCAATGCAAATCATTTTTTTAAAATAATCTTTGCATTCACTTAAGCCTTTATAATATTTCATTACAAACTTTTATTTTTACTTTTGAGGTAAAAGTGTATTCCTCATAGTTCTGATTTTGTCTTGTCACAATGATGACAAATGCAGTTTTATTATTAATTTTTATTATTACCCTACTAAGTCATTTTTAGGCAACTGAAATAAGTTACCTGATAATTACATTAAACTAGTATGTTATCTAAAATAAAGGACTTGCTCCATTCCTTGACACAAATTATCAATGATAAGAGATAAAGAACCGCTTTGGAATTAAACACATAGCCCCTGCATTTTCTCTGTAATAATTTATCACTTTGAAAATGGAAATAAAATATCAACATCACAGTACTATCCAAGTAAATAAGACATTTACAATATCAGACATATGGTGATTTTTCTATTAAATATATATGTCTATATTTTATCATCTTATAATCCTTTCTCAAATTTCTCTTTAATACATCATTTTTGTTGTTGTCATCTTTTCCTTGGAAAATCATGAATATTCATATTCTCTATTAAATCTTGAATTACTCTGTGAAGACATTCAAATTTCACCTTGCACAGTCAAAATGATCTGTGTCTTTATATGTGTTTGCAGAGTATCCAATAAAGCTTATACAGGGAAATAGAAAAGGAAAATGTCTATTTTCCCCATTAGGTTAAAATTTCAGGGTATGTAGCTATTTTACTCCCTAAAAATCTAATATGAAATTTTATTATATTAGTATATCAACTGAAAATTTTGGCATAGCTATAAATACAATGGAATTTTATTTTTAGTATTTATTTAAAATATCATGTAGAGCTAAAAATGTATTCAGCAAATTTCAGGACCATAATTGTTTGCTCCAGTTAATTTATCAAAATTTTGTGTTTTGTTTTGTTTTGTTTTATATTGACCCACAATTAGGTCAACTAGTGAAAGATAAGCCAGCTTGTAAGGGACTTGTTGCTGTCATATTTCCACAGGGTATGCTATTGTTTTTCTTTCCATTAAGGTATCACTACTTTCAGAAGATTCCAGATACTAATTACTAATCATTATCAGGATCCAATTAAAGATAGAAAAATGTACTTAGAGAACCTTAGTTTATCTCAATACTCTTCTGGAATAATTAGTTTATTTATTAAGTCAATGTAAGTCTTAAGCACTCAAAGAAGATAATCAGGCCACAGAAATGGATCAATGGTGGGCACCCTAGTGTATATATTACTGTTAAAAGTTTTTATGAACCCCTGGAGGGTTCCTTTTCATATAAAGAAAACCCCTCAAAGTGATATTTCTTAATGAAACATGAAAATTTTCATATAGAAAGACATGGTACTTATTTTGGTAAGAAACACTATCTGCCAAATTTTATGAGTAACTTTCTAGAAATAGCATTACTTTCTTATTAGAGATATTCACATCCAGAAGGTTAGGGGATGCTCATCACTTTCAAGCATAATGGACACTCAAGATCAATAAATGAATTTTTAAATATGATTAAGTTCTTTAATACTTACGTCCTACAGAGCTTTATCACAGTCCCTCCTGAAGATTATATTCTTCTACTTAAATACAATTTGTTCCATCACCCTTATTTACATAAATTTTGACTTGTAATTATAGAGGTCAGAGATGGTACCACTGTCTAACATGGTACTCTCTATTTGTGATGATAGAAATGTTCTATACATCTTTTCAACATGAAATTCATTAGTCATTGAAATATGGCAAGTGCAACTAAAAAAACTAAATTTTAAAAATTTTTGCATAAATCTAACAACTAAATTTAAATACTCATATGTGATTAGTTACTTCTTTATTGATGAGCTTAAAACTATACTGCTTAGATAGGGTTAGTCCTAAAATTGAACATAATATTGTCGACATGACATGACCAGTTCTTATTCTAGAAACATATTTATATTATTGTGTAGCAGGTTATATTATCAGCAACCAGACTTTGAGGAGTTTAGCAAGAGAGTGTTGATTGGAAATTAATACGTAGAAGGAAGATAGAGTAAATGGGATTGGGAAGAGAGAGCAAACAAATTGACTGCTTTAGGCCAGTCCTTTAAGAGTTCTGGTGTCCCTGAAATATGCTGTTTTTAAGTCCGTTGGGTACAGACTGAGGAGTGGGATAGCTTGCAGCACAATTCACAATAGCTAAACTGTAGAACTAACCTAGATCCCCTTCAGTAGATGAATGGATAAAGAAAATGTGGTATATATAAACATTGGGATATTATTCAGCAATAAAAGAGAATAAAATCATGGCATTTGCAGGTAAATGGATGGAGCTGGAGAAGATAATGCTAAATAAAACTAGCCAATCGCAAAAAAACAGATGCCGAATGATTTCTCTGATTTAAGGATGTTGATTCATAATATGTTGCTGGGGGAAGGAGGGTATAGGAGGTTTAAATGAACTCTGGATAGGGCAAAGGGGAAGAGAGGAGGGGAGCGGGCAGAGGGGTTGGAAAGATGGTGGAATGTGGTGGTCATCATTACCCTAAGTACGTGTATGAAGAAATGAAGGATGTGACTCTGTGTACAACTGGAGATATGAAAAATTGTGCTCTATATGTGTAATATGCATTGTAATGCATCCTTTCGTCATACATAACAAATTAAAATTTTAAAAAAGTAAATAGAAACAAAATTTTCACACGTGATAGCATCTGTGTATAGATTTTCAATATTTTTGCTTAAAAAGCACAATTATGATTTATTTTATATGAAGAACATTTTTATGTGATGTTAAAAGTAAAGATTATAACACAAAGAAGACTCCATTTCCACTTGGGCCTGCTCAGATTTAATTTTCCATATACATTCAGGAAATAGCACCTACAGCATTCCAATAAACCTTACTTTTTAGAAAAAAATTAAAAGAAGATTCATGTAAACATCCCTAACTGCTTAAACTGGTCTAGAAGTATCAATCCATATTTACGTTTTCCTCTGTGACAATCCATTCTTCTTACCACTGCTGCTATTGATTGTCTAACTGGTGATATAACTGAGATGTTCCAGCTCAAAAGGTCTGTGCCCTGGTCACGAATGCTTTTCATTGAATTGGGGAAGCTTCTGGACCACTTTTTCTTTAAATTATTTTCTATCCCGTTATCTTTCACCTCTCCCTCTGATACTCCTGTTCCATTTTCCAGTACCACTCAAGTCTCTGATTCTGTTTTGTTTTATTATTTTGGTTTTGGTTTTGATATGAAATGTTATATTGATTCTCTAAGTTCATCAATTCTTCCACTATCTCAGTCTGATGTTCCAATAATTTAAAACCTTTAGTTATTAAATTAACAAGTCCAGAAATTTTTTTGGTATTCCTTCTATAATACTGATGACTTCTATTGATTTTATCTATTTTGAATCTATTTTGATTAGTTAATCATATTTTAACTTTAGTATTTAATAATGGCCTGATTTTGTTCTTTGAACATATTTAGGTTGCCTACTTTGAGATGTTTTTCTGTTAAACCATACAGCAATTTTTTTTTCTCAGAATTTCAGTTGATGTTTTTGCCCTCTGTAAATGAGGCACATGTTCCAGGTTTTATTTTTACTTTTATATATTCATCTTTATCAGAAAATTTAGAAGTCTTGTGTGATGGCTTAGATGTGCTAGAGATATAGGAAAGATCCCTGGCTTTAATTACTGACATAAAGTTATGAATCTCAGATTTATCAACTATTTGACAGGAAGACATCTTGTTCCCTCCTTAGGAAATGGGAGAGTCAGAGTGTGATGCTGAGAAAGCTGATAAGCCCCATCCTTTATAAATTTAGAATTTTACCTGTTACATGTTGTTATTACTACTATCCCCAAAAGCTCATGATTGGTTGCAAAACATCACTCAAAGTCAGCTACCTATTCTTTTTTCTCTCTTTCCCTTTTTTAAATTTGTTCTTTTCAGTTATACAAGAAATAGATTCCATTTTGCTGTAATTATATAAGCGTGAAATATATATTATTCTACTTAGGACACCATTCTTATGGATGTACATGATGGTGTAATTCACTATTATGTATTCATATAAGTACATAGAAAAATTATTTTGGATTCATTCCACTGTTCTTTCTTACCCTACTCTTCCTCCCTTCTCTTCATTGCCCTTTGTCTAATCTACTGAATACCTGTTCTTCTCTTCCCCATTATTGTGGATTAGCTTTAACATATCAGCAAAAGATATGACCTTTGATTTTTGGGATTGGCTTATTTAACTTAGCATCATACTCTCCAGGTTCAGCCACTTACTTAAAAATATCAATAAAGCCATTCTTCTTTATGGCTGAGTAATACTCCATTGCATATATATAGCACAATTTCTTTATCCATCATCTGCTAAAGGGCTTCTAGTTTGGTTCTATAGCTTACCTATTGTGTATTGAACTACTATAAACATTTATGTGGCTGCATCACTATAGTATGCTGGTTTTAAGTCTTTTGAATATAAACCAAGAAGTGGAACAGTTGGGACAAATGGTGGTTCCATTTCTAGTTTTAACTAGGAATGAATCTTCATACTGCTTTCCAGAGTGGTTGTACCTATTTTCATTCCCACCAGCAATATAAGAGGGCACCCTTTTCTTCACATCCTCACCATCATTTATTGCTACTTGTATTCTTGATTGCTGTCATTCTGATTGGAGTAAGGTAAAATCTCAGTGTAGTGTTGATTTACATTTCTCTTATTGCTAGAGATATTAAACATTATTTTTTATGTATTTACTGACCATTCATATTTCTTCTTCTGTGAAATGTTCAGTGTTGAGGGCCATCTGAGGGCTATGTGTGGACCACACAAGCATTGTAACCTTTGAATAGGAAAATCTTGTATTTGGGAAATTCTCATGGCAATCCCACAGGGTAAGGTGTATTTGGGCACAAATACATGTGAATTTCTATTCAACTCTGCCATATAGCACCAGAGATGGGGTGAACTGCTGCAGCCACACAGCCTCTCAGAGATGGGTGTAGCCTGCCAAGATGCTAATCAATCTGTTGACTGCAAGACATCATGAAACAAGACTTCATCCCTGAAACTTTGTCCCTGCCTTTATCCCCTTAAATAAGCTATGGGAGCCATTTTCTGAGCTCCAGTTCCTGTGTGGGCTGGACCTATCAGGCACTCTGCATTTAGAACTATTTTTCTGAATTTGTCTTTTATTTCTTCATTAAATATTTCAAACATTAATCTTCTCTGGTGGCTTATATCCTCCTGGGCAGGAGTGTTATGGGCTAGGATATATGGGCAATGACCAAACAGACTCCATTTTACCCTGAGACTCCATATCATGTACGAAATGCTTCTCCCATGGGAAACCCCCACCTCTGCACCCTTAATAGTTACCTAGCATAACATACTTGGCAACATAAATAGCAATTCTTACACAATGTAAAATTGTTCTCTTTGGTTTCCATCTTTCTTGGGCAATATACCTTGTCAGAGATTGATTGCATAGATATTAGTAACCATTCTCTAACTTGTACTAAATTAGGGTCATTTTGACCTACTTCCCTTCTGCTTGCTTGCTGCTATGACAACCTAGAAAGTCAGGTAGGAAATACCAATGTACCCATTGCATTGTCTTGCTAACTGCTCAATTCAGCTTCTATACCTGCTTGCTTGCAGCTACATCAACCTGGATGTGTTTTTTTGCCTTAAGTATCCTAAAATTCTCAGGCTTGAGCTATTCCTTGCAGAGACAGTTATGGGTCCTACAGGGAGAAGTCACCTTCCCACTAAATAAAGACTCTTCAATTTGGATAAAACTGGGACTTGGTGTGTTTTCTGAGTGACCTGTTCCACAACAAGAAGATAGGACCTCTGGAGAGGCACTGGCAGCCTTGCCATGGTTCAGTTCCTTTGCCCATTTATTGATTGAGTTATTTGGTTTTTTGGTGCTAAGTCTTTTGAGTCATTAATATACCCGGGGAATTAACACTGCTGAGGTGCAGATAGCAAAGATTTTCTTTCATTCTGTAGACTTTCTCTTCATGCACTTGTTTCCTTTGCTGTGAAGAAGCTTTTCCATTTGATGCCATCCTGTTTATTGATTACTGAGTTCACTTTTTAACTTTAGGTGTCTTATTGAGGAAGGCAGTTTATGAGCCAATATATTGGTGTGTTGAATCTACATTTTCTTCTAGTATGTTCAGAGTTTTTTTTTTTCTAATTTTGAGGTCTTTGATCCACCTTGCCTTGAGTTTTTTTCAGGGTGAGAGATGGGTGTTAAATATCATTATGCTACACATGGATTTCCAGTTTTCTCAGCACTATTTGTTGAGGAGGCTGTCTTTTCTCCAGTGTATGTGTTTTGGTCTTTATCAAGTGTGAGGTAGCTATATTTACGTGGGTTTGTCTTTGTGTCTTCTATTCTGTTCCATGGGTCTTCTTGCCTATGTTGGAGCCAATGCCATGCTGTTTTTATTCTCACAGTCTGGATTTCTTTTAAATCCCAAGTAAGTTACAAGAGAAGAATAACATTGTGCCTCAGAGTTTTTGTCTCATTTTACTCAGTCTGCTTGTTATGGTTTGGATGTAAGGTGTCCCCCAAAAGCTCATTGTGAGACAATGCAAGAGGGTTCAAAGAGTGAAATGATTAGGTTGTGAGAGTCTTAACCCAATTGATGAATTAATGCCCTGGTGGGATTCATTGAGTGCTAACTCAAGGCAGATGGAGTGTGGCTGGAGGATGTGGGTCATTGTAGTCATGGTTTTGTGGTACATATTTGTATTTGGTAAGTGGAGACCTCAATCTTTGTTTTCTGATCATCATGTGAGGTGCTTTTCTCTGCCACACTCTTCTGTCATGAAGTCTGGCCTTACCTCTGGCCCCAAGGAATGGAGCCAAATTTCTATGGATAGACACCTCTAAAACTATGAGCTCCAAATAAACTTTTCCTCCTCTAAATTTGTGCTGATCAGGTCTTTTAGTTTCAGTGGCAAAAAAAAAAAAAAAAAAAAAAAAAAAAAAAAAAAAAACTGACTAAACCACTGCTATAACAAAATACCATAGACTGCATGGATTAAGTGAAAGACATTTATCACATTTCTAGAGGTTAGAATATCCAAGGCCAAGGTACTAGCAGACTCAGTTCCTGGTAAAAGCCCTCTTCCTTATTTGCAGAAAGCCTGGGCAGGATCCTTTTCCTGACTTGCAGAAAGTACGGCCTCATGTTTCAGAGGGAGATAAAGAACTGTGGTCTCTTTTCCTCTTCTTACAAGGATATTAATCTCATCATTGGGCCCTTACCCTTATGACCTTGTTTAAGCCTAATTCCTTTACAAAGACCCCACCTCATAATAGTAGGGTGCTTGGGCTTCAAAATATAAATTTGAGAAAAATAAATTCAGTCTATTCCAGCAATTATTTTTTTTTAATTTAAATAAGGGTAAATGGATATACTAATGACGAAAATAGCAATTGATAACTAGAGCCAATTTCAGTATAGTATCATCCAATTTCAAATAAGTATTATCCCTCCAGACATGATATATTGAGATTCTAAAGTACTTGCAATATAAATTTGCATATTATTATACTAAAAGCAGCAGAATATTTGACTTTCAAATCCTATACTTACTACTTGCTTGCCTTCATTCTGTTTGTTATGGATCCCATTGAAATCTGCCACAGTCCAGTATTCACTTCTAGTCTTAGTAAAAATGAAAGATATCACAGAAGTCTCCACATATGTATAGAAGCTCAGAGATTTTTGCACCCAACTGACCTTGTGTACATCAATTTAACTCCCCAAATGCATATTTATGACAGATTTGGAAAAAAAAAAGAAAACAAAGTGCCAAGTACCCAAATGTCAGAACAAAAAGATGCCCCAGGCTTTACTTCAAATAGGAGGATAAAAATAGAAATGGGTCCAGATGCCTGCTGAAAGATTTGTTATTTTCTTTTGCTGAAACATAAACAATTCACCCATAAATAATTGCACAGGCAAGCTATAAACCCTTAGTCTTCAGTCACTCATAGCAGAGCTTTGCAGAATTGATTTATACTTACAATGTACCTATTGCTATGTTAAGACAAGGAAGGCTGTCTTGGGGAAACTTCATTATTAACTGATTATTTTAATACAAAACTAAATAAGCTCAGAGAAATATTTTATGTATGCAGTATAAACCATTCCCATTCAACAACTAAAGCCTCTAATCATATTCACTATTTTAATATTGCAAATTTATTGAGTAAAATAATGTTAAACATAAATGTATTTGTAACTGCTCCATTGGAAAATGGATTCATTTTGGTACAGTTTATTTTCATTGTGTTACGCGATTCAAATCGTGCACATCCTATCTGCTTTTTTATTTTAAAAATCCTAAGGTAATCTTAACAGTCTATTGTGCACATTTGGTGACCGTGATACTTAGGCATTCTTATGTAGTGTTTTTTGTTAATATGCTTTTTACTTGTTGCTAAAACAAACACTACATTCATGATTTATAGGTCTCCATTATGATTCTTAAGTAGACTTGGCCAAGCACAGGTGAATTAACGCATCATGAAGATAATTATTTTCTATATGCAGGCTGGAAGATACTATCAAAGCAATTACCTATCTGTGTTCTGAAAAAAAAAAGTGAGAAACCTGTTGATGAATTCTGAGTGGTAGCTACCATGCTGAACCATGTCAGTTTTCCTATGGGAAAAACAGTGGTGAAGTGCTTGTGCAGATTTTCTTTTTGTCAATTGTTCTCTGAATTCACATCACAACTCTATTACTAATTAACAATTCTTTATTTTTTTAAAGATTTTTTTAGTTGTTGATGGCCCTTTATTTTATTTGTTTATTTATATGTGGTGCTGGGAGTCAAATGCAATGCCTCACGTGTACAAGGCAAGTGCTCTATCGTTGAGCTACAACTCCAGCCCCTAATTAACAATTTATCTTTCCACGAGTTAATCAACAGTCTTTGGTCAAATTCCCTTTAAAATATACTGTATCACTCTTTTCATCTCATTTTAATACACACACACACACACACACACACACGGGAAAAACATAATACTTGAATTCTCTGTTTATACAAGGTCAGTTTTATGCTAATAGAGAAAATCCTACAATGGAATAGATGAGCAACAACTATGTATTGATCATTAATTTACTGTCCATAAAATCTACTGATTTTTCTGGTCCTTGAATTACCTACTGTATGGTGGCTATTTTTATCTCTCGTATTCTTCAAATCTTCACTTGTCATCCTTATTTTTTGTCTATTTGCATCTTTTACTGGCATTAAATGATCTCATTTTTAAGTTTTTTAACAGTTATCTGGCTGTCAGACATAAAATTCCTCAAGTTCTGACTACTTCTCAAAAGTGTAACATACATTCATATGTAATCAATTTCTCCTATATGATCAAATACACAGGAATTTCTCTTTTTTTATCAGTTAGCTGGAAGCTTAGAAGTTATACTTTTTATTTTTAAATTCAAATTTAATAATTTAAACTAATACATAAAAAACAAAAATTATACACATGAATTCAGGATCATGTGATGGTTTGATACATGTTTAGAGTATGTAATGTTTAAATCAGCTTAAATATATAAAACTCCTCAAACATTTATCATTTCTTTATAATGTACACTGTTATCTACAGTCATCTTGTGCAAAATCACACCAGATTTCTTGCTCCTGATTATAATTTAGCATCCATTTATTAATCTTTTTCTATTCCTCTCTTCCCTATTAGAGGTTTAGTAATGTTCACCAGTAATTAACTCTTGATTTTTGATACCTTTACTGATTTTAATATTTTCTACTTCATTACTTCTTATTCTACTTTTTATTATTTCCTTTCTTATATTTGTTTGCTTCATAGTTTCTTTTCTTAAGGTAAACCTTTAGATTATTAATTTTAGATTTTTTCTTCTTAATAGAGTTAACAGGATTATTTCAGCTACAGCCCATAAGTTTTGGCATGTTGTATTTTGTTTTCATTCATGCCCCCCCCAATTTCTAATTTTAGCAATTATTTCCTTTTTGACTCATTAATTTAATATTTTTTTCTTTAATTTCCCAATAAACATGAACTGCCCAAATTATTTTCTGTTACAGATTTCTAATTAACTACCACTGTGGGCTAAGAAAATATTTTATGTTTTTTTAATTAGTTTAAATTTGAGATAACCTCACCTATAGTCTGTCCAGAAGAAAGTTCCACATACACTTGAGAAGAATCTTTACACCATTGTTATGGGGAGTATTTTGTATGTGAACATTAAGCCTAGTTATGTTTCACTCTTGTGTTGTTCAAGTATTCTGCTTAGTTGTTCTGTTCTATTTATTATCAAATGCAGAATATTGGCAATCTTTCTCTCTCTCTCTCTCTCTCTCTCTCTCTCTCTGTCTCTGTCTTTGGTTTTTCTTGATGTAATCTGGGACTCCTATGTTTATGCTTGCCACTTATAAGTTTTGTAAGCAGTATGTTTTATAACTGACTGAAACATTATTTTAAAATGTTCTCTTAGCTGTCAATAATAAAGTAGAAATTTTTGTTTTGACATCTATTTTTTCCTTCTGATATTAATATAACTACTCTAGCTCGTATTTTTCTTCTCCTTTTTCTACCTCCTCTTTTCTTCCTCTTCTTCTTCCCCCTCTTTCCTCTCACTTTTTCAACATTTTCCCATAATTTACCTCCAATCTCTGTGTTTGAAGGTAAGGAATTTTACTTGTAAGCAGCATATAATTGCATTGTTATGTTATTTAAATCCACCATCTTAATTTCTACCTTTTAATTTTAATGTTTAACTAATTTTTATTTAGAATGGTTATTGATAAACTGTCACTATGTTATTTGTTTTCAAAAAGGGTTATATCCTTACATTATTCCATTACTGCTTTCTTCTTTTTTAAAGATATATTTTATAGTGTGTGGTTTTGATTCTTTTGTAATTATTTAATAATATGTTTGAGTTTTCCTTTTTTTGTGGTACTACTGATTGAACCCAATGGTGAGAAAAAAATCCCGGCCCTTTATATTTTAAGACAGAGTCACACCAAGTAGCCAAGGCTGGCCTCCAACTTGTGATCCTCATGCCTCAGTCTCCTGAGTTGCTGGGATTACAAGCATGTTACCAGTTTTCTAAGTAATAGCCCTGGGTAAAACTTAACATTTTAAATTGTATCAATATTGCTCAGTAGCATAACGATTTTATTTCAATAATAGTCAAACATTTTTCTACATAGCTCCTTTATGTGCTTACTCCTTTGTGCTATTATTGTCATAAATTACATCCATATATTTTGTATTTCATACAACACATCTTTAAATTCACTGGATTAAAAATTCACAATAGCTAAGATATGGAGCCAATCAACATGCCTTTCAACACATGAATATACAAAGAAAATGTGTATATATACACAATGGAGTATTACTCAGCTATTTAAGAACAATGACTTCATTTGCCAATAAGTGGATGGATCTGGAGATGATCATGCTAAATGAAATAAGCCAATCCCCCCAAACCAAAGTTTGAATCTTTTCACTGATATATGGAAGCTAAATCACAATAAGTCAGAAAGGGCAAAAATAGATGTTCAGTGTATTAGACAAAGGGGGATGAAGGGAAGGCAGTGGGGATAGGAAAATGAAAGACAGTAGAATGAATTTGACACAAATTTTCTGTGTTCATATATGAATACACTACAGTGAATCTCACCATATGTACATCCACAAGCCTGAGATCCTAATTAGAATAAGATATATTCCATGTTTGTACTGTAATATCAAATGTCAGGTACTATATACTACTGTCATATATAACTAAAAGAAACTCAAAAAATATTTGCCTTATGCATGTGTATTCTAACATAAGTGCAAAAAATAATAACCAACATAAAACATTATGCTGTCTTTTATATTTTCCTAAGCAGTTATTGTTAACCTCAGCTCTACCTTTCTTCTTGTGATTTTGAAGTAATGCTGAGTCTTTTTACTTCAACTGAAAAGATTTCCATTAGGATTCCACATAAGCTAGTTCTGTTACCAACAATACTCTCCGTATTTTTTTTTCCTGTAATTGTATTAATTTTGATTACAATTTCAGAAGCTCATTTTTATAGATATAAAATTCTTGGTCAATACTCCTTTCCTTTTAGAATTTGAATATGCCAGTGGCGCTCCTTCTTAGCACTCTGGAGACTTCACTGTTAATTTTGTTAAAGATCTCTTTTCCATGATCAATTGCTTCTTTTCTTCCTATTCCGTAGGAAATAATCGTAAGATCATTTATTTTGGAGGACTGAAACCATTTCAAATATCTTTTCCAATCACAGTGACTTGAAACTAAAAACTAAAAACAGGAGACTGTTGCAAGATTCACAAATACATGGAAATTAAACAATGTGCTCTCTAACAACCACTGATTCAAAGAGGAAATTCAAAGAGGAAATTTAAAAAAAATACCTTGAAACAAATGAAAATATAAATACAATGTCAAAACTTATGGTATGCAGCAAAAGCAAATCTAAGAGGAAAGTTTAGAGTAATAAAAAGCTGTATCAAAAAATATGAGCTGAAATACGAAATAATTCACTGTTGCACCTTTGGGATCTAGAAAACCAACTAATCTCCAAGTTATCAGAAGAAAGGAAATAATAAATATCAGAGCAGAAATAAATAGAGACTACAAAACTATAGAAAATAATCAACCAAACTAAGATTTGGATTTGAAAAGATAAAATCACCATGTCCTAAGAATGACTAACAAATAAGCAAAAGAGAGAAGAGTCAAATAAGTAAAAGACAGAATGAAAGAACACATTTCAAATGATAACCCAAAAATTGAAAAGATCAAAACAAACTCATATGAATATTTATAGGGAAAAAATGGATTAGTTTGAAGAAATAATAAATTCTGAGACACTTAAAACCTACTAAGACAAAGCATGTAGAAATAGAAACTGGCCAATAATGAATAAGGAGGCTAACTCAGTAGTAGTAGTAGGAGTAGTAGTAGTAATAATAATAATAATAATATCCATGAAAAAAAGAGGGCCTCACTGCCGAATTCTATCAATCATTTAAAAAACTAATATCAATCCTTCTCAAACTCTTCCAAATAGTTGAGTTGGAGGAAATAATTTCCAAATGCAATTTATGAAGCCATCATTACTATTGAACAGACATTGCCTTAAATATCTCCAATGAATAAATATTTAATCGATTCCCAAGGAGCATATTTTCAATGCTCAGGAAAGCAGTTTATGACTGGATAAATTTCACTTCTTCCTTATAGTAAACCTCTGAGTCAGCCATAGCGAAGAGCCAGGGGACTTCTTTGCTGCTTTCTCAGTATGCATGTATGTCTGAGGATGCACACAATTGCACAATTGCACACATATTTGACCCTCTAGATTCCCAGGAATACTTCAAGTTTTCAACGTCCCTCATGAACATCCTCTCCCCCAGATTTTCCTTTTAAACATGTCAGCTTGACATTTGCCCCAGTTTTCATTACTATCTCAGCCAGCTGCAATGGTAACTAATTGGTGTTTTTTTTTTTTCTTTGTTTGGTCTGTTTTTCACTAATACAACTGAAGTAAAGTCTATTTGTTAGTATAGGATGATCTTTGTGTGAGGTCAAACACAGATACACCTGGTGATCGGGATTTTATGAGGAAATGATAAGTAAAATAACAACTATACTTTGAGAATGGACTTTGAAGAAGCTTCAATGCTGTTCTTTCTCTCAAGGGCTTCTAAGCTGCTATAATCATAGTAGCTCTTCAAAGCAAAGGAGAGTGGGATGGGAATAAAAAAGGTTTCAATGCCACAGATCTTACAATTCGTACATAATTCGGTCATTTTCTTGAATAAATGTTCCCAATATTTTTGTAAATTTAATCAACTTTCAAAGTTCTGAAAAAGTTAACAATGACAATTTTGCCAATGTTTTAATCAAACAGTAGATTTTTGGAGGTCCTTACCCTACCATCTCCTCTGACATAATTCCATTTGATATGTAGACGATTTTTTTAGTTACATGTTTTTGTTCTTCAAGACTACAAGTTTTTCATTTATTTTATAAATTTAGCCTTCAGTATCTATTGTCTACTCCATACTTACTATGTCTGTCCTCCCTTGTTTAAAACCTGTTAATTTCTTGTCTTTCCCACAATGTTCTTGTCTGTATGTGTGCAAACTCATATTTGTGCTTTATTTCTCCTAATCTGACATTCATCACTTCTAATATTTTCATTAAAAGTTTGGTTTTTTACCTCTGCTTCTTTTCATTTCTGTCTCTTTTTTTCAGAACATCATTTGGAAGCGCTGAAATCTTAGAGAATTTTTTAAAGCCTGAAATTGCTTGGAAATTGTAAAGGTGTTTTCTGTGAATTCTGCATCTATTTCATTGTAAAGCATCATGGAAAATATATTTTCATTTACCATTTGTATTGCTTGTTTCTATCTATTTTTCACAACATCAGTGCATGAGCTTCTTTTTATTACTACATTTTCAAATGGAGGCAATTACATTATTACTAGAAACCATTATGATGAAGAGTCCACCTTTGGTGGACCCAACAATCTCTCACCAAACACGATTTCCTTTGTTCTAGGAGCATATCTTTTTTGTTGTTATTGCTGTTGTTTTATATTTCTTTTGTTTGTTTTGGGGGTATCTGGCATTGAACGCAGGGGCACTCAACCACTGAGCACATCCCAGCTGTATTTTATATTTTATTTAGAGACAGGATCTCACAGGATGGCTTAGTGTCTCGCTGTTGCTGAGGCTGGCTTTGAACTCCTGATCTTCTGCCTCAGCCTCCAGAGCCACTGGGCCAAGCATGCACCACTGAGCCTGGCCTAGGAACATATCTTCACTTAATTTTTAGTTCACGAGTATTCAGTGCACCTCTGGAAAAGCTCTTGTACCCAAATGCACTTGCCATCAATTGGTTGCTGCTGTGTTTTCTCCCTTTCTTTCATTTATTTTTTACTTTGAAAAAAAATGCAAAAATCTGCATCAGAGATGATTAAACCAGGTTTATCATCTCTCCTTACCAGGCAGGCGCTCTTGTAGAAGCAAATTTTTGCACTGGGTTTTATCTATTCCCCTAATCTAACTGTTGCAATCAATAATCTTCATATAGATATTTCTGTTCGGTGACATTTAATTATACAGTAATTGGATTTACTCATTAAGACATGGGGAGGTATGTGTTCCATCTCAATGACTTTGTTTTGGTCTGTTTTTTTTTTTTTTTTTTTTCCCGTATGTGACACATAAAACAGCACTTGGATTTAGGATAACAGTCTTTCTTCTCTTTACTCAAAGATGAAAATAATTCCCCTCCTGTCCATTTTACTTCTTCTTCCTTCCTTTTTTCCCTTTTTCCTTTCCTTCCTTCATTTATTCCTTCTGTTGTCATCATAAGTAAGCACAAGCTTAGAGAAATGACAAAAATACCGTATTATTCCTAACATATATCCTTTTACAGATAAGAAAATAAGAAGAAAAACAACTGCCTTCACATTGGCTGTCTTTGATGGATTTGCTTGTGTGATTTTACCTTTAAATACCTGGGCCAAGTATTGCCTGGACTCTTTGCTCTTCCTTTTCTCCTCAAGCACTCCCTCTTGGATGCCATCCCACTGCAGTCCCTCTGCCAAAACCTGACTCTGTTTTGGACATATTCATATGCAGTTCATATTTCTAGTGGCATTTGATATTGTGACATTACAATGATTTCCTCTTTTCCTTGAAGTGTTGTTCTTTTGGCTAGACTCTAGGAGATTACATCCTTCATCTTCCATCTTCTTCAGTCTTGTCTTCTCCCTTTCTTCACCTGGTCATATTTCTTTTATTTTTGGACATCTTCAAGGTTCAGAGCCTTTTTTTTAAATCAATGTAAACCTTATTTATTTTTTGAAGCATGTCAATTATATAGTGATATGCATAGAATTTGTTTCCAGATTCCAAGTGTATTTTCTGAGTTCTTCCTCTTCACACCCTGATTGCTTGATTCCACTCAAGTACCCAAGATTCAACATGTTCTCAGCATTGGTTCAAAGAAGAAAAACACCTTGACTTCCAGGTCATTCATAATAAGTAGTACCTCTGTGAAGATAATTTTACAAGTCAGAAACCATGGATGGCAGCAAAGTCTTATACTTTTTCTTTTATCTCACTAAATCTGCATTCCTTAATGGCATTTTCTGTTATCCCTATATATTTTTAAATTAAAACTTAAAACAAATATTGAAAAAAATGTATACATATATGCCTGGGTAATTTTACTAAAATGACCAAATTACTGTTGAATTTTATCAAAATTCTTATCGTATCCATTGAGCACTCTTGTGATTGAAGAGGAAACCTTTCGCTACAAACCCAGCACTTTATTACTATTCTTGAAGAGCACCCCATATGTATCAAACATCAATATTATATTTGGGTGCCCAATTGTTTCTCAGGTCCAGCATCAGTCAATGGGGTGAGTAATAAAATTCTACAGTTCCACAGTACTAAAATATTATATATATATATATATATATATATATATATATATATATATATTATTAGTTGCTCATGACAATACAATGATCTTGACATATCATACATTTGAATCAAATGATTTGTAGCTGTGATTTTATTCTCATTCTACTTTTTTTTAGCTTGTAGTTGTTTGCCTCATTTTACAAATTTATTATACACAAACTGATTTAAAATCTAAAGAATAATCATGAGATTCCCACTTTGACAGACTCAACAAAATTGTTCTTTAAAGTTGCAATGACTCCAAACAATGATGAGGAAAGTACATTTACAAGAGCTCAAATATTTGGTAAGGTACATGTTGTTGAAATTCTACAAATGTAAGTTGTTTTTAATGTGTTTTATATTAGAAAATGTGTTTAAACATTCATATACTTTCCTAAGCAAGAAATCTATTGATTTCAAATGTTTATTTCAACTTCTTAATAACTATCATTGTATAAAGAAAACTATGCTCTATATAAAAGTATAATCCTACTTATGAGTCATCTATTCATTTCTCTATGTACTGCATACTGCATTAAATAAGCAACATATTTAACATTTGTATGAAAAAATGCATTCCTTTATAATTTGAAATCAGGATGCCATAATATTTCAAATAGTATCAAATAATACTTCTCTTTTTTTATTCTTTCTTTCCTTTCGTTTTTATTTTTTATAAACACAAGGACTTGAATCCAGGGAAATTTTATCACTAAGCTAAATCCATGGTCCTTTGTTCTTTCTTTCTCTTATTATAATTTGGTGGGCAGGACAGAGGTTAGCTAAACTGCCAATAAATCGCCTTAATATTACAATCCTCTTGCCTCAACCTCCCCAGTAGCTGGGATTAAAGACATGTACCACTGTGTCTGGCATAATTCTTTTACTTTCTCCCAAATTACTTTGTAAGTATTTATGCTTCAATATATACGAAAGCAAATAAACTACTTTTGTATTATATAGTATCATAGAGTATTTCTGGCATTTATTTATCATATTTAACATATACGACATGGATATTTCAATATCAATATCCATGTGGGTATATTACTTCACTTTAATAACTGCTGTTTAGAATGCCATGTGATATGACTGTACACAAAATCAACAAAAATTAGATTTTAATTCAATTATTTTAAATTAATTATAATTGAATTATTAAAAATTAATTTTTATTTACTCACGAAACAGTTCTATCTATTCTTCATTTACATGAGTGATTTTTTAATACTTTTGTGGAATGAAATTCATGGTGAAAATATGCTGACAAAAACTCCATCCAAACTGCCAAATTGTCTTCCGAAAGAATATTCCCATTTGCACTGCACAAAACCAGTATAAACATATTTTTTCAAACAGCAATGTTGATAACTTTCAATTTTTTGCTAATTTGATAAGTAAAATGTTTTAATCTATATTTACTTGCTCATTCCTGAAGTTTAACATTCTTTCTCATAGACATCTAAACTCATTGACTATCAATTTGAACATATTCTATTAATGTATATGGATTACTCATGTTATTAATAGTGATAATTTTTCCAATAAAATTCTGTCTTTAAGGAATATGGTTTAACATTTCTTTTAGTTGTCATGCAACAATAATTTAGAGCTTGTCTTTCTTTAAAGAAATTATAGTCTAAGATTTTAAGCATGGTGTTTCATATTTTTCTCATATTTTCATCAGCTTATTTTTGTGATATGTAATTGATTTGAAATATATATATCGGTGAATGGAATGAGGCAGAAATCTGAATTGTGCACTCTTATTGTCAAGTTCTTTTGTAGAATACTAAAAATGGAATAGATAGAGAGCTACTTTTTGAAGAAGAGTCTATGAAAAGTGGCATTGATATGTTGTTGGAATTGTTCAATGTATACAAGCAAATGCAAAAAATTATCCCCAATTAATGAAATTGTGAAAGTAAAGAGAAGACAATTTGAAGATATTGTGTATTGAATTGTGGATGAGTTTTACAAAGGTGTATTTTAATGTCAACTCCAATTTTACATTTTGTTGAATTCAAAAGAATGCTTGTAAAAATTTTAATAATCAAAGAAAATAAGATAATGTGGTTTGTGCTTTCTCACTATTGTCACACTGCTTAAAGCAAACTAGATTGCAATCTCCAAAATAAGGAAAAGCTTGTTTCTGACCCATCTAGACAAGTACAGAAACATACGTTGATATGAAACTTTTTATAATTAATAATGAAGTTATTGCACAATATTCAAAATATTAAGCTGAAGAAAATTTTTTTTGTACTCAAAAGAATTATGTAAATTGATATATGCCTAAGAGAAATTAAAAATGTATTATTGATATTAATAGATATAGATTTTTTCAACTCATTTAATAACCCTTTCAATATTAGTAATACTCAATTAAAATGCAGTTAATAAATTTACTTAAATATAGTTCTTTTGAAATTGGTATATTTGGCTTCAAAGTGATATAGAAAATAATATATTAGCTTTATAAAAATGAGGCCAATGTTAAGTAAAACTGTCTTAAACAAATTGGGTAAGGGAGCATATTTTTCAAGTGTAAGGATATCGAAATATAGAACAAGTATTTCTGAAGATGCTTAGCTTTCAAATTCAGATGGCTAAATAAGCATAAAATTAACTCTAATTTCAAAAATTACGTATAAAATAACTCAATAACAATTTATATTGATTACTTATTAAAACAATATTTGGACATATAACAAACTCTTTTATTAAAATTAATGAAACCTCTTTCTTTTGTACATTATTTTAATGTTGCTACCAAAACTTTAAAAAATATATATGTAGCTTATACTTGTACTGGGCAACCCAGCTCTACACAATTATAGCCCACAAAGAAGTTTTCATCTCTCTGTTCTGGGAAAATAAATTATTTTTGTAAGTGGGTCTAAGAGAGTTTTATGAATGTCTCTGCATTTTTTCTTTCAATTGTCTCTCTAAAGATTTTTAACTTCATTTAAATTCAAGCAGTTTGTCTTGGGCCATTGAAATTATTAAGACATTGTTTTATAAAAACACACTCATATACAAATTAAAAAGTATACATCCCCAGGTTAAAATCTTTTATAATTCTATAAAAATGGATAAAAAATAAACACACACACACACACACACACACACACATGGGGTGGGGATAACTCAAAGTTATGCTCTCCTGAGTTCCTTGAATACTCCTCAGAAAATTGCTTCAAAGAGAATCTAACACTTTGCAGCTATGTCTTTGTTTTCAAAGTTTAGATTTTTAAGAGGTTGGTCTATCCTCTCAAGAACGCTTTGGAAACATGGTTACAAAATAAACAGCTTAGTTAAACCCTCACTCTATGCATGCTCTGCTAATGTGGTACCATTTCATGAAGCAGCTGTCTTTCTGAGGATACAAAACACAATTAAAGACAGACATAATTTTAAGGGCATAAAATCATGGAGACACTATTGTACTTACAAAAATAACACTGTATTTGTAAATACACATGAGGCCATAAATGAGGATTTCACAAAGTGGAGAATCAAGTAGGAGCACAGTAAGAATTGACATTATGATTGGTTTTTAAAATATCTAGTACTTGTCAAAGTCATTATGCATGGAGTTTCACAGTACTACATTCTTGCAAAGGGGCCCAAAATTATATTTACTTCCTTCTTTAGCAATTCTTAACATATTTTAGAAATAAATGAATTACATTTTAAAAATGAAATGCTAAGCCAATGAAAAAATTAAGATGTTATATCTCAGGTGGAAATTAATGATAAGACACTTTGATTTCTTTGAATACTTTGTAAATAACTTCCCTAATTTCTAAACTTGATCACTACTTCAGGTAATTTTAAAATCAATCTTATGGTTTACCTTTTGTTTACATATTAATTAATGTCTTTCAAGATCACATAGCTGAGTTTTGCCTTGTTTTAATATGAAATGAATCATATTTATACATTCTTTCTACTTTTGACTATTTTGTTAAAACTTATGTTTATAAAATTCAACAATGTAATTGCATGCAGCTTAATTTTTTATCTCATTTCTTAGAACATTATATTATCATTTACCATCACTAAATATTGGGGTTCATTGATGGATTTCACTGATAATCCTTGCTATTTCAATTTCAAGTTTTTTTTTCATGATCTTGCTTATTTTATGTAATAAATATGTAACAATGAATCCTAATAATATGTATAATTATAATGCACCAATAAAAAATTAAAATCTGGATTCACAAAGTAATAGCATAGCTTAGAAAAAACTGAACCTCTTTGTTAAAGAGAGATGGAGAAACATCTACCAATGTTTCATTTAGGAATATTCAGGCTTTGATTAATAAAACTAAGTCAGTCTGAAACAGGAAGGAAATTTATGCACACTCATGTAATTTCCCCTTTAAACAGCCATCAAATAACTGTATCTATCTTTTCTTTGAATGTTCTATACTTAAACTTATGCAAATCTGACCTGAAAAAAAGGCTAAAATAATACTTATCCCACTTGCTTTTATAAGTAAAGACACAATCCACCTTTTATTTCATTCAGCAGAAACTATAATATAGAGGCAATTTAAAAAAGGAATTATCCAGGGGTAGTACATACCTGAAATACCAGCAACTTGGGCTGCTGAGGCAGGGGAATCATAAATTTGAGGACCTCCTCAGGTAAACTTTTAGTGAGGCCCTGTCTCAAAATAAGAAAAGAAAAGGGCTGGAGATATAGCTCAGTGATAAAGTTCACCTGGGTTCAATCCCAGTACCAAAAAAAAAAAAAAAAAAATTAAAGAAAAAAAGAAAGAAAAGAAATTAGCACATTGCTTAGAATCTTTTCTCTCCATAGATATTTAGATATTTATTATAGAGCTTTTATATGAAAAAGTCATATCATTCAGAGGAACCCACAAGTTCTTCCCTCAAGGAATTAATAATCCATCATACATATTTTGTAAGAAAATAAGCAATTAAAATATGAGGTAATGGCAGATCAATCCCAGAAGGAAATGTTGCATGGACTCAAATTCCAATGAAACAGCTGGAAGTGATGAAAAGTTTGTTTTGGGAAGTGTCTGAAATCTTTGGTAATAGAATATAACAAATGAACAGACATTTGTTCATGAACATTTAGTAAATCTTGGTGAAATAGTAAGAATCTACTACAATTGAGATACAAACTGTTCCTATTGCTCTTCCCTCACCAACTACTGTGACAGAAACTCCAATCTAAGCAAATGTCCACAAAATAGGGTGTAACAGTTTTCCCTGGACTAGTAAAGGGCTGTCATATTAGTCTTCCAAACTGCTAGCATTTTCAAAACTGCTTCCTCTGTGCTGCAGTAGTTACATTACAGAGGAGCATGACTGAGAAGTTGGAATTCCCTCCTCCAGCATTCATTTACAGGGTGAAGCTCTACTGTAGCACAGCAAGCCAAGAATAGTAGGGGCTCAATTACTGCCTTCCGTGTTTCCTTCTAGGCAGAGGTTTCACTCTGGAAGCAATAGCCCAAGAAGAGGAGAGTCCATTATCCTCCCAAATGTAGTCTGTAAAACAGAAGTGCCACCCTACAGAAGCAGGCCACTCTTGCCATGTCCAACTCCTGAATAGTAGTGATTAATGATTTTGTCTCAGAAAAGAGTCAGTCCATAAAAGCAGAGATTCAGTGCTTTTCACAAAATAACTGATCCATGTTGAATAACGTGGAGGAAAATTGAATCCTAATGATGCCCTTAAAAAGATGGAGATGCTGATGGTAACTAGCAGGATTCTCTTAAATCACTGAAATCAAGAAACTAAATTAAGTCAGCTAGTTTACCAGAGGAACCAAGGAAAGAGACAACTAAATGCCATCCTAAAGTCCTAACAACTTACATAAGGCTGAAAACTCACCCTATACAGATGCCTGAATTGAATTGAATAAGAGTGTTAAAAAATTGAGACAAGAATGGAAAAATCAGTGCAAACAGCTGAGTATATGATGACAATAGAGGCAAAGAGTTTAATAGTGATCAGAAAAGCAGAGAGTAAAGCAAGCAGAAGGAAGATGAGTAAATATCAAAGTGGAATGATGGATTGTAAGAATACGAACAGAATACAGAAAAGGAAACCATAAATTGGTTATTTGTAATATTGGCAAAATTCACACATTCTCATTTAGTGTTAAATTAAATGAGAAGAAAAAAATATAAATTACCAAAATTCAAAAATAAAAGAGGAAATCTTATTAGTACCTAGAGAAATAAAAAGTGTCATAAAAGATTGCATCTTTGAACAACTATATGCAACCAAATGGATAACTCTGATGAGATGAACAGATTACTAAAAGAATACAAGCTATAGAAATTAACTCAAGAATAAATGAAAAATGAGACAGGCCTATCTAAGAATAAAGGTTGAATTAGTAGTAAAAACATTTCCAGAGAGATTCACTGAGAAATTTAAAAAAAATGTAAAGAAAAATGAACACCAGTTCTTCACATGCTCCTTTAAAAGAGTAGACAGAATTTCTCAGATAATTTCAGGATTATAGTCTGAGATCAGTCAATTTAGGATGTCCCTCACCTTTCTCCCATGTTGAGTCCAGTTTTTCAAAGATCTAATGATTATGTACTCTTATTTTTGCCCCTAAATTGCCGCAGCCCGGCTGGCTGGGCAAAATAACCCGGGGGGGGGGGGGAACGACTTGTGTACATTGATACAGCAGGAGAGGAAGCCGTTTATTGTAGGACAGGAGCAGTATTTATACATTCCACACAGCCTATCTAATTAACATAAACTAGATACATCAGTCAACCAATAAGGAATCTCCACACTTAATGGCTCGCTGGTATTACTTCACAAACCACTCCCTCTGGCATTTTGCCAGGCGCCATCCAGACTTGTTTACAGACTCTAACACTAAATTTTCTAAATCAAATATCATATCAATTACTAAGAAATGGTCTGCTAAAGGTATTTTTAAAACACATGTGCTGTAAATAATTCTTATTTTATGTTGATATTTGATGAATTTTGGTGGGTAGAACAAGAATTGTAGAGAACATGACTTTCCCTCAGAATTAAAAGTCATAAACCAGAATCTTAACCTCAAAGTATTGATATTGAGAGGGCTGATGTGATTGTAATTCTATTCTAGAGTGTGTAAATTCTTTAAATTCTCTGTGAAACTTTGCCATTTTATTCCTGATATTCCTAGATTTCATGACAAATCTTGCAATACATCTTTTTCTCTTTTTCCTTTCCTTTCCTTTTCTTCTTTTCCAAGAGTAGATAAACCCTTTTAAGGAAATCCTAGCATTCTAGAAATTTTTCTCTCTTATTATTTATTTGCTTTCTAAATCTTGTTGAAATTACTAAAATTTTAGAATAGGACTTATTTTCAAATTAGTTGAACTATTTTCACTTAATTTTTAATCTTTTGTGTTTGTTGCTATCAGGAATATTTCTTTCATTTTAATTTGTAGCATTGCAATTAGTATTACATATTATTTTAAAAATACATTTTTCAAAAGACCATTTTTGTCTCTGTGTATTTCTTCTTATTTTGATGGATGGCATAACTTCATTGATGTTTTTGAAGGCGTTTATTGTATTTATTATTTATAAAAATATGCACACAAATGAATAAGAAAATAGTTTTGAAATCATGAAATATATTAAACAATTTCTAGATTATATCATTCTATTGTCAATTAATAAGAGATACATTTTCCAGAGCTCCCTTTCCTGTATTGTTCCATGTTTTGATTGTAGATGGACATGAAGCACCAGGCTGTATTCTGCAGTGTTAACACTGCTGTCTGTTGACAGACAGATACAAAAATGCTCAAGAGATTCCATCTTGTCTTTGATCTCCACCATTGTCTGTACAAGTCTTCTTTTTCCATTTTTAAACAGCTTTATTGAGCCATAAATGATATGCAAAGAATTCTTTATATTTAATCTGCACAGACTTATTGGTTTCAGCAGATGAAAAGCTGTGATATCATCTTAATCAAGAAAATCAACATATCTAAAATATGTCAATTTTGTTCTTGACAACTAAGCCTTCTGAAAACAGTATTCTCTGGCTAATCACAAGACAGCTCAGACAGTCCACAGCTTCCTGCAGACTGGTATTTCAGCTCCCCCTTTTCAACTCCACTCTGTTGATATTTTTATTTTTCTAACTTCACCTTTAAAAGAAGATCTTTTCTTTTACCCTTACATATTGTGTAGAGCTAATTCCTATATTAAATTATTTTTTTCATAAATTATCATCTTCTGTTGTCATGGTAGAATTCTTATTTCTACACTGAACATCTTTGTCTTGTACCAGACATCACAAAGCAAGCAATGAGTATTTTAATATTGAGTGTGATATTATATAGATGTCATTTATCAGATTAATGGTATTTATTCCTAGTTTGCTCAGTCAAATGATTCTTCTTGATATAGTCTTTATACTTTATTCTGTGTTACCGGATAATTCTATAGATTGACTTTGAATAATAAACCAACCTCAAATTCCTGGAATAAATTCCACTTAATATATTGATTGTTACTGAATTCAATTTGCTGATATTTTATTCGTTATTGAATTTATTTTCATAAAGTCTTTTTTTCTATAACTTTCTGTTCTGTGTAATGTCCTCAAAATTAAGACCAGTACTAAATTTACCTCATAACTGGGAAGAGTTTAAGTAAATTTGGTATAATTTCTTATGTAAATGTTTGTAGTTTTCTTGTGAGGATGTTCTCAATCAAAATGTAAACAGCCATGATATTGGGTGTATTTTTCAGTGTTTTCTGTTGGTTGTGGCAAGATGTTCCTTCAGGAAATATATTTACTGTTCTGAGTTTTCATATGTATAGGTATAAATTTGTTTATAATATTCTTCTATTGACATTTTTAATATGAAAAGAGCTTGAAATTGTGTCTTCTTTTTCATTTTTATCATAGGAGTTTGAATTTTCATATTTTTAAATCTAATTTTATATATATATATATATATATATATATATATATATATATATTTTATTTTATTTTTTTTTACTTTTTAAAGAAACAACTTGCAATCCCAGTTACTCAGGAGGCAGAGGCAAGAGGATTGTGAATTCAAGGCCAACATGGACAACTTAGTGAGACTCTGTCCAAATAAAAAAAAGTAAAAAGAATGGGGAAGTTGCTTAGTTGTAGAGCACTTTTGGTATCCTTGTACTTGTACATATATGTATGTATAAAGTATATATGTATATATTCCAAAACCCAGGATATTTATGTATATATATTTTAATTTTCTCTTTTCTTTGGTTTTAATTTGCTTTTTATAGCCTTTATTAGTGTGAACACTTAAATAACTGATTTTTAAAAATTTTTCTAATATATGTCATTATTATTATGGATTTTCTTGAGGCAATAACTTAGCAGTACCTCATGCATTTTGATATGCATTGATTTTTTAAAATTTTCCAATTTTTCCCATTTATTTAAAATGCTTAATTCCTAGACAACCTAAGGTATATTTTTAATATAGAAAAACTGTTCCAATTATCTTTCTTTTATTGACTTGATTGCTTCCCACCGCCCCCCCTCACTTTTGATATAATTTCAATCAAATCTTGGTTACTGAGGAAATCCACTGTGAAACTGCCATCCCTGAAAGTGCTTGTCTGTAACTATAATTGTCTACTGCTATACATGCTGATTGATATATTGCCCAGAATTCCTGATAAGTTTCTCATTTTGTTAATTCTGATATAGTTTATGATCAAGTAAAAACTATAGATTGATTTCTGAGCATCATCAACATCTTTTGCAACTTTCGCAGAAGGCTGCTTAATACCATATTCATCTCTCCCCTTCTCTTGCTCTCTGCTTTTTCTTCTGCAGATGCTCTTCTGGTCCTTTACATATGCTCTCTGGTCTTTTACATGTGCTTCTTCCTGTGGTGGAAAATAAACAAACAAAAAGCCCCCTTTTCCATATGCTACTGTTGAACTTCTACTCACATTTCATTACAAAATGAGATGGGGATTTCATTTTATCCTCACTGGAGTAATTAGTTTTTCTCTCCAGTATACTCTTTTCTGGAATTTTATAATTATAATCTCTGCAATGCATTTATTTGCTTACAAATTTGTCTTAATCATACTTCTGTGCATTCTAAAAGTATGTTTACATATATTCACATATGTATACTTTTGTTACTAATATATATTAATAAAATATTGTATATGCAATCATTTTATAATATTGTATGTTATATATAATCATATATATAAAGAGTATATACGAGTACTTGTTCTTTAAATAATACATACATGTAGGTATATAGAAAAAACAGAAAAAAATACATATACATATACTTAAATATATCTTAGTGGAACAGAGTAGAAAAATGAGGAAGAGAGAAAGAAACAGAGATTGAATCAGCTATCACGATTTGTAACACAATAATCATTGGTATATAGCAGGAATTAAAAAAATAATATTTAAAAGATTAAAATAATGAATGAATAAAAACAGAGGGCTGGGGATGTGGCTCAAGCAGTAGCACGCTTGCCTGGCATGCACGGGGCGCTGGGTTTGATCCTCAGCCCCACATAAAAATAAAATAAGGATATTGTGTCCACTGAAAACTAAAAAATAAATATTAAAAAATTCTCTCTCTCTCTCTCTCTCTCTCTCTCTCTCTCTTAAAAAATTAAAAAATTAAAATAAAAGCAGAAAGGAATGGGATTAATATGCTCTTTTGTGAACACTTTTTGGAGCAACCATTGGATGTTAAGCTTTATTTACTTTGTTTCTTTGGATCAATCTGGCCCTTAAATCAAGCTTGATATATTTGAAATTTATATATTTTTAGTACAGGACATTAATTTAAAGTGCGAACTTTTACTAAAATATTCTTCCTCTTTACATATTATTCTAATCCACTAGTTATATCCCCTATAATTTTTGACATTGAAGTAACAGAACCAAAAGTGAAAAAAACATGAACCACTAATTAAAGAGAGCAGAGCTTCAGCAACCACCTTGTTAGTGCCAAATTTTAATTTTCTCATTTGTAAGGCATTTCAACTGCATCAGTAGTTGTGCTCTTTATGCACATCCCTCTTCTGCTTTGAAATGCAGTTCCAAGGGGCTCACAAAATAATCAGCCCCTTTGAAATCATTAAGCTACAGCTAAATAAGTCCTAGTTCCAATTATATTAATGAAGCAGTAAAGGGAACTGGCCATTTGGGAGCTGCTCTGAGGGGTTCAGTTGTTGGTTGTACAGCAGACCATAAGATATACTTGTCACTATCTTGAAATTCTTTACATACAACTCATCTTAGTTTTAATGATATGTCTAAGACTAATATCTCTGTACAATTTTATAAGTTTGCCAATGAAATTCCAATTTATATATTTAGTGACTCTTCAAAGCCAGCAAAATAGATAGTCTGTTTATTATAACATGTAGACCACTGTAGCTTTGCTGACTTTTGGAGATTCATTCTCTTCTAATGGCATTCACAGTGGTTGATGTGAATTAACTTTGTCTGAGTTGTACTTCTGTCATCTACCTCTCCCTCTCTTTCATTCTTCCATATGTTATTTAATATGAATTTGGTGGACTTTTGAGCTATTCTATTTGTTTTAGTTAAAAGTGATTATAAGTCACTTTTTGGGTGAAATATTTTATTATTCTGATTTTAAAGAATAAGGTAAGTACAGAAATTTTAATGAATTACCAAAAACCTGACCTCTCTGTTGTGGCTTTTCCAGGCCTAGTGGTCAAAATTAATCTCACTCTTTTTCAACATTTATATTTCAAACTATTTTCTCTAGGAAGTCATTTCAACATTATGAGGCCATTTTTTGGCAAGTTATCAGAAAAATATACATCTTCATTAAATTGAGCTGCAGGAGCATTAGAGACTGTCTCACTTGAGTTAACTGTTCAACAGTGTTTTATATAGACACCATCCTGACTGTTCTGAATTGGTCAATGTACCACAGTCAATTGAACACTGAAAGCTCTATGAAGGAGGTAGAACATAATAGACTTATACTGTCCTACTCTCTAACATCTATAGGTCTTGTACAGTCAATATTGTACCACACTAACAATTCACTGAAGGCTTGACCCTTTCTATTTATATACTAATTTTTTTCAGTCAGTTTGATACCCAAACATACATATATCTACACACCAAATACAAACTCTTGATCAGCTCATTTAAATATATCTATTAATTTACACTTTTCTTTTACTTACTTGCTTCTCTTGTAAGAGTGCTGGAATGAAGGAAGCAAGCAAAACTGAGATGACTTCAAATTAATCCCATCAATGCTTCCCATGTCTTCACACATATAATGCAAGCAATGAAACATGGATCTAAAATGATGATTCTTGTTCTTAAAACCATAATGAAGAAATACAAGAATAAGTTTCACTGGGCGGGGTAGCACTCACCTGTAATCCCAGTGGCTCAGGAGGAGCTGAGGCAGAAGATGGTGAGTTCAAAGCCAGCCTATGCAAAAGTGAGGCACTAAGCAGCTCACTGAGACCCTGTCTCTAAATAAGATACAAAATAGGGCTGGGGATGTGGCTCAGTGGTTGAGTGCCTAAATTCAATCTCCAGTACCAAAAAAAAAAGAATAAATTTCTATTAAAAATGTGTAGTTATATATATCCATAAGGGCAACATCAGCTCAACTGAAGATCTTAAAAAAAAAAAAAAATACTGGACGCTATAATAACTATACAAATAAACATAATGAGATCAACCCAATTTGATATCATCACAAATGATACTATTAAAATGTTGGTGAAAATTTTGAAATTTTTGTAGATGTAAATATATAAATTGTAGTATATTACCTATAAGAATCATCTGAATCTATTTATCATTAGTATTTTCAGCTGTTTTTTACTAGACAGGTAATTTAACCTTTGAACACTTAAAAATAGGTTTCTGTGAGTAAAATGAAAGGATAAATATGGTAATCAGGGTATATAAATCTGGTAATATGTTTTAAGTTTAGCTATTGATTATAACAGTGCAAATGAAGATAGATAGTGATGGCAATGGTGATGGATAATAAGAATTAATTTAAATACAGTGTAGTGAGGTGTGAATACTATGTTGAAAATGTAAGATGTAAAATTATTCCTGTAGGCATAAACTGAAAGCTTAAACTTTTTATAGCCACATGTCACTTAATGACAGAAATACATTTTGAGAAATATGTCTTTAGGTGATTTTGTCATTGCTGAACATCATAGAGTGTCCTTACACAGATATGGAATAGCTTAATACACACCTAGGCTTTTTGGTAAAATATACAGTCCATCATTAACCAAAAACATTGTTATGTGGTGTACATTGTACTTTATATAGCTTTAGGCCTTACAAGTCAATTAAAATCAATAAGATATTTTGGTAAAAAAATACTTACTCAATTTATAAAAATATTTCTAAAATATTAAGTTTTCTTTTTCAGGAAGAGCAGCAAAATGTCTAAATAAAAGGATTCCTTGTTCCTGCACAAAGAATAACCAAAGCAACCGGTATGCAGCTACTGACAGAAGTGAATGACAGCAGGAAAACACTGAAATTCAAATATAAAATTCAAGTATAAAATATAAAGACTTGAGAAAGAATCACAGCAAAAGAAACAAAATATGCCACATTTGTGTCCACCCCAGATATGTAGCCAAGGGACCTGGTGTCTACCCACTACAGGAACGAAGATGAAAGAGAGTGTCCAAGCAAAGTCTATCAACCCAGCTATTAGCAACCCTAGCTATTGGAAGGTTTTTGAGCTTTTACCAGCTTATAGCCTAAGTAGACAAGGTCTGCAATAGTAATCTGGGCTTAGAATAGGAATTCACTTCATCTTCCAGTAAACTCCTAGGTGCCATTGTCAGTAACCATATTAAGACGGAACTTATTATTTGAATTCGGACTAATCTATGGATCAGAAACCTTTGCCTTCCCAATATCTGGGATTCCATAGACATAACACTGTGCTGGCTCAATGAAGTAACTGTCCCATGAATCAGACATGGCTTTGTGCCCTGACTGTGACACAAACCTGTTGAGACTGCGACATTGTGGGGAATGGGCATTGTGACGCAGCATGTTGTGATGGAGGGCCCCATGTTCAAGGACTGGGGTATGGGGAGCCTGCCCTATGAGACCAGGTGAGGCCAATAAAATACAGTTTAGTGCAAGTGCCAAGACTGAGGGTGGCTTCCCATGATGTTGCCCCCAGTTTTTTCCCCACATGATGTACAAGTCACTATTCCCATTGTAGGAGTAACTACATAGGGTGCACCCCACACACTCTGCTCTCTATACCATACTTTCCCTAATGGTTACTGTTTCCACTTTTCTGTGAGAAAAATGGGTCTCCCTGACTCTAATGCAGTAAACAATGTGCCCAAATTCACTTATCACAGACAAAGAAACTACAGGAAAATAACACTATGGAACCAGATGGAAATAACCTCAACATTGCATAACAAACTGACACTATAAGGCTTATCTTCAGGAGATAGCTGCTTACTAAGACCATCCCAGAAAAGTAGTAAAAAATGTCCTTTCCACCAGCTGGAAAAATCTCAACTAGGAACTCAAGAAATATGGAAAACAAGGTAATATGACAGTCCTTAAAGATCAAAACTCTCTAACATAAGATATAGAAATAGACGAAATGATAAAGAATTCAAAAGAATGATTTTTAAAATGATCAATGAAACCTGATAGAATATGAACAAACAATTAAATGAAATTAGGAAGACAGCCTAGGAAATGAATGAGAAAGGCAGAAAAGGTATAGAGATTTTGAGAAAGAACCCATGATAAATCTTGGGAATAAAGAGTTTGGTGAGTCGGATGAAAATTCAGTTGAAAGACTCAACAACAAACTAAATCAAGAAGAAGAAAAATATTGGAGCTTGAATACAGGTCTTTCAAAATATCAAATTCAAATAAAGAAATGAAAGAAGGAAGAGAGCATACGAGATGTTTAGGAGACCATTAAAATGTCTGCATCATTGGCATAACCAAAGGGGAAAAGATAATGGTTAATAGAATAGAAGTCATTTAATGAAATAATAACAGAAAACTTTTTCTGGAAAAGACATGGACACTCAGGTAAAGAAGCCTATAAGAACCCAAAGAGACATGACCAGAAAATAGACTCCTTACAACACATTATAGTCAATTTGTCAAAGTACAGGGCAGTGAAAGAATTTCAAAGTGTGTAAGAGAAAATGACAAGCCACATTTAAGGGGAACCTCAGAACAAACTTTATAGGCCAAGAGGGCACAGGATAATGTATTTCAAGTCCTGAAGAAAATAACTGCCAGCTGAGATTACTATACCCAGAAAGCATACCCTTAAGATTTGAAAGAGAAAAAAATGCCTTCAAGAAAAGCAGAAATTAAGAGGATTCATGACTACTGGATCCAGCCTTAAAAAACATGCTAAAGGGAGTACTATACCCAGAAGTAGAAAAAAGATAACTGTCATCATGATAGCATGGGAAAGCAAAAAGCTCACAATATAAAAGTAGATGCACAAATGAGAAATAGAAAATAATCAAATATCATCAATCGAATATCAAACCACAAAGACAAAAGGGGAAGAAATAAAATTTATATTTCAAAAACTATCTTGATGGCAAAAGGGTAATATGATATTTCATAGTATATTAGTGGTATTTCTTACAACAAAACCAAAGAGAGTAATTTAAAAAGAATCCCCGTAACATAAAATCTGATGATTTTTTTTTTTTTTTTAGTTCTGGGTATCAAACTCAGAGCCTTACACATGCTAAGAAAGTACTCTACCACCGAGTTACATACCCAGCCAATGTTCTAATTCTCAAACAAAACATGCAAGTTCTTTGGATGACTAACCTTTATCAATCTAAAAGACCTCATTTTCCACCATAGATTTGAACATCCTCAATTCTAGCAATGATCCTAAACTGCATCCCTGCCATTGCATTTTCACATATCTACAAATTATGAAGTGGTATTTCCTTTGTAGAGACTATCTTCTTCTCCATGCTATTTACCAAAGAAAGAATCTTTCTCTTAGTGGACTTTTCATTGTTGTGACCAAAATAGCTGATAAGAAAAACTTTGAGGAATAAAAGTTTTTTGTTTTGTTTTTTTGACTCCTGATTTTGGAGGTTTAGTCCATACTTGGATCACTATATTGCTCTGAACTAGAATGAGGTGGAATGTCAACACAGAAGAGTATGGCAGAGAAGCAGTATTCCTCTCATCACAGTTAGCCAGGAGAGAGAGAGAGAGAGAGAGAGAGAGAGAGAGAGAGAGAGAGAGAGAGAGAGAGAAGGAGAGAAGGCCAGGAAAGATGAACCCTTCTAGGGCACATTCCCAAGTGACCCACCTCCCCAGTTATGTCCCACCTGCCTACAATTATCAGCCAGTTAGTCCATTCAAACTAAGATAGAGATGGACTGATGAGATTACAGTACTCATAATCATATCATTTCACCTCTGAATATTACTGCATTAACAAAGGAGCTTTGAAGGGACACCTAGTATCTAAACCATAACAACTTCCAAGCCTTATTTTTTTAACTTTATTTGATGTCCTAAGCTGAGTTATATATATATATATATATATATATATATATATATATATATATATATATATATGTGTGTGTGTGTGTGTGTGTGTGTGTGTGTATACATAAATATATTTTTTTGAGTATATTAACATCCTGGTAGTAGTTGCACATTTAATTACATTTTACTATCTCTACTTGATAGGCAGCTATAAAACACCATCTTTCTCTTAATATCTTTTCATCCTAAAAGGCACCAGGCACAAACTATGGGAACTTGGTATTTCCTAGTGACCCTTGACACTCTTATTTTAAAATGTAATTATTTCTTAGAGAGACTTAAGGTTATATGGATATATTATTTTCATTTTTTTCTATGCTCTAAATAGAGATAAGTAAGGAAGGAGGGTCATTTATATTTATCTAAGGCAGTTGGTGTCCTACATCTCTACACTGTATTTGAAGAGTACACTTCAAAGCAGCTGCAATGCTCTGTATGCCTCAAATATTCGAAAAGTACATTCTCAAACAATTAATGAAACACTCTGACTCCTCAAATGTTCCCATGCCATAACTTTCAGGAAAACATGAAATTTGCCCAATTTTGATGGCTTGTTTTACTGTCAAATTTGCTATTCTATAGTAGTATCCAGCTATTTAATCAAACACAATCTAATCTAGGTACTGCTGTGAAAGTATTTTATGGATGGGCTTAACATTTACAATCAATTAACATTAATCAGGTTAACTTGGAAAAAGGAGGTAGAACTCATTTAGTCTAAAGACCATAAGAACAAACACCGAGGTTTCCTAAAAAGGGAGAAATGCTCTCAAGACTATAGCTCCAAATCTTTTTTCTAGACTCCAGGCATGTCCTGCATATTTTAAACTTGTCAGCTCTCCATGACTACATAAACCAGTTCTTACACAGACATACATGCGTGCACACACTCACTCTTGCATGCATGCACACACACATATTTCAAATTGTTTCTTTCTAGAGAAGTATGATACAGAAAAAAAACTCAAAAAGAATACAAGAGAAACTATATAAGTAAACAAGAAACATAACAAATATTAATAAAATGTTATTTTTTTTCAATACAAAATGATGAAATGTAGAAGTTAATGTTCTGATAATAGAAATAACTATCATACTATGAAAACACAGATTGCTCTTTAAAACATAATATCTTGCTTCCATGTAATGCTTAATATAAAAATGAGAATGATAAATTAGAGAACAAAGGACTTTCTTATTCACATTAAGCATAGAAAAAATTCAGGAAACATACAGCAAAAATAGCATTCCTTAATTTTAAAAATTTAAGTATTTAGGTTGCAGGAATAAAATAATAAAATAAAATAAAACACTAGAATAAAATGTAAGCACCATACTCACATTTGGATGTGATGAAATAAACTTTCCAAATGTAATCTAGAGGGAGAACTTCAATGTTCTTGAATCTTGTACAGTAACTATAGAGCATTTAGTCTGTTTAAACAGTTTATTGGGACATATTATTACCCAGTATCATGGTTTCTTTATTCATAATTACTGAGAAAGAGGAAGAAAACTGGAAATGGTGAGGGAGAGAAGGGAGAAGGAATAGAAGAGGAGGAGGGAAAGAGGAAAGAAAGGGAAGTGGAGAAGAATAAATAAAAGAGGAGGAAGAGTAAAGAACTATGTCTTGCTTTAAAGAATAGACTATTTCTAACATCTATTTTTCCTTTGAAATTGAATTATACATTTACCAAAAATTGTATATGCTTCCCTACCCACTTTTTATAGTGAATATTTCTATTTTAAAATTCATATTGCAGTTCAAAAACCATAATGCATTTTTATGGCTACTCCTGATACACTGAACTGTTATACAATTCTTTACACATAACTGATTATCTTCACATAAATGCTAAGCCACATATTATAGAACTAATCCTAGTCAGGAGAAGAGGTGTCTCAGAATACAGAGACTCATAGTAAGTGAAGCTTAGAATGAATGATCATACCAGATTTGGAGTCAGGGGTGTATGTGTAGAACCCTATGTGTCCCGGTGTTGCTTAGTATTTATTAGCTTGCACCTATTCTTATCATATGGACCTAAGCAGCAAAACTAGGATTCTGATATATTTTCCCAGAATTTTAGTTTTTTGTTTGGTGGAAATACTGTTTGAATGCCAGGAATGCACTACCTACCAAGCTAAACTTTTCCTCTAGGAAACTACACTTTATTCCCATTGTCTAATTGATTCATTTTGTTCATGCTTTGAATGGATTAATTTTCTAGAACACTTGAATAGTTAATTGCATTTTTCCAGGATCTAAGAAGCTGGACAGCCCATCCAGTTCTACCCAGTACAACATTTCTGTTAGTCCTCATGTCTTTCTTATTGCATTGATAGCATGTCTGAAGCCTAAAACAAACTGAGTAAAAAAGATAAGCTTTAATTAATTTTGTACAGAAATTTTAGAGATTGTAAGCACAATGTAAACTATATTATAATGTTAAAACTATAAAGACGAATATATATTATTTCTAAAAAGCTTTATTTAAAAAAAATCGGTGTCTACGTTATTTAAATAAGTAATTTGAATAATTCCCTTCAAGTTAAATATCACTGTTTATGGTACTAGTTAATAAAAGCTAGTGAATATAAGGCACATTTGGAGAAGACTGAAAATGGATACTGTTTTGAAACACAAAAAATAATATAATATTAATTCTATTGTTCCTGGGAAATATGTAAGTGGGAAAATAGAATGTGAGAGAGTATATGGAGAAGTTTAAAATAATTTTATTTTTGTGTATAAAGTCAGTAATTCATATTGAATAATAATTTCTACCCTATTATTTCCTAAATATTTTTCTCAATTTTTAATGTCTATGGGAGGTAAATACAATATTCATGATCTTCTAAGCCAGTTATTTTAAAGATTTATTGACAGAGATCAATTGATTAAGTTTTGTATTTCATTGAAGTTTTCAAATAGGATGATTAGTTAAAATAGTCAACATCTATGCTTTACATGATGAACTATCAACCTCTCTGCAAAAGTTATGTGTTCAGTCATATACCCACATATATAAATAAAAATCCCAGGGCTTAGGCATGAGATATGACTAATAACTATTATAGTGGTGAACAGTGGTAAGTAGTTACAGTAATTTGTGATTTTTCAGGGACCTCACTATCTCTTCCTTTTTTAATAATTAGATTGGGCAAATTAAGATATGACAGAATGTTATGTTAAGATGGCAGCTTTTGTATTACCAGGAAAGTATCAATCGTTTTATATTTGTGTATATTTTGAATGATATGCATTTAGATTGCCACAGTCTGGCTGGGCAAAATAACCTGGGGGGGTGGGTGTAACAAGCAACTTGTGAAGGTTGACTCAGCGGGAGCCACTTTATTATGGGACAGAGAAGTATATATACCCAACTAATTACACACAGCTTAACTTAATTAACATAAACTAGATACATCAGTCAACCAATAAGGAATCCTATCATCTTAATTATTACACACAGCTTAACTTAATTATAATCTAGACACAGCAGTCAGTCATTAAGGAATCTCCATCATCTTAATGTCTCACTGGCATTACTTCTCAAACCACTCCTCTTGGCAAAGTGCCAGGAGCCATCCTGACTGTCTGTGGCCCTCATCATTAGATTACTTTAAAAGTTGTTTTTTGGGTTTTTTTTTTCACATCATTTTACCTCAGTCTATTCCCAAATATCTATACTTTAGGATATCCTCAACATAATTTAAACTCAAAATATGCATTTTTAAAGATATATGACAGACACTGATCTATAATCGGCTCAGTCTGTATTCCCTTTCTTTAAAGTAGTCCAAGGGAGATTTAAAAAAAAAGTTACAGCTTATTGAAGGAAAGCCTAAACCCTAGAATACTAGGTCAGGCAACAATGTAGTACTTTAGCTTCAGTATTGATATCTTCAACTCTTAAGAAAATTTTATTAATCATGGGAGACTTCAACACACCTCTCTCGCCACTGGACAGATCTTCCAAACAAAAGTTAAATAAGGAAACTATAGAACTCAATAACACTATTAATAACCTAGACCTAATTGACATATATAGAGTATACCACCCAACAACAAGCAGTTACACTTTTTTCTCAGCAGCACATGGATCCTTCTCAAAAATAGATCATATATTATGTCACAGGGCAACTCTTAGACAATATAAAGGAGTAGAGATAATACCATGCATCTTATCTGATCATAATGGAATGAAACTGAAAATCAACGATAAAAGAAGGAAGGAAAAAGCATACATCACTTGGAGAATGAACAATAGGTTACTGAATGATCAATGGGTTATAGAAGACATCAAGGAGGAAATTAAAAAATTCTTAGAGATAAATGAAAACACAGACACAACATATCGGAATCTATGGGACACATTGAAAGCAGTTCTAAGAGGAAAATTCATTGCTTGGAGTTCATTCCTTAAAAAAAGAAAAAAAAACAACAAATAAATGATCTCATACTTCATCTCAAAATCCTTGAAAAAGAAGAGCAAAACAACAGCAAAAGAAGTAGAAGGCAAGAAATAATTAAAATCAGAGCTGAAATTAATGAAATCGAAACAAAAGAAACAATTGAAAAAATTGACAAAACTAAAAGTTGGTTCTTTGAAAAAATAAACAAAATCGACAGACCCTTAGCCATGCTAGCGAAGAGAAGAAGAGAGAGAACTCAAATTACTAGCATACGGGATGAAAAAGGCAATATCACAACAGACACTTCAGAAATACAGAAGATAATCAAAAACTATTTTGAATCCTTATACTCCAATAAATTAGAAGATAGTGAAGGCATAGATAAATTTCTTAAGTCATATGATCTGCCCAGATTGAGTCAGGAGGATATAGACAACCTAAACAGACCAATATCAATTGAGGAAATAGAAGAAACCATAAAAAGACTACCAACTAAGAAAAGCCCAGGACCGGATGGGTATACAGCAGAATTTTACAAAACCTTTAAAGAAGAACTAATACCAATATTTTTCAAGCTACTTCAGGAAATAGAAAAAGAGGGAGAACTTCCAAATTCATTCTACGAGGCCAACATCACCCTGATACCTAAACCAGACAAAGACACTTCAAAGAAAGAAAACTACAGACCAATATCTCTAATGAACCTAGATGCAAAAATCTTCAATAAAATTCTGGCGAATCGGATACAAAAACATAACAAAAAAATTGTACACAATGATCAAGTAGGATTCATCCCTGGGATGCAAGGCTGGTTCAATATATGGAAATCAATAAATGTTATTCACCACATCAATAGACTTAAAGATAAGAACCATATGATCATCTCGATAGATGCGGAAAAAGCATTTGACAAAGTACAGCATCCCTTTATGTTCAAAACTCTAGAAAAACTAGGGATAACAGGAACATACCTCAATATTGTAAAAGCAATCTATGCTAAGCCTCAGGCTAGCATCATTCTGAATGGAGAAAAACTGAAGGCATTCCCTATAAAATCTGGAACAAGACAGGGATGCCCTCTCTCTCCACTTCTGTTCAACATAGTTCTCGAAACACTGGCAAGAGCAATTAGACAGACAAAAGAAATTAAAGGCATAAAAATAGGAAAAAAAGAACTTAAATTATCACTATTTGCAGATGATATGATTCTATACCTAGCAGACCCAAAAGGGTCTACAAAGAAACTATTAGAGCTAATAAATGAATTCATCAAAGTGGCAGGATATAAAATCAACACGCATAAATCAAAGGCATTCCTGTATATCAGCGACAAATCCTCTGAAATGGAAATGAGGACAACCACTCCATTCAAAATATCTTCAAAAAAAATAAAATACTTGGGAATCAACCTAACAAAAGAGGTGAAAGACTTATACAATGAAAACTACAGAACCCTAAAGAGAGAAATAGAAGAAGATCTTAGAAGATGGAAAAATATACCCTGTTCATGGATAGGCAGAACTAACATCATCAAAATGGCGATATTACCAAAAGTTCTCTATAGGTTTAATGCAATGCCAATCAAAATCCCAACGGCATTTCTTGTAGAAATAGAGAAAGCAATCATGAAATTCATATGGAAAAATAAAAGACCCAGAATAGCAAAAACAATGCTAAGCAGGAAGTGTGAATCAGGCGGTATAGCGATACCAGACTTCAAACTATACTACAGAGCAATAGTAACAAAAACAGCATGGTACTGGTACCAAAACAGGCAGGTGGACCAATGGTACAGAATAGAGGACACAGAAACCAATCCACAAAACTACAACTATCTTATATTTGATAAAGGGGCTAAAAGCATGCAATGGAGGAAGGATAGCATCTTCAACAAATGGTGCTAGGAAAACTGGAAATCCATATGCAACAAAATGAAACTGAATCCCTTTCTCTCGCCATGCACAAAAGTTAATTCAAAATGGATCAAGGAGCTTGATATCAAATCAGAGACACGCCATCTGATAGAAGAAAAAGTTGGCTACGATCTACAGTCGGTGGGGTCGGGCTCCAAATTCCTCAATAAGACACCCATAGCACAAAAGTTAATAACTAGAATCAACAAATGGGACTTACTCAAACTAAAAAGTTTTTTCTCAGCAAAAGAAACAATAAGAGAGGTAAATAGGGAGCCTACACCCTGGGAACAAATTTTTACTCCTCACACTTCAGATAGAGCCCTAATATCCAGAGTATACAAAGAACTCAAAAAATTAGACAATAAGATAACAAACAACCCAATCAACAAATGGGCCAAGGACCTGAACAGACACTTCTCAGAGGAGGACATACAGTCAATCAACAAGTACATGAAAAAATGCTCAACATGTCTAGCTGTCAGAGAAATGCAAATCAAAACCACCCTAAGATACCATCTCACTCCAGTAAGATTGGCAGCCATTAGGAAGTCAAACAACAACAAGTGCTGGCGAGGATGTGGGGAAAAGGGTACACTTGTACATTGCTGGTGGGACTGCAGATTGGTGCAGCCAATTTGGAAAGCAGTATGGAGATTTCTTGGAAAGATGGGAATGGAGCCACCATTTGACCCAGCTATTCCCCTTCTTGGTCTATTCCCTAAAGACCTAAAAAGAGCATGCTACAGGGACACTGCTACATCGATGTTCATAGCAGCACAGTTCACAATAGCAAGACTGTGGAACCAACCTAGATGCCCTTCAATAGACGAATGGATAAAAAAAAATGTGGCATTTATACACAATGGAGTATTACTCTGCATTAAAAAATGACAAAATCATAGAATTTGCAGGGAAATGGATGGCATTAGAGCAGATTATGCTAAGTGAAGCTAGCCAATCCCTAAAAAACAAATGCCAAATGTCTTCTTTGATATAAGGAGAGTAACTAAGATCAGAGTAGGGACGAAGAGCATGAGAAGAAGATTAACATTTAACAGGGATGAGAGGTGGGAGGGCAAGGGAGAGAGAAGGGAAATTGCATGGTAATGGAAGGAGACCCTCAGGGTTATACAGTGGAGGGGGTAGAGAGAGAGGAGGGGAGGGGAGGGGAGAGGTGGGGAGGGGGGAGGGTGGAGGATGGGAAAGGCAGCGGAGCACAACAGACACTAGTATGGCAATATGTAAATCAATGGATGTGTAACTGATGTGATTCTGCAATCTGTGTATGGGGTGAAGGTGGGAGTTCATAACCCACTTGAATCAAAGTGTGGAATATGATATGTCAAGAAATTTGTAATGTTTTGAACAACCCACAATAAAAAATTAAAAATAAAAAAAAGAGAAAATTTTATTAGTGATTCTTTCCATTTCTTTCATGCTGAGATTATTTCCTCTGCTTCCAGGTTAAATTTGCTTTGGCACTATCATATCTGCCTTGAAGCATAGAAGAAAAGAAAGACCAAAACTGAATCAACCATATTAATTTTAAGCTAGTGGGAAATATAAACACCCTTAAATTAATATGTGCTTTATGTTAAAAAGCAGAAAACAAAATCTTAAAAAGAAGTAAATATAAAACATTCAAAGTATAATTAATATACTTTTTATTGTTTCAGTAAAATTAAATAAATGTGTAGTTATAAAAATCTTGATAACATTGAAATTTTAAAAATTTGAGATTGCAGATTGTATGCATATATTTATTGCTTCTATCTCACAAAGTCAACCAAAAAAAGGCAATATGGAAATAAAAGGGTCTTAGCTCATAAGAACAAAGTAAATGAAAACAAGTAGCATTAGAGAATAGATGTCAACAGTATTATAGAAATGGGAAGATCAGATTTTAAAATGTTAAACAGCAAATTTAAGATCCTCCTAGGTGATAGTGGCAGTGATTGTTAGGAGCTTACCTGCTCAAAAATATTTAGGAATTGGAAAATGAGCATCAACTGTAGTTGAAAATAGAGTTGGTTAAATAATTTAAATGTTATTATTATTTGATGTTATTATTGTAAATTTTAAACATGCATGAAATATAATTTGCTCCCTTTCACTCCCCAGTACTTTCTCTTTCATTCCCTTTCTCCCTTTCCCTGTTACTTCTCTTCTATTTTGCTGATATTCCTTCTATTTTACTATTTTTTCTTAACTGGTGCTTTATAGATATAAATAAAGGAGGAAGTCAATGAAGTATATTCATATATGTACATGTCAGAATTTGCTAAATTTTGTTCCACAGTTCCTCCATTTTCCTGTTGCTCTTCCTTTCCCCTCAATCCACTTTCTCTACTCAATTGATTTCTTTCTCTTGTGTTTTTTTTTCTTCATGATGTCCCCCACTATTTTCCCCCTTCAACCCTTGATTTTTGGAGTCTGTAATATTTTACTTAGCATAATGTTCTCTGGTTCTATCCATTTACCAGGAATGTCATAATTCCATTCTTCTTGTAGGTGAGTAAAGCTCCATTGTGTATGTATACCACATTTGCTTTATTCATCTATACAAGGGTACCTGATCTGATTCCATGACTCAGCTATTGTGAATTGATGTGACTGAACCACTATAGTATGGTTATTCAAAATATTTTGGACAAATACTGAAGAGTGAGATAGCTATGTCATGTGGTGGGTTTTTGCATGTATTTTGAGGATTCTTCGTGTTTTTATTCACTGTGCTTGTACAAATTTGTAGTCCCCAAAACAATGTGTGAGTGTACATTTTTCTCCATATACTCACCAACATGTATTATTATTTATATTCTTGATGATTGCCATTCTAGCTGGAATGAGAGGGAATCTCAATGTAGTTTTGATTTGCAGTTCCTTAATTGCTATGGATGTTGATAATATATGACATATATATGTGAATGTTGATTATATACATAATATATATATATATATATTGTATATATATTGGTTTGGGGGGTTAAATTTTTTTTCTGGTCATTACCCCTGTTGCAGTAGTAGCTGGCAAAGATCTTTTCCCATTCTGTAGGCTCTCTCTTCAAGTTCTTGATCATTTCCTTTACTGTACAGAAGTTTTTTAATTTTATGCCATCTCAGTTACTGATTATTGGTTTTATTGCTTGAGCTTTATGGGTCTTGATAAGGAAATCAGAGCCTGTACCATTATGTTGAAGTGTTGAATCTTTGTTTTAGTCTATCAATTGCAAAGTTTCTGGTTTGATTAAATCAAATTTAGTTGACTATTTGCAGCACACAAGATGGCAGTCTACTTTCATTCTTTCACATTTGTATATTCAGTTTTCCCAGCAGCATTTATTAAAAAGGCTATTTTTTCCTCCAACATAAGTTTTTGGCACATTTGTCAAGTATCAGATGACTTGTGTCTACATGGGTTTGTCTCTGTGTTTCTTGTTCTATTCCCTTGGTTTTCATGTCTGTTTTTTTTTTTTTTTTTTTTTTTTTGTCACTACCATACTATTTTTGTTATGATATCTTCATAGTATAATTTGAGATCTGGTATATTGTGATGCCTCTAGCATCATTCTTCCTGTTTAGGATTGCTTTTATTATTTTGGGGTCTCTTATTCTTCCAGATGAATTTTCAATCTGTGTTTTGTAGTTTTGGGAAGAATTTCATTGTTATTTTAATGGGGATTACATTGAATCTGTATAATGCTTCTGGTAATATGGTCATTTTGAAAATAGGAATTCTGCCTATTCAAGAATATGGCAGGTTGTCTTCAATTTCTTTCTTCAGTATTCTATAGTTTTCTTTTAGCTCCTTCATTAGATTTGTTCCCAAGAAATTTTTATTTTTTATTCTCATTTACTGTAATAGGAAAGATTTCCTAATTTATTTTCTGCAGATTAGCTATGGGAGTACAGAAAAACTATTGATTTTTGTATGTTGATAACGTAGCCTGCTACTTTGCTCGGTTCATCAGCACTTAAAGTCTTCTGTTGGAGTGTTTTGGTCTTCTAAATACAAGATTATGTCATCAGCAAATATACATAGTTTGGCTTCATCTTGTTCTATTTATATGCGTTTGATTTCCTTCTCTTTCCTGATTGTTTTGACTAGAGTTTCAAGGACTGTATTGAATAGGAGTAGTGAAAGTGGACATCCTTGTCTTTTTACTATTTTTAGAAGAAATTCTTTAAGCTTTTCTATGGTCACTGTGATATTCTTTGGATAATAATATGTGACTTTAAAATGCTGAGGTAAGCTTCTTCTATTTCTATTTCCTTCCATGTTTTTAACACAAATATGTGCTGTATTTTGTCAAAGACGTTTCCTGAATCTGTTGAGAGAATCATGTGATTTTTATCTTTAATTCTATTTATGTGGTGAATTCCCTCTATTATTTTTCATATGTTGAAGAAAACGTACATTCCTGGGAGGGAATCCACTTGACCATGATGTGCTATCTTCTCAATATGTTTTAAGAAATTTGGACTGCCCATCAGAAAGATAGTCTGTAGTCTTCTTTTTTTGATATTTCTTCATCTGCTTTTTTTATCAGAGTGATAATGCCTTCATATAATGAATTTGTAAGTGCTCCTTCATTTTATATTTCATGGAGCAATTCGAGGAACGTTGGCATTAATTCTTAGTAGTTTGGTAGAACTTGGTTGAGAATACATCTTAGTCCTGGATTTTTCTTTGTTAGAAGACTTTTACTTGGTACTTCAGTCTCATTGCCTGACATTAATTTGTTTTCTGTTTCCTTACAATTCAATTTGGGTATGTCATGTGTCTAAAATAACTTCTAGGGTTTCCTGTTTATTAGAGTATAAATTTTTGAAATAATTTCTAATGGTCCTCTGGGTTTTAGAAGTGTCTATAGTTGTATATCTCTCTCTCTCTTTTTTTTAACGTCTAATTTTGTTGATTTGGGTCTTCACTCTTTCTTTTAGCTAGTTTGGCTAAAAGTTTATCAATCTTGTTTATCTTTTCAAAGAACTAAGTGTTAGATTAATTGACCCTTAGTATATTTTAATTTTATTAATTTTGGCTCTGATCTTAATTATTTCTTGTCTTCCACTGATTTTATAATTAGTTTGTTGTTGCTTTCCTAGGAACTTGAGATATAACTTATACTATTTATTTGGGATCTATTTTTTAAATGTAGGCACTTAATATTTTAATCTTTCCTCTTAAAACTGCCTTCATACTATCCCAGAGATTTTGATATGTACATCATTGTTCTCACTTGTCCCTAAGAAATTTTAAATTTGTCTCCTGGTTTCTTTTATAATTCATTACTGATTTAAATGGATATTATTTAATCCACTAGTGTTAAACTTATTTCTTTTTAAATCTGTTATTGATTTCTAATTTAATTCCATTTTGATATGATAGGATATATGCAGATTAGATATTGGAGTACAGAAAAACTGTTTATTTTTGTATGTTGATAAGGTACCCTGCTACTTTGCTCGGTTCATCAGCTCTTAAACACACACACCATGTTTATTAAGGCTTGATTTTTGTCCTAAAATATGTTGTACTTTACATTAACTTCCATTTATAGATGAGAAGAAACTGAATAATGGGGTTTATAGATGTTTGTTAGGTCCATTTAACTATTTTTTTTTTTTTTTTAGTTCTGAAAAGTCTTTGCTTAGTTCATGTCTGATTATCTATCAGTGAAAGAGATCTGTTGAAATCATCCAATATTATTATATTGGGGTCAGTTTGATCCTTTATATTGAGTAGGATTTTTTAAATGAATGTTGGTGCATCAAAGTTAGGGGCATAAATATTCATGATCATTATATCTTGTTGTTGAATTATTCCTTTAAAATGTATTACATGACGTCTTATCTTCTTTATCTCTTTTGGTTAATATAATTTGTTTTTCAGAAATAAGAGTAGATTCTTCTACCTACTTGGGATCTCCGTTTCCAGGGTATATCTTTTCCCATCCTTTCACCTTCAGTCTCTGGATGGGTCTTTTATTTTTATTTATTTTGTTTTGGTCCATACTTCCCATCTCTAACATATTTTGAATGGAGAGTTTAGAACATTTATCTTCAGTGCTATTATAGAGAGATTATTTTAATTTCCTAGCATTTTGATTTATTTTTGCTTAATTCAAACTTGATTCTCCTTTAGTTGACCCTTCTGCTAGTAAGCTTGGTACATACACTGGTTATTATAATTTTTCAGTCCTTCTTAGTGAATTATCTCACTAAGCATGTTTTGTAGTGTTGGTGTAGTGGTTTGGGATTTTATTTTTAGTTTTTTTTTCTTATCATGGAAATTTTTCATTTAATTTTCAAATTTGAAGGACAGTTTTGTTTGAACCCATAATCTCTCAGGGGTTTGTATATATTATTCCAGGCTCTCCTGGTTTTTAGGTATGTGAAGAGAGATTAATACAAATTCTAATAGGCTTTACTAAAAGATGACCTTCCATTTTTTCTCTTGCAGATTTCAGAATTCTATTATTGTTCTGTATACTAGGAATTTTCATTATAATGTGCCTTGAGAGAATCTCTGAAATTGTCTATTTGGGGCTCTAAATGCATCTAGTATTTGGATATTCATTCACTTCTAATTTTTGTAAAATTTTCTGATATTATTTCATTAAAAACGTTGTATATTCATTTATTTTGTATTTTGTTGCCTTAATCTACACCAATGATTTGTATATTTGGTCACTTAATGTTATCTCAAATTCTTAAATATGCTAGTTATGATCTCTTTTAATATCTTTTCTTTATTGTCAACTTTATTTTCAAGATCATTGAAACCTGAGAATCTATCTTCAGAGAGTTGTATTATATTGGTAACTATTTTTTTTTATTTGATTTGTTGAATCTTTCATTTTTATGATTTCTGTTTGATTCTTTTTTTATGGATTTACTTATTTGTTCTAATTTGGTATATATTACAGCAGAACACATTTATACTAATAAATATTGGGAAAAAAAAACTAACAATGTTCTTCAGCAGCCCCATAATCTATTATTCTTGTTCAGGTTTTTGAAGTAGGGTATTCTCTTTCTAGGGTTTCAGTTATCATGCAGTTTGCTGACTCTCAGTCCTAACCCCAAATAATCAAACTTGTTAGGTGTCTGTGTGCAGTTTTACTGTAAGGTTTCACTCTTGTTTTGGCTGGACATTTCCAATGCCCCCTAGTTTTTCAAGTCTCATACCATGTGCTAGATAGAGTGTGGAGAGTTGAATGTTTCTGGCTATTCTTCAGCCCTTTCTAGGCTTAGAAGAAGTGACTCAAATATCACCAAATTTTGCCTAATTTTAATTGATCTCAGTTCTCTATTCCCCAAGTGTCAGTCAGGTTCCCTAATAAAGGAGCTCATATCTTCCCTTTCAAGTGAAAGAGTTCTTTATTCCTTTCAGTTTTGCATACTCAAATTTTGGGTTCTGAATTACTGTTTTGGTTCACTCTGGGGAGCTTCTATAATAGTGTGGTTTCCTCTGAACCATGTTATTCCATTCCTGAAAGGGATGAGCTCATTATGAGTCCATATTCCTGTCATTTAAATTCCAAACAGCAGAGCAAGTGGGAGGAATCTTTTTCCTCTACTCTACCATATTCAAAAGTTCTTTGTAACCACTATTCACATGGTATTTTAGATTTTATTTGGCTCCTGTGACTGGGGTTACATGAAAAGGTTTTATAGCACCAAAAGTTATTTTCAATGTCCAGCTATCTGGGAGATCTGAGCCATCTGGGTGCAGGTTTGTCTTTGGGATAGCTGCTAGGCCAGGCCAGTCTGTATATCTGGTCATCAATTTTTATGAGAAATATGTATACTCCCATATCTTATTCAAATTATAAAATAATAGAAAGTGAATATTAGCTTTCATGTTAGTTTTGAAGAGAGACTGCACTGATTGGACACTGGGCCTGAGGTCAGGGTTAGGCTCTTGAAAAATCATTTTCCCTCACTTCTCTGAAAAACCTGTTGGAAAACTTACTACAACCTAAACACAAACCCACTGAAGATCTAATACTAATGAAGATATAATTTCAGAGTTTTCATCTTTTAGGAGCTGATTCATCTAAATGAAAATACTAGGTCAAATAGAAAAAAAAATTATAATTCTTTAGAATGAGACTTCACATTTATTATTCAGTGTACCTCCAAAGAAGCATCTCCACCTGAAGATTTGGAGTTTGTTTTTCTATTTTAAATTTAAATCAAAGTTTAAGATTTCACAACACTTAGGTAAAACAATGGCATGAAGAACACAAAGTAAAATAAATAAAAGGCCATGCATGGTGGTGCACATAATATTATAAATAGCTCATGTCAACATATGGACTTCAGGGTCAGGCTCTTGAAAAATTACAGGTGTCAACATATGGAAAAATTTAATTTCAAAAAGACAGTTATTAAAGTCAACGAAAAAGCTAGAAAAACGTATGAGTTTACTATAATATGTAAAGAGATTAAGTTAATATTGCAAAGTCCTCTTCTCCTTCTACCCCATGTAAAAATGTAATACATAGATAGATTCGCTGGTTAATTCTACCAAGCCATAAAAGTGAAAATATTAATCCTTTACAAACTTTGCCAGAAAATAGGGTACATGAGAACATCTCTTCACTAATTCTACAAGATAAGTATTTCCTTGATACGAAAAGTAGAAGACATGAAAAGCAAATAAAATTAGAATCCAACATCACTTATGGACTTGCTGCAAAAATATCCTCAAAATATTAGCAAACCAAATTCAGCAACATAAATGCATTTTATATACGATAACCTCATGTGATTTAATCCAGGAATGCAAGGTTGTTTTAACAGCAGAAAATCAATTAATATAATGTGCTACATCACTACAATAGTGTAAAAATGACATAATCATCTCAATGGATGAAGAAAATGCTTTAGATAAAATCCAACACCCATTCATAATTAAAGGATGCTCAATGAAATAGGAAAAGAAATATGACAAATATAAAATATGTAAAATCAAAAGCTAACATCCTGTTTCATGGTAAAAGACTGAATCTAGTTGCTAATCATTTGCTAGAGTCAGGACAAAGTCAAGAAAATCCATTCTGGCCACTTGTATTATGCATTGTACTGAAGGACCTAGTCAGTGCAAAGAAGAAATATAAGGAAGTGAAGGCTGAAAAGAGTAACAGCTGCCTTTAGTCCCAGATGGAAAGACTTGTGGTAGAATACCAATGGGAACTATTTAATTCATTCTAATCCATTTTGTCCTGGTGAGGGCAGAGCTTATCCTCATAAAAATTTAACTGAAGAAAATGAAACCTGAGTATATTATAAAATTGTGAGTGATATTTATACAAGTCAAGAGGGTTTTAAAAGAGAAAGCATTAAAATAATAATAATGATTTTAAAAGCTTAATAGAAAGCCTGGTGTGTGTAAGGAGATCCCAAGCTCCTTACTGTGGCCAAAGTGAACAGAGCAAGATGAAAGAGACTAAAAGGTTTATCAGAAGCCAAAGAGAGAGGAATGGTTATATGTAACCTGTAGCTGATAGAAATTCATTAAAAACCCATTAAAATTTTCCAAAGTGGGGAGAGGAGCATCATGGTGTGCTTTGCATTTGAAAACAATGCCCTCTGCTGATTGAAGGACATATATAATATATATATATATATATATATATATATATATATATATATATATATATATATATATATAAAGAACATACAAAACATCTTGGGTGGCTGACAGAGAGCTCCAGAAAGGAGGCATGCACCATGGGGAACAGTGATGAAAACAAAGAGATATTTCTTCAGGCACATGTAGAATATTAAAGCATCTGAGTTTTATGATTATTTGGTTTGCATGAATGAAGAAAAAAATCTAAATGAGATAATGGTTTTACAAGCCTGGAAGACAAGATCAATGTTGTCTCATTAAAGGAGAAAACATTGACTTAGAAAAGGATGTAGGAGGATGACAAATTGCATATGAAGTATATTAAGCTTAAAATGTCTGTCAGTCATCCAAGATGACTAACAGGAAGTTGAGCATACAGTTTTAAAGATCTTTGTAAATTTCTATGTAAAGAGTATTTATCTGGGAATAAAATTCTAAGTAAATAAACAATAAAGACAGTATAATTGGTAACATGAAATAAAATTGAGCATGAGAACAAAGCTGAATATTAAGTACTAAGGAATGATGATATATACATGGCTTCCCATAGTGCATAAAGAAGGGGCAATACAGGAGAAAAAAAGAGGAGGGAGAGCATAAAGAGGAGGAGAAGGGAAAGGAGAGAAGAAATAGAAGATGAGAAGGAAAAGGGAAAGAATTAAATTATGTGTGTGTGTGTGTGTATATATCTATATATATATATATATCTATATATATATATCTATATATATATATATATATATATATATATATATATATATATATAACATTTATCTGTGATGATAATCAGAAAATAATATTTTATGAAGGCTGAAATGGCAAATAACCCATCAGAGAAAAGTGATCCATTCAATAACATTCAAAAGTTTATAATTTACCTTATGAAGAATCACTGAAATAGAGTGATGACAGAAAGCTGTTTTTAAGAGAGATTGAGAAATGAAAGAAACTGTAGGAAATAAGCTACAAGTATGAATAATTTTGTAACCAACTACCTATAATTACTATCATTAGTGGATATTCCAAGGAAGAGTCCCTCCAGACAGAAAACAATAGCTAGCTATAATGCATCTGTTCCATAAGAACTAGATACTTTTGTTAGGAATTCTGCTATTGAGTGTGTGTTATGAATAAGGATATTGTGGGAGAAGAGCATTATAGAAGATGGAATAGTGTTGCACAAATAGGAAAATATTTCAGCCCAGATAGATATTAATAAAAAATAAGGATTATATAAATTATTCAATTGCAGTTGAAGATTGTATCTTCTATCTTTAAAAATATTTCTAATATCTTATAATTATTTTGTTATAAATATTTCCTAATTGGTCATTGATATTAATTCATATATCAAATGGGGAATATTTTTAAAATAGGTGCTGTATTTATAGAAAAAAATAGATAAATGGAAAAATTGGATTCCATGAAAAATGGACTTAGCATTCTTATAAATGATCCTAACTAAGAAGATAGAGTGCTTATATCTCACTGAATTTGATTTGGCTATAAAATCCACAAAGACTAAAACTTGGGAAACTTTACACCTTCTCTTACGTTTTATGACTTTCTTTATTTGTTCTCTGAGCATTTGAGCTTTGAGAAATTTAAAAACAAAACTACAGAAAAGCATGATTTTAAGATTAAGATACCAAATTTAGATTGAAATTTACCTTTGGTGACAAAATGAATTTTAATAATTTAAATATGTACCTAAATATTTATGTGATAATGTAATAGCATATTCTCCTGGCAAATAAATAGTCAGCAATTCTTTTAACTTTTTCATGAATAAGATGAACACATGTAATTAATTTAAAGCATAATCATGTTGGACTGTTGTATTATTATGATTCCATTAATGGCAAATTAGTTAAATTTAGATACAATACCTATGACATGAAACGTCCTCTCTCTCTGTTTATTAACACTTGAGTGGAATAAAAAACACAAGAATTGCTACCAAAAAGCAGCTTCTTTCATGTTTCAATTTAATATTTTTTATAAAATAAGAGGAACAAAATAATAATTGTATTACGAACTCCCAAAATGAAAAAAATCATAGTGATTTCCCAAAGGGAAAAGAAAAAAAAAACATTTGGAGCAGATTGATTTCATATCCTTCACAATGTTTTTTTTATGTACAGAGAATATATAACAATATTTTTAATTTCCAGAATGATCTTTCACTCATCTTCATATTAATTTATATAGTTTACCACAATAGATAGTTAAGAATTATCAAAGAAGAGGAGAGGAGAAAAATGTTACAGATTTCTAAGGTGTGATAAAAATTTCTGAGGATTTACAAAATGTTTTTTCCTTTTTGTCAAATCAATACTCTCTCTATGGAAGGCAACAAGGTCAAAAAATAAAAACAACCACCAGCTATAAAATATGTGACCTGCAGATTATTTTCCATTGACTAACTTCAGAAAATATCTTCTGTTATTTACATGTCTAAGCTAGTATGTCTTTAACTAATAGAATAGAATAACTTCAGACACATTTTCTGGGTCACAATTGCAGGAATACCCAACAAAGAAAGAACATGTAATTTTTAAGACACAATTAAGAATCATTTAGTTCTTTAAGCATTTGCAAAATTCATTGCACATACATACATATAAAATATTATATATTATATAAATAAAATGATGAATATAATGTATAATATATATCATATATATGGATATGTGTGTATGTGTGTGTATATATATATATATATATATATATATATATATATTTTTTTTTTACATATTGAGTGGGCCCCTCTCTGGCTTTCCTCTGCATTTGAGAAGTCCATGAGAAAAAATGACTTATTCTGGGTAAGTTAGAATATATATATATATATATATATATATATATATATATATATATATATATATATATCTCCCCTTCACCTTCCACAGTACACATGCAGCTTTGACATTTTTTTCAGACCTCAATGATTAAATGATTATGTATGCCTTTGGAGGATGATGTTATGAGAGGTAGAAGTAACTAGGTAGCATATAAAATATGCTGCTTCAACAAAGAGATCGCTAAAAATATTCTCCCAAAAAAATAAGTAGAAGTTTATTTATAATTTTTCTTTTTAAATAATAATCCAAATGTAGGAGAGAATTCCAAGAGTAACAGTATAATTCTGCATTCTCAACATTCATTTCTATCCCTTCATCTAAGACAATTGTTCCGGTTGTTGCAACTCCCAGTTAGATGGAAGAAGGAAAGGGAAGTATAGGCAGGGAATCTTTTTCTAAAAATATGTTTAAAACAACTATTCATATCATACATAGTCTTGTATAGTTGGCCCAAGTTCAAAATCAATTTCCTTTCTTTTTTCCCTCCCAAAGACTATGACGTATTCTGAAAAGAAGCTGCAGTTTCTGGACTGAAATTGAAAGGAGAGAGAGAGAAAGTTCTCATGCTTGCTAACATTCTGCCCTTGTTCCTTCAAAGCCCTCCAATCACTGGAGGATCCTGAAAAATACCCACTTTCTCCTCCTTTCTGAGTTGGAGGAAGCAGACTCCTTCCATCCCCAGTCCTAAGCCTAACTCTGGCTCACCTTTACTTTTCTCCCACAATGACTCCTTAGGGTCTAGACACTTTCTAAACTGCTCCACTCAGTTCAAGCTGGTTAACTTCTACTTGCAATGTGCTTCCAACTACCCTTTTCCACTGAAATGTCTTAAATTATTCTGAGCTACAAGACCACACTCAAAGTTGGAATGCTGGAGTCTTCTGCAGTTCTGTATGTGCACATGACAGTATAGGTTCCAGTTTCCCTTCATTCCTACCCTAAGCTCATCGCATAGAATTTAAAGATACATTTCATACCTGCTCAAATAACTACCCTACCCATTCCTCAGGTAGAGAAGGTTCCACTCCGTTCTACCTTCTGTTAAACAACCCAGGGAAAAGTGTTCAGCCCAGAAAGACTTGGGAACTTTGGGGCACGGATTTGGCAATGACTTACCCAGAATAAGTCGTCGTTTCTCATGGATTTCTCTGATGCAGAGGAAAGCAAGAGAGGGGCCCTCTCAACATGTGGAGTTAGAGCAGAGCCCTACCTCCCTCCCTATCTGTTCAGAATGAATCTAGGGGGTTTTTCTTTATCTTTTTTCTTTTTTTCCCATAGGATCCATGTTGCAGTCTTAATGGTAAATTGTCTACTGGAGAACCAAAATTTTCCACTTCTACAAGAATACTGCTTTAAACATCTGAATAATTAACAGTGCAAAAGGTTTTTGTTTTTAAGTCATTCTTATATCTGACATTGATTATTTCTCAGTTTTACTTTACTGTCTATTCAAATTTGTTTGACTCTCCTTCTCTCCTTTACATCCACATCTTCTTTCTAACTGAAAATCTGTGATTCCTATCCACTTGCTTTCATAGTTGGTCAGTTTTCCTATAGAAAAACATTTTTAAATTTTATTGAACACTTGTTAATAAGTGTTAACTATTAGCATTTGCAAGAAGAAACCAAAGAAATAAGGAAATAGGGAACACAGTGGATTTGGTTTTATGTAGTTCTTTTTTTATTTGTTATTTTTATTTATATATGACAGAGGGATGCATTAAAATTCTTATTACACATATAGAGCAAAATTTTCATATCTTTGGTTGCATATGAAGTATATCACACCAATATGTGTCTTCATACATGTACTTTGGTTAATAATGATAATCACATTCCACCATCATACATAACTCCATGGTCGCTCCTTTACCCTCCAACCCCTCTGCCCTATCTAGAGTTCCTCTATTCCTCCCCTGCTCCTTCTCCCTATCCCACTATGAATCAGCCTCCTCATATCAAAGAAAACATTTGGCATTTAGTTTTTTGGGATTGGCTAACTTATCTAGTTCTTATGATGATTTCTAACCACTGATATTCATCAGTGTAGATATTATATGCCAATACAATAGTTTTGCAAATTAAATATACTTATTAAATAAACATACTTTAAGAATAGAGAAAACCACTAATCTCTAACTTATAATCCATCACTGTATATCGCCTGTGTTACTAGATTTTTGATAGATTATAAGAATCTTAATATCAGATAATGTATCTTATTTACTTTTTTATTTTTCCAAATAAACTTTAATAATAATATAGATGAAGGAATCAATAACTGGATGCAAAATCATTATTTTATAGTATTCCTTGAGGTGCTTTATTTCTTCTTATATTAAAAATATATCATTAACTACATCCTTTTAAAATTTTTTTTATTTCTTACATACATGACAATAGTGGAATGCATTACATTCATAATTATCCATTCACAGCAAATTTCTGGTAACTCTGTATATAAAGTATGTTCATGCCAAATTATGCCATTATACATGAGCTCTCTCTTTTTTTGCCTTACAATTCTTAATACACCTTTATACCACAATTTATCAATATCTCTGTTTGTATATAAGATATGTTGACACCAAATTCACATCTTGTAACTTGAACATGGCATATGAACCAGGCTAACTATTTAATATTAAGCTATGTGTTCCTTTCATTAATTCATCCCCTTTTTTGTCAACAAAATTAAAATATCAAGGATATATGCACTAGTTTGAAGAAGACCATAATCAATATACATCAAAGAGACTTTTTCTTGTTTTCTTATATTAGGGCAATAAATTTTTAAAAAAAATTTTAACAAAGCTCCCTTTTTAAAAAAAACTTGAAAGCTAGGAAATATTTTAATTTTTAGACCCAGTATTTAAAGAATATGGAAAAGCTTGGAAAATCCAAGGCCTCCCAAGATGAAGTTGAAAAAAAAAAAAAACTAAGAAAAAGAAACTTCAAAATTCAGAAGACAATCTAGAGCTTTCTGATTCACCAATTCGATGCTGTCTAGGAACAGAGATTATCAGAAGCTAATGTCACATGGACATACATTTCAAAATGATTTACCTCTGAGCTGAGACCAGCACAGAAAGAATGCAACCATGGACTGGATTTGCATGTGACCTACCAACAACATGCAATGTTGCAGGTCTCATGGCCACCCACTAACACCTTGCAGGATGAAAATAAATGATACAGAAATGTGAATGCTGAATGATTTAGTAAGGACACTACAGAAAGTATGAACTACAAGAGTTAGCTTTGTGTCATGAATTGGCAAAAGTATTCCATGAACCAAAGTAATTTCAATTACAGAAAATCAGAGTTGCATATTTTCACATGTGGAATTTATGCTTTTTTTCATCTTTTAGCTACTATAAAAACACATAATGTTTAAATGGTCAGATAACTTCTTCAAACATTTACTCCATGTATGGCATCAATTTTTAATGTGCCAAGACTCTCAAATGCATGATTCATTGTAACTCATTTTTCTATGCACACAACCTCTAGTCTTCTTTCTAAGCTTCTAATTATTATTAAGTATTAATACTTTCCTGGGTTAAAATATTTTCTCTATTTTTCAAATATCTGTTATCTCTTTGTGCTTTTACACGAGTAAGATATATTCAGCTACAAAAAAACATAAGTTCATAAGTCATAACTGTGATAGATATTTATTATTTACTTAATAAAAAGTATGAAAGTTAATGTTATCAGTTTTAGTCATTTAGTATTATCAAAAAACTCCAGAAATTAGGTTTTTTTCAGATTCTAACTCCATCATACAAAAAGCCATTGATTTTTTAATCATTAAGGTTTTCTGCTCACAAGATATCTGTTTTAACTCCAGACAACTTACCTATGATGTGGCATAAATGAAGGTAAAGTAATGGTATCAGTGAAGAATTCTCTACCATCTATTTGTGTTAGAGTTTGGCAAAGTCTTTCCCAGAATGTTTCTGTAAGACTCCTTTTGTTTTGTTTTGTTTGCTGTAAGAAGTCTGAATAATAATCCTTAGCTGTCAAAGATATCAAGGAAGGAAGGGAGGGAGGAAGGCAGGAAGGGAGGAAGAGAGGGAGAAACAATAAAGAAAAGAGAGAGAGAGGAAGAAAGAGAGGGGAAGGGAGAAAGGAAAAAGGAAAAACTATTCTTTTTGAAGAAGAAAAAAAATCCTCTTTTTAAAGAGTGCTATATTAATTTAGAACAAAATAGAGTTCTGTAAGCATGGATACAACAAAGTATGTATTCCTCTTGCTTGTGATGAATTTAAAAGAAAATGTCTCTTGTTTTTCCAACAGAAAACTAGAACCATTTCCTTCTTTCTGAAAGTCTACATTTTCAAATGATATTCAAATAAACTTGTACAATACCTCTGCTGTTTTATGCATGCTGAGAAATGTTTCTTATCTTCCAAATTTGAACATGCTGGCCTAAGGAAAACGCCTTTGTGAAGCAAATTGGAATAAGAGAATTTCCTTCCCAAACTGCCACCATTTGGTTTGGAAGTAAATTCTACCAAACCATACTCTTTTCAACACAGTATCCCTTGTTTCTAGAGGTACAAAAACTTTCATATCCACATGCATATTAAATGCATGATTCAGATATTTGCCTACAATTTCAATAAATTTTGCTGCCTAAAAATATTCATTGGCAATAACAAAGAAACAGTATTTCATTTTTGAATTGAGAAAAATCTGTTAAAATATGAGAACCACTTATAATTTTCCATCTCCATTAAAAATGTCAAGATAAATTTATATTTATATCACCAGTTCAGTAAAGGTATTTATACAACATACCAAGAAAGTGATATTAATTTAAATACATAAAATTGCATCTAAATGCCATGCTGTAAAATTATAAAATGTTATTAATTTTAAGTATGTATTGAAAATTTGGAAAAGAAGACCCAATAACTTTTTATTCTGAAAAAGAAAGAAAAATACCCAAGTAAGTGTGTGGTCCAAAGATGATAATTCTTATCACTTTATAATATTTTTTCTAAGATTAGCCTATGTTTACATACATTTGGAAAAGAAATGTAAAAACCTAGATTTTATCAAGGAAACATACAAACTCAGTGCCTGGTTTATTGTTGAACAAATTTTAAAGAGAACAACTTTGAGGAAACAGGCCATTATTCTCCTGAAGAGATTAATTTAGAGTCCAAATCATCTTGAGTGATATTAAAGTTAAAATGGTTCAGTTTGGAATTCAAGTTCAGTAGTGTCTAGAACCTCCAAGCTTCTCAGTTATAGTTTAATGTCTTTAGTTTTCATTCTCTAGTCAAATCATTCTCATCATAGCACTTTATTCTTGTGCTTATTAGTTTCTTACCTACAAGTTTAGGCTTGTCCCCCAATTGTCTTAGTTCACAGATACTATTTTACAGGAAGGCTATGAAACTATTTCTAGTCTCTTTCATACTAAATCATCTATTTTATTTACCTTTTCCAATTCTTACCATCTCCTATTCAGATGCTACATCTTCTACCCATCCCACAAAACCAACAAATTGAGTGCTCTGCATAGAATTAAATTAGACATTCTATCTTAAGTTAAATGAACAAAAATAAAATAAATTGTATACATTTAACCATCATTTCTGCATATGTTCATCCACCAGGAATAATGTAAAAATTCCTCTGCTCTTACAATCTCATATTTGACCTATGATATCCCATAAAATTATATTCAGAGATATAAAATATTTTATTGCTCAACATTGTGCTATACAGAATTTTATTCTTACAATATAAACTCATGGTATGTCCTTTGGAATAACATATTTAGTGGCAGTAATAGTATGGTGATGTAGCAGGCTTCTTTCAGATAATTAGGTAATGAAAAATTTAGATAAATATATAAATTTGCATTTATGGACATAAAATCATAATATAGAGTCAAGTATGCAATTACTTATTTTATGTTATTATCATAAATGACATAGTTCTAATAATGTATTGCTTTCTTTAGAGAGACTGCATGTGGATATAAAGACAATTGCCTTCTAATACATCTTAGTTTAAACTTAAACAGGCCATCCAGCAATCTCAATCTGCTTTATCTAAGGCATTCAGTCTCTCAAAGATCAGCTGTCTTCCTCTCCTCTTACTCTCTTATCTTCACCAACCTCAAAAACACACAAAACTTCCTCCTTTTTCTCTGCTTCTCTCTCAACTCTTCCAAATTTGTTCCTTGCTCATTCACCATTATGCTCTGTGCTTTTCCTATTTATCCACCCTAACCTAAATCTATCCTTACTTTGGCTGATCCTCAATGTCTTAAAAATTCTCCAGAACTTGATCCTGTTCCTTTGATTTTCAGACCCCAAGGGTATTTAGCTGTAAAACATAAACCACGCACACTTTTCAAAAAGTTAATATTTCATTTTATCTAATTTTTATGTAATAAAGAACTTCCCTGACCCATGAAAAAACAGGGAAATTCAGATTTTTCTTCAAGACTGTGCTTGGAAGCACTCCTGTGCTTCCAATTCTTGATTACTAGTTCAGCATCTTTTGGGTCCCACTGATGCTTCTTTGTGGTTATGAATATAAATTACAAAATGGGTCAGAGTCAATGAAGGCTTAAAATTAAATGAAAATATCAGGCTGGGGATGTAGCTCAAGTGGTAGCGTGCTCGCTTGGCATGCATGCAGCCCGAGTTCGATCCTCAGCACCATGTACAAACAAAGATGTTGTGTCTGCCAATAACTGAAAAATAAATGTTAAAGTTCTCTCTCTCTCCCTCTCTCTCTCTGCCTCTCTCTCTCTCTTTAAAAAAAATTTTAAAAAAATTAAATGAAAATATACTTGAGGCCTATCATCGAACTAAGAACATTGGAGAAAAAGTTTCTGTGTTTGCAGTATTCTCATATAAAATATACTGGTTAAATATTCAAAACTACAAACAACAAAGGCAAGAATCAGTCACTAATTACTGGCACCATTAAGAAAAACACCTGGAAGGATTAATTAGTACTCAACCTTGACAATAGTAGATGATCCTAGATGACTTAGATGATTTGCTTTTGCTGCTGACTTTGTTCATGAGCTCCACACAGAATTGTAAGGTCATTAGAGAACATTATTTTACTTGTCAAAATGCCCTTTTCCCCTGAAATCCATGTTTTAACACAACATCATTAATGTATACAAACAGGTAAAATTAAATATAAATAATGTAAACTCATACTTGTTCAACTTAACATGTGGGAAATCACCCCAAATTCATAAAACCATCTTCAGTTGCTCTAAAATCTTTAGTAGAAAAAGATGCCTAGAGATATTACAAGGAAAAATGATGAGTGAAAAATGAGGCTTGACTAAAGTCTAAATAACTTCAAAGACAAAAGGGTAATTATAATCAGAGGATTCCCAATAGCTCCTCTCTAAGAATTGCTTCCTCTTGGTTTCCAAATGCCATTAAACTTTGTAAGAGCCATAAATAATCCCTGTCAATGGACACCCCATAAAATTTCTGATAGACTATAGAGCTATTTATTCCAATATGAACACATCAAAATTCTCTACCATAATCTCTCAGAAAACACAAATGTGGTTAGTTACTTCTTTACAGGCTCCCACTGTAATTGTTAAGCAACATCATTTACAAAATAGATTTCTATCAATTTCCAGAACTATTGTTAACCTATTGGTCAGAAACTTACATTCTCATGAAAATGTTCATGTTTGTGTGAAGAACTAACTCTTGAAGTGAAAGACTCCTTCACAACTAATCCTTGTCCTTTGGTTTCATTCAAGCCACAACCATTCTCTGCCCTGAACCTTGATAAGTCTCCTTTGCCAAACTCTCTCTTTTCTCTCTTTCCATATATGTGTTATTAAGTATGTTATTAAATTGGACTAAGTAAAGTAAGATAAAGTATATAGGAGATAAAAGAAAGAAAAAAATACATTATAAGTGAAATTGAAACAATACAAATGAAATTATACAGAACAGATAAAAAGATAAAAAATCGGAAAATTGCAGAAAAGGAGCTTCTCTTATTTAGACAATATCAAAGAGAAAAATAAAGAAGCATCTGGCCAGACATAGTGGCACACACCTATAATCCCAGTGGCTTGGGACGATGAGGCAGGAGGGTTGTGTGTTCAAAGCAAGCCTCAGCAAAATTGAGGCACTAAGCAACTCAGTGAGACCCTGTCTAAATAAAACACAATATAGGGCTGGGATGTGGCTCAGTGTTCAAGTGCCTCTGAGTTATCTGCAGAAAAGAACTACCTAAAAATCCAAAGACATTATGAAAACTTTATAAAGATTATAAATCTACATTACCTACAGTTTGAAGAAGTGCAAAAATCCCATCCAAAATAAACATCAAGAAAATCCAACCAAGGCACATCATAATTAAACTATAAAAAAATCAATGATAAAAAGTCTGCAAAGGTAGGAAAAACAATACATTGAATATAGGGAACACAGATAAATATTGATAGTTGATTTCTCTTCAGTCACAATGCCAGCCAGTTTTTTCTGTTTGTTTGTTTTTTGTTTGTTTGTTTGTTTTTGGTTTTGGTTTGGTTTAGTTTTTATGAAATAAGGATGCTGTTAGATAAATTAAAGCTGAGAAAGCTACCTGGAAACACCTGCACTACAGGAAGTGTCCAGTGTCTTGATCCTCAGAGAAAAAGACTGGATAGAGATTTACATTTATGTAAAGGAGTGAAAATTACCAGAAACAGTAAACATATAAATAAACAGCTTTTCTTATACTTCTTCATTTTGAAATCGTTTTGAAGAATTCTTTAACATTTAAAGCAAAATATCAGTAATAACAATAGACTGTGGACTTAAACCAGTATTTGGAATAATGGTAGCACATAATCTAGGTTATTAGAAATTGGAATATGGTATTGAAAGATTTTGTGTAGGATAGTAATATTTAAAGACATAATTTGACAAATTAACAATGTGTGTTGTAAATGTTAGAGTAATCACTGAAGAAAAAGAGAGACACCACTAAGAAATTAACACACAAATAAAAATGCTGTCATAAAAGATTGTACCAAATATACAGGAAAAGGGGATCAAATGAATAAAGTAAAAATGAGACTAAGAGAAAGTAAATAGAAGTTTGGTAGATTTTAACCCAAACCTTTTAAAATTATCACAAAATAAATAATCTAAATATTGCAAATAAAAGGTAAAAATTGGGACTGTTTGTGTAGCTTAGTAGTAGAGTGCTTGCTCCACATATTGAGGCCCCTGGTTTTATCTCTAGCACCATAAAAATAACAATAAAATGTTAATTCAAAGGCAAAAATTATGACTAGATAAAAGTGTAATGTTATCCATGAAAAAGATTACACCAAACACCTCTGCATTTAACTCTAATTTTTTTAATTTAAAATTGCTGCATTTGAAATTTACAAAAACTTAGAAGTTTAAAAGATATTATGGTGTGGACATGATGTGTTGCCCAAAATATTTAGAGATTCAATGCTTAGCTTATGAGAGCTGTAACCTAATCAGTCTATCCTATATTTAGTGGATTAACTTGGTGGTATCTATGGGCATGTGGGATACTTTAAGAAAAGGTGGATCACAAGCAATATGCCCTGGAAAGATTCCCTAAACCCCTCTACTCCTTGGCTTCTAGGACACCATGAGTGTAGCGAATGCCATCTCTTTTACCCTTCTCCCATAATGTTCTGCCTTATCTTGGGCCCAGAGAAATGAAGTTGGCTGATCATGGGCTAAACCTTTGAAACCACAAGCAAGAATATACTTTTCCTTCTCTAAGTTGTTCTTGGAAAGTATTTTGGTCACAGCAATAGAAACCCAACTAACAGAAATTGACACTGAGAAATGAAGTTGTTGCTATGCCAAACATGAGCATGTGATTCATAAGTCTTTGGAACTAATTTGTAGAGGAAGTTTGGAAACTTCCCATTAAGTAGAGCTTAATGGGAAATTCAAAGAGAGCTTAGAAGACTAGATTGCCAAAAGGAATGTGGACAGTAAAGACTGTGCTCATGATGTATCAGAGAGAAATTTGGATTATATTGGGAACTAAATTAGAGGACATTTTTGTTACATTCTGGCAAATAATTTGTTTATGTTTTGGCCATGTCTTGAGACTTTGTATCAGGCTGAATTTAATAGAGATGGACTAATTGATTTGGTGAAGAATATTTCAAGACAGCAAAGCATTCAGGCAGTTGCATGGAAGTTGCTGGCAAATTTTAACAAAATTTATTGTGAGAATCAGAAACAGAAAACAGAGCAGGAGGATTTAAAACATTTGCAGTTTGGCCAGAAAAGTACATGTAAAACTGGAATCAAGAAAGGAATCTCTGTTGAGTAAATTACAGCCCCTAAAAAAAATGTTAATTACTTTACACAGAGACAATAAGAAAATGAGCAAGAGTACCTCAGGAATTTGAAAGACCACAACCATTGCAGTCTCAAGAATGCAGAAAGTAAAATCCCTTTGAAAAGAAATTTTGCAGGCACTCTGCTTGCACAGAGAGGCCTAGGGAGTTACTCGTTTCACTATGTCAAGCCATGTGGACAAATAGAGCTCTAGTCCCTGGGGTTCCAGGTACTGTGTGAGCTGGCAGCAGACCTTGGCATAATCCACCTGGTGCTGGTTCTTCAGAAATTCTGGATGCAGAGTTAAGGAGTCATAGAAGCTTTTATTGAGATTTCAAAGGAAAGCCTGGGAGATCAAGAAAAGTGTGGCAGAACCACTTCAGGCATTTCCTGAGAGAGCAATGTACAAAGCTGAAAGAAGAAAGATAAATTTCAGTGGAGATTTCTGAGATTAAGAGATGCCTGTAACATGGAATGTCTGCCCAGGAAAATGGGTGGCTGCAAACAGAGCCAAGACAAAAGAGAGACCACATGGGCTATAAATAGCAAAGTAAAAGAAGTGGGGCTGCACATGTTCTTTGGAGATCACATCTCATCATTATGTATACCAGATGCCATGGGTAGAACTAAAGAAAAATTTTACCCAGCTGGGTTTAGGTCTTGCTTTGATACAATCTGTTCTTTCTATGCTCTTATTCCTTTCTTTTGGAATGGGGATATACATAATCTGTGCCATTGGTTTTTACAGGTGTTCAAAGATAATAGTTTTCCTGGAGTCTCAGAGGACATTTTAGACTTGGAATCTTGGGCAATGCTGGAACTGTTAAGACCATGGAAATTCTTAAATGAGCTAATGTCTTTTGCATGGTGAGATTAGTATGAGCTTTTGAGATACAGGAATGAGATGTTATGGTTTGGATATGAGGTGTCTCCCCAAACTCATGGTAATGCAGGAATATTCAGAGGTGAAATAATTATAAGACTTGTATCCTAACTTGTATCCTAGTTGAAATGGGCAGAGTAGGTAGTAACTGTAGGTATGTGGGGTATGGTAGGTAGATCACTGAGGGAATGCCCTGGAAGGATTAACCTTCCCTGAAGCACATTTCTCTCTATATTTTTACTTTCTCACTGTAAATGAGCATGCTCCTACAACATTCTCTTTCATAATGATGTTCTGTCTCACCTTAGACTCAGAGAAATGGAGCTGGTGGAACATAGACTGATCCTCTGTACCTATAAGTAAAAAATAAACTTTCCTCCTACATGTTGTGCTTATCAGGCATTTTTTGTTTTCTTTTTTTATTATTTCTTACATACATGACAATAGTGGAGTGCATTACATTCATAATTTTTTGCATTACAATTCTTTTTTATTAGTTGTTCAAAACATTACAAAGCTCTTGACATATCATATTTCTTTTTTTTATTGGTTGTTCAAAACATTACATAGCTCATGACATATCATCTTTCATACATTTGATTCAATTGAGTTATGAACTCCCATTTTTACCCCAAATACAAATTGCAGAATCACATCAGTTACACATTCACAATTTTTACATAATGCCATATTAGTGACTGTTGTATTCTGCTGCCTTTCCTATCCCCTACTATCCCCCCTCCCCTCCCCTCTCATCTTCCCTCTCTACCTCATCTGCTGCTGTTTAATTCTCTCCCTTGTTCCCCCCCCTTTCCCCTCACAACCTCTTATATGTAATTTTGTGTAACATTGAGGGTCTCCTACCATTTCCATATGCTTTCCCTTCTCTCTCCATTTCTCTCCCCCCACTCCTCTCTGTTTAATGTTAATCTTTTCCTCATGCTCTTCCTCCCTGTTCTGTTCTTAGTTGCTCTCTTTATATCAAAGAAGACATTTGGCATTTGTTTTTTAAGGATTGGATAGCTTCGGTTAGCATAATCTGCTCTAATGCCATCCATTTCCCTGTAAATTCTATAATTTTGTCATTTTTTAGTGCTGTGTAATACACCATTGTGTATAGATGCCACATTTTTTTTTATCCATTCATCTATTGAAGGGCATCTGGGTTGGTTCCACAGTCTAGCTATTGTGAATTGTGCTGCTATGATCATTGATGTGGCAGTATCCCTATAGTACGCTCTTTTAAGATCCTCAGAGAATAGTCCGAGAAGGGCGATAGCTGGGTCAAATGGTGGATCCATTCCCAGCTTTCCCAGGAATCTCCATACTGCTTTCCAAATTGGCCTCACCATTTTGCAGCCCACCAGCAATGTACAAGTGTACCCTTTTCCCCACATCCTCGCCAACACTTATTGTTGTTTGACTTCATAATGGCTGCCAATCTTACTGGAGTGAGATGGTATTTTAGGGTGGTTTTGATTTGCATTTCTCTGACAGCTAGAGATGGTGAGCATTTTTTCATGTACTTGTTGATTGATTGTATGTCCTCCTCTGTGAAGTGTCTGTTCAGGTCCTTGGCCCATTTGTTGATTGGGTTATTTGTTATCTTATTGTTTAATTTTTTGAGTTCTTTGTATATTCTGGATATTAGGGCTCTATCTGAAGTGTGAGGGGTAAAAATTTGTTCCCAGGATGTAGGCTCTCTATTTATTTACCTCTCTTATTGTTTCTCTTGCTGAGAAAAAACTTTTTAGTTTAAGTAAGTCCCATTTGTTTATTCTTGTTATTAACTCTTTGGCTATGGGCGTCCTATTAAGGAATTTGGAGCCCGACCCCACAGTATGTAGATCGTAACCAACTTTTTCTTCTATCAGACGGCGTGTCTCTGATTTGATATCAAGCTCCTTGATCCATTTTGAGTTAACTTTTGTGCATAGCAAGAGAAAGGGATTCAGTTTCATTTTGTTGCATATGGATTTCCAGTTTTCCCAGCACCATTTGTTGAAGATGCTATCCTTCCTCCATTGCATGCTTTTAGCCCCTTTATCAAATATAAGAAAGTTGTACTTTTGTGGATTGGTTTCTGTGTCCTCTATTCTGTACCATTGGTCCACCTGCCTGTTTTGGTACCCGTACCACGCTGTTTTTGTTACTATTGCTTTGAAGTACAGTTTGAACTCTGGTATCGCTATACCTCCAGATTCATAATTCCTGCTTAGAATTGCTTTTGCTATTCTGGGTCTTTTGTGTTCCCATATGAATTTCATGATTGATTTATCTATTTCTACAAGAAATGCCGTTGGGATTTTGATTGGCATTGCATTAAACCTGTAGAGAACTTTGGGTAATATCGCCATTTTGATGATGTTAGTTCTGCCTATCCATGAACAGGGTACATTTTTCCATCTTCTAAGATCTTCTTGTATCTCTCTCTTTAGGGTTCTGTAGTTTTCATTGTATAAATCTTTCACCTCTTTTGTTAGGTTGACTCCCAAGTATCTTATTTTCTTTGAGGATATTGTGAATGGAGTGGTTTTCCTCATTTCCATTTCAGAAGTTTTGTTGCTGATATACAGGAATGCCTTTGATTTATGCGTGTTGATTTTATATCCTGCCACTTTGCTGAATTCATTTATTAACTCTAGCAGTTTCTTTGTAGACCCTTTTGGGTCTGTTAAATATATTGTCATGTCATCCGCAAATAGCGATAATTTAAGTTCTTCTTTTCCTATTTTTATGCCTTTAATTTCTTTTGTCTGTCTAATTGCTCTGGCTAGTATTTCAAGAACTAAATTGAATAGAAGTGGTGATAGAGGGCATCCCTGTCTTGTTCCTGATTTTAGAGGGAATGCCTTCAGTTTTTCTCCGTTTAGGATGATGCTAGCCTGAGGTTTAGTATATATAGCTTTTACCATGTTGAGGTAAGTTCCTGTTATCCCCAGTTTTTCTAGTGTTTTGAACATAAAGCGATGCTGTACTTTGTTGAATGCTTTTTCTGCATCTATCGAGATGATCATATGGTTCTTGTCTTTAAGTCTATTGATGTGGTGGATTACATTTATTGATTTCCGTATATTGAACCAGCCTTACATCCCAGGGATGAATCCTACTTGATCATGATGCACATTTTTTTTGATATGCTTTTGTATTCGATTCGCCAGGATTTTATTGAGAATTTTTGCATCCAAGTTCATTAGAGATATTGGTCTCTAGTTTTCTTTCTTTGAAGTGTCTTTGTCTGGTTTCGGGATCAGGGTGATGTTGGCCTCGTAGAATGAATTTGGAAGTTCTCCCTCTTTTTCTATTTCCTGAAGTAGCTTGAAAAGTATTGGTATTAATTCTTCTTTGAAGGTTTTGTAGAACTCCGCTGTACACCCATCCGGTCCAGGGCTTTTTTTGGTTGGTAGTCTTTTGATGGCTTCTTCTATTTCTTCTTTTGTTATTGGTCTGTTTAAATTGTGTGTGTCTTCCTGACTCAATATGGGTAGATCATATGACTTAAGAAATCTATCAATATCTTCACTATCTTCTATTTTATTAGAATATAGGGTTTCAAAACACTTTCTAATTATCTTCTGTATTTCTGTAGTGTCTGTTTTGATATTGCCTTTTTCATCCCGTATGTTAGTAATTTGAGTTCTCTCTCTTCTTCTCTTCATTAGCATGGCTAAGGGCCTGTCGATCTTATTTATTTTTTCAAAGAACCAACTTTTAGTTTTTTCAATGTTTTTTTGTTTCAATTTCGTTGATTTCTGCTCTAATTTTAATAATTTCTTTTCTTCTACTACATTTGCTGTTGTTTTGCTCTTCCTTTTCTAGGTTTTTGAGGTGTAGTGTGAGTTCATTTATTTGTTGGTTTTTTCTTTTTTTGAGGAAAGAACTCCAAGAAATGAATTTCCCTCTTAAAACTGCTTTCATTGTGTCCCATAGATTCCAGTATGTTGTGTCTGTATTGTCATTTGTCTCTAGGAATTTTTTTATGTCCTCCTTTATGTCTTCTGTAACCCATTGATCATTCAGTAACATATTGTTCATTTTCCATGTGATGTAGGATTTTTGCTTCCTTCTTTCATCATTGATTTCCAGTTTCATTCCATTATGTTCAGATATGGTGCATGGTATTATCTCCACACCTTTATATTTACTGAGAGTTGCCCTATGGCATAATATATGGTCTATCTTTGAGTAGGATCCATGTGCTGCTGAGAAGAACGTGTATCCACTTGATGATGGTTGATATATTCTATATATGTCGGTTAAGTCTAGGTTATTGATTGCGTTATTGAGTTTTATAGTTTCTTTGTTCAGCTTTTGTCTAGAGGATCTGTCCAATGGCGAGAGTGGTGTGTTGAAGACCCCATAATTATTGTGTTGTGGTCTATTTGACTCTTGAACTTGAGGAGAGTTTGTTTTATGAATGTTGCAGCACCATTGTTTGGTGCATACAAATTGATAATTGTTATGTCTTGATGGTGGATGGTTCCTTTTAACAGTATATAGTGTCCTTATTTATCCCTTTTGATTAACTTAGGTTTGAACTTGATTTTATTTGATATGAATATGGCCACTCCTGCTTGCTTCCGAGGGCCATGTGAGTGGTATGATTTTTCCCAACCTTTCACCTTCAGCCTGTGTATGTCTTTTCCTATCATATGAGTCTCCTGAAGGCAGCATATTGTTGGGTTTGTTTTTTTAATCCAGGTTACTAGCCTATGTCTTTTGATTGGTGAATTTAAGCCATTAACATTTAAGGTTACAATTGAAATATGTTTTGTACTTCCAGTCATGTTTATTTATTTATTTATTTTAGTTTGGCTAGTTTTTCCTCTTTGGTTATTTTTCTCCCCCTTTACTGAGATACCTCCCACTGTTAGTTTTGGGCACTATTTTTCAATTCCTCTTCTTGTAGAATTTTGCTCAAAATGCTTTGCAGTGCTGGTTTTCTGGCTGCGAATTCTTTTAGCTTTTGTTTATCGTGAAAGATTTTAATTTCATTGTCAAATCTGAAGCTTAATTTTGCTGGATACAGTATTCTTGGTTGGAATCCATTATTTTTCAGCATTTGAAATACGTTGTTCCAGGATCTTCTTGCTTTCAAAGTCTGTGATGAAAAATCAGTCGTTAACCTTATTGGTGTACCCCTGAATGTAATCTGCATCCTTTCTCTCATAGCTTTTAATATTCTCTCCTTGTTCTGTATGTTAGCTATCTTCATAATTATATGTCTTGGAGTTGGTCTATTACGGTTTTGTATGTTTGGGGTCCTGTAGGCTTCCAGGATTTGGCAATCCATTCCATCTTTCATCTCTGGGAAGTTTTCTAGGATTATTTCATTCAATAGGTTGTCCATTCCTTTGGCTGGAATCTCTGTGCCTTCTTCTATCCCAATGACTCTCAAATTTGGTTTTTTGATGAGATCCCATATCTCTTGGATAGATTGCTCGTGAGATTTAAGCATCTTTTCAGTATTGACTATATTCTTTTCAAGTTGATAAACTTTGTCTTCATTATCTGATGTTCTGACTTCTACTTGATCTAGTCTATTTGTAATATTCTCGTTAGCATTTTTAATCTGGTTTATGGTTTCTTGCATTTCTAAAATCACTGTTTGTTTTTTTTTAAGATCTCTATCTCCTGGTAAAGCTCGTTCTTTGCAGTTTGAATTTGTTTGTTTAGTTGGTTTTCAAAATATACTTTCAATGCTTGGACTTGCTGTCTCATGTCTTCTCTAATATTCCGTTCCATCTGAGTTAGGTATGCCTTGATTTCTTTCCCTGTCCATGTTTCTGATGCTTCTAGTTCCTCCTGTAGATTTAAGTTGTCCTGCATTGTTTGTAATCCTTTTTTTCCCCTGTTTTTTCATGTTGTTCACGTTACTTTCCAGCTCTGTTTGACTGCTTTGTAACTGCTTTCTCCTATACATTTGTTTTGGCTTTGTATATCTCTGCTGTCTCTCCTTTGTGGTGGGAGATTATGTCTAGAAATGTTGGGCTTTATTGTACTTTAAAGCTGATTCATTCAATTCATAAAAGGCTTCCAGGTTCTGTATGCATATAGTGATTTATTGTTTGTTCTTAGGACAATATGTTTAGGTTAGGTGCTATGATGGTACGAGGGTTAGTATGTCTTGGCTACTTTAGAAGATTGCTCTACTGAAGGTGGATTCTAACAGGCAATTGGATCAGGGTGTTGGTAGTAGCTAGGTATTTAGGAGCCCTATAGACAGCCTCGAGACATTCACCTATTTGCATTTAGACAATTACACGTAATGGAAGACGTAATGCTTGGGATGAAATTTGGGGGGTAGGGGAATGAAGGTGCTCTTAAAAAGAAAGAAGGAGAGAGAGAGAGATAGATTAGAGGAGAATGAAAAGAACAATAAAACTTGAAACGGGAAAGAAAGAGAGAAGGAAAAGGGGAGAAAGGAACAGAGAGAGAAGAAGAAAAAAAAAATATTGAAGTCTTAGAGATCCATTTTCTTCTCTTCCAGTAGGCGGAGCTGTGCCCTCCGAGCGGAGCTTCTGCTCTCTACCTGCCCATAGCAATCCCTGTAAGGCGTCTCCTGGGAGTCTCTCAGACTTTGTCAGTCCAGAGCCGTTTCACTTCTCCGGCCCTTATCCCCCTTCCTCCTGTCAGCCAGCCAGCCAGGTCCTGTTCACCAGAAGCGGTACCCCAGAGATCTAGTTACACTTGCAGCCCCACCACGTGTCCCATTTAAGCCCCAGTGCTGTGGTAAACTGGCATCTAAGACCTTGGGAGTCACCGCAGGTGATATGGGGGGTTGGGGGTCGGGGATCCCCTCTGCTTCCCTACAGACATGACCCCTAGAGGTCCATGAAGTTTCCTGGCTGCTTGTATCTGGATGGGGAGGGAGTCACGCACCTGCTAAAGTGGATTCTGCTGGGAAGGAATTCCATTGGCCCAACTCTGATGACGTCACCTCTCTGCTATGGCGGGCCCCAGGCTCCTTGCCAGAGTGTCTGAAGGGAGGGGTGGGACTTGTCCGTCCCCGGTTGGCTTCAGCTCCCAGCTCGCTATTTCATGAAGGCTTGGCTAAAGACTTCTTCCTGCCAAGCTGCGTCTCGGAGGCTAGCGGGACCCAGTCACGTTTGCTGCTGGTGGACGGGCCAGCAGCCGCGCCGCGGCGCGTGGACTGTGGCTGGCGGATCTGGACCTCTGCCTCTCCTGGCAGGGATTTGCTAGTCTGGGGCAATCTGTCGCTTCAAAAAATCCTTGTAGCTCCTGGCCGGTCTCTCTTCAGTGGAAGTTTGCTAGGAGATTCTCCGTTGGTAGAATCTAAGCGTTATCTATGTGTCTTTATGACCCCATCACTGGGGGGGTATTGAAAATGCTGCCTCTCCGCCCGCCGCCATGTTGGATCTCTGACAGCCAAATCTATAATCCTAGGAGCTCCAGAGGCTGAAACAGGACAATTGCAATTTCAAAGCCAGCCTCAGCAACCGACATATCATATTTCATACATTTGATTCAAGCAGATTATGAACTCCCATTTTTACCCCGTATACAGATTGCAGAATCACATCGCTTACACATCCACTTTTTTACATACTGCCATACTAGTGTCTGTTGTATTCTGCTGCAATACCTAACTGCTGGGCATGATGGCACACATTTGTAATCCCAGCAGCTGAGGCTTGGGAGGATCACAAATTCAAAGCCAGCCTCAGCAAATTACCAAGGCACTAAGCAACACAGTGAGACCCTGTCTCTAAATAAAATACACACACACACACACACAAAAAAAAAATAGGGCTGGGCTTGTGTCTCAGGATTCCAGAGCCCCTGGGTTCAATCCCCAGTACCCACCCCCAACCAAAATTGAATTAACACAAAATTATGCAGTTTATCCAATAATATCTATGTATCAAGAGTATGAGCATAATTTAGCTCAGCATTTTGAATATCTCAAAAGACTACAATTAGGTAGAAGCCAGGTTGTACACTTATCTACAGACTTGTAAGCATATTCAGATTGTTGATGGTTCATTTTCTTAAGATTATGGGACCAAAGTCTGTTTTATTTCTGGCTCTCCTTTACTAGAGATTGTCCTCAGTTCTATTCCAGGAGCTCTCACATTTACTCAGACTACATAGCACCCTATTTCCTGAAAGCCAAAAAGTGATACTCTCTGATCAGCTAAAATTGAGGCTCATATAATATAGACTAATCAAAGGAGTAAAGTTCTACAATTTTTTCTATTAATTAGAAGCAAATCAAATATATGTCCACATTTCATAGAAGGGAAGTACATAAAGCTCTGACTCATTAATGATCACCATCAAATATATCTAATGGAAATATCAAGATACTAAACATAAGGAAAATATTGTATCATGTAAACACTGATTTTAAAAAGTTGACATTGCTCAAAGACAAACTCGATTTTGAAATAAATATCATGATAAAGATAGAAATTTCTTACTGATGATGTAGGTAAATCATTAAGGGGATATAATAAACCTAATAATGTATGCAAATTGTAATGAAGCCTTTAAAATCAATGAAGTAAATGGATGTAATTAAAAAGGTAAATAAATATACCTCCAATTATATTTGGATTTTTAGTTATCTTTTCATAATTGATAGAACAAGCAAGTAGAATCTTAAAAGAATACTATCACAAATTTAGTGAGGATATAAAACAAGTATGAGTCTCATATTCTGCTAATGGAGTTGTAAAATGGTATCACGCCTTTTGAAAACAGTTGGGGTTTTTTCCTTATAAATTTAAACTCAAGACTACACTTTGGCAAGCAACTTACTCATAAATATCTATCTGCAAAAAAGCTAAAATACATGTCCAAAAATGACTTGTAAATATATATTCAGACTGTAAGTAATTTAATGGTGCATTAGTATCAGCAACAAGGTTTTAAATTTCTAATAAACAAATCATTGATAAATATTTCAACAACTTTATTCAACAAAAGATACCAAAGATGAAACCTTGTATGATTTCACCCATGTGAATTTCTAAAATGGTAAACAGATACTTTAAATTAGAAGTGTTTGCTTTGGGACACTGATTAACTGGAGAAGGGTTTGTAGTAACTTACCAGTGTTTAAATGCTCAATGAATTACTGACAGTACATTTTGTCTTGTGTAAATGACAACTCTATTAGAAAGCAATATCAAAAGGAAAATATGACCTTGAAAATTATAAGAAGACTTAATACAGACAAGACCATTGAAAATTAAGAGGCTAAAAATGTGAATACATTCAGGGCTTAGCTAGTACACAGTCTTGTTACTCATCTCTTCTTTAATGGAAAAGAAAATTTACATCACTAGATGGAGATATGGTTCTGGGATGGTCTACTGTGACCTAACTGCTGAGTGTTGGTTAAGTCTTAGTCAGAAAAAGTACAAATGTTGAAAAATTAAAAGACATTAGACAAAATATTACATAAAACAATGACTGAAACTTATCAGACCCAGGGAAGAATTTTAAAACCAAGAAACATTGAAAATTAAATAACTACTTCATTATATACAAATTTATTTTTAGTCTTCTTACTAGAGGATTTGTTTCCCAAATTTATAATAAAATAGAAGTGTGTTGTATGATATAAATTTGTTTAAGTATTTATCTAGAATTAAGAGAAGAAATATTTACAATTGCAGTATTATAGATGCCAACATTTAATGAGTATAAAATGTCCAAGAGATAAGAAAACAAACATACTTATTCAGATATACACTAATTGTGGACTTAGTTCTGGGTAAATATTAGCTTTCATTGTAATTATCCTTTATTTAAAAAATGAGACTAGTCAAATTAAAATCTCTTTTTATATATAAATTTCAAGTCAATCTGCCTAGCTTATGTATCACCAATAGGAATTTTCTAAAAGGAAAAAGCTGGGAATGTTGCTCCCAGCAAAAAAAAAACCACTTTCCTAGCAAGTGTGAGGTCCTGGATTTGATGCACAACCCTGCATTTTTAAAAAGATAAAACTTTAAAAAATGACTAGGATTATCTATCCAAAATACATAGAACATCGTATGTCCAATGACTTACAATAATGAACTTGCTGCATTATAATTTTAAGTTAATTTATTATAATTGTAATACTCTTATCATTGATAAACTTTTCTCTTTCAAAGTTTGTAAAAAAGTTAAGATTATTATAGGTTGAAAGTCTTTGAAAATGGTTTATTTTTATTTTTTTTTTATTTTAAGTTGCTACTTTTTTCTTTCAAAAGTCTCAATATAGATTTTTTCATCCAAAGACTCTTTGATATTCATAAAATCAGTTTATGAAATAGTACTTTTTACCTATACATGTGATTTACACATTCTTTGTCCAGAGCTTACAGAAAACAAAATTATAATCTTAAAATTGTTTTATTTTCCATTGCACATTGCCTATGCTCATGTCGTATATGCTTCATATTGGTAGGTCCACATGCAGAGTTAAGTTCCAATTTGATATTGAATCCTTGGTAAACAGTTTCAGTGTCTATGTTCCTATTATTCTACTATCAAGTGTGATATTTATAAATAATAACCTGATTTTCATAATGAACACTCCTTGAAATCTAGGATGTATGAAACTATATGCAAGGTTGCATTCCCATAGCACATAATCACAAACATTAGCAGTGACAGTACAGGCCCAGAGTAATTATTAAATGCATTTTACATCATTTATATCTGGAATTTATATACCTTTATTTTATACTTTTGAAATACCTATTAAGAGATTGTCTTTTAAATACAGAAAGAATCAACTGCAACATGTAACAGGCTTTTTAAGTAATACCTTTAGTTTTTCATTTTACCTTACTTTTTCAGCCAACTTGGCATATCTGCTAATAATAAATAACACAATATTACAAAAAAAAATGTGTGAACTTTAAAATAACTTTAAGTAGAATAAAAGTCTATATTAAAGTTCTGGACTCAAAACAAATTAATGAGTCTTTATAGTTGTCAGTATTGTTTTGAATTCTGTATATTAGCCATTGTAATTTATCCATGATTTGAAAGCTATGTGATTTTGATTGACAAAATACATTAACCAGGGTATATTTAGATCCTGGTGAAATAGCAGAAAACATTTAAAAGTCTGCCCACATAAAGTTTACATTCTAGTTAAGGAAATAAATAACTAAGAAGATTATGTAATTAATTAGGTGGTTCTAAGTACTATGAAGAAAAATTATGTGAATAAAAGTGAATGGGTATCTCAAGAGGGTGGGCTGTATTTTTTTTTTTTTTTTTGGTACCCGGGATTGAACTCAGAGGCACTGAGCCACTGAGCCACATTCCCAGACTTTTTTTATATTTCGTTAGAGACAGGATCTCGCTGAGTTGCTTAGGGCTTTTTTATGTTGCTGAGGCTGGCTTTGATCATCCTTCCCCAGCCTCCATAATCGCTGGGATTAGGGTATGAGTCTGCAGGCAGTGAGTGGACTGTACTCGAAAAAAAGGTAATCACAATTGGTTTCAATTAATCTTTAAGGATCAAAGACTTCAAGAGTTTGAGGCTTAGGTTATGGAAAAGTGGGGGAAAAGAATGTTACAAGTAGAAGAAACTGTGCCAGGGATATGTTTGAGAAACAGCACAGAATCCAGAGGGTTGAAGCAGAGAAAGCAAGGCACAAGTAGAAGAGAATGATGACAGAAATCAAACAAGTGATTGGAAATATTTTAGATCTTTTAAGAATACGGGATACCATTTTGTCTTAAGTGTTGGCAGATCTGCTTAATAATAAATAATAACACAATATTACAAAAATTGTGAACATTAAAACAACTTTAAGTAGAATAAAATTGAATATTAAAGTTCTGGACTTGAAACAAATTAATGAATTGTCTTTATACTTGTCATTATTGATTTAAATTTTACAAAATTTAATACATTTTACAAAATACAAAATTTAGTACATTTCAACTGTCTTAATATATATAATAGGCTAATTAAATCTGTCAATAAAAAATTAAGAGTAGAGAGGGGGCCAATTGGTGGAGTAGAGAAAGGAAGCACACCTAGCAATTTTTCAGCACCAGAAACAAGACTTCTCCTCAGCGAAGTGAGCAACAAAGGAACCTCACTGATACGTAATACTTAACTACAATTTTAAAAAATTGAGAGAGCTACAGAAAGTCAATAATTTGAGCACAGGAAATAGTAACTTAGAGAGTGGGGCTCTGTGAGACAGCAGAATACAATGGGGATCACAGATAAAAGAGACACATGAATAGTGGATAAAGAAATTTTAAAAATAAAGAAAAAAAAATTAACCTATGGACACACATAGTCTCTAGATGAAGGGTGATTTTAATGGACACAGAGTTGGTAGGACTGATGAGAGTCTCAGTGAAAATGAATCCAAAGTGGCCTAACAATGAATCCAAAGAGGGGTGAAAATGTTTCATGAGGGTAAGGAGCCCTCCCCAAACAGGCATGAAAAGACCCTCCCCATGTGCAGCTCTCCATGAGCATGGAACATATTGGCAGGTGAGGAAAACATTCCCAGGAGCTGAAAGCTTCCCCCAAGCAGCTCTCAGTTGTGAGCAGACATCAGGGCAGGGGACTGAGATTCATAAAAGTTAGAGTAGCTGATGAAAAATTTCCCGGAGGGTACCTGAACCAGACAGAATGAAACAGAAACAAAGAACATTTACCTGGATCATTCAGTGTGTGGATCTCAAGAGAGAAAATTCCATAATAGCTGGGACCCCACATGAAACTATTGTAAAGATGCTCACTGTGGCCAGGCAAGCACATCTGCCCTCTGGAGTGAATATCTGGATCACAATTCTTCAGCACTCCCCAGTTTATCCAATATTGGGAGATTAGAAGCTGAGAGCTTCTATACCCAGCTGGAGCACAATGACAGTGGCCAAAAATACAGAGTCAAAAATGAATGTGAAGATTGAAATTTATCTCTGTCAACAGATTTTTTTCCACAGTGAAAACAAGCCCTTTATCATTCATTAGGATTGCTTTGTTTTTCTCTTTTGCTTTTCTTTTTTTCTCCATATTTCCATTTTTAACTCTTTTTAAATTTTAAAGCTTTCACTTTTCAATTTCAAACATAATTATATCATATCATATTATTCAACTTTTTTTCTTTATGTGTGTCTGTGACTATGTGTGTGGTTGGGTATGCTCTCAGTACACAGATAAGTTTACTTAATTATTATACATAAAATTTTACTATTCATACAATTTCACTTACACATTAATAGATATTCCCTTCATGTGTTCATTATTTAGCCTAGAATACATTTAGGTGGGGTACAATTATATGGTAGTACAAGTTATTCTGATCTCATATTTTCTGATTCATTTATGGCCAAATTCTGGGCCTTACTATCTCCTCTTCTTCTCTCTCTTTCCCTAGTAACAGCCAAAGCTCCTTATTCCCATCTCTGCTCTTTTTTCACTACCTTCACATAACTTATTATTCCTTCTTTATAGCTGACACATATTCCCTATCCCATTCCTCTCTAATCATTTTTAAACACTTCAAACTTTCTCTTGCCTTTCTAACCTATATTCTATTACTTAAGAAACTGTAATCAGACAAAATAATATAAATTATACAGATTATGCAATCCCTACACCTTTCAAGTTTTTGTGGTTATTAATAGATTTGTCTATATAGTAGATACCTGCTGTTGAACAGCAGATCAAGTTTGGTTTTAGTGTTTTTATTATTAGTATTATTGTTAAAAGCTTACCCAATGATTTCTATATGGGTGGCAATTAGTGTTATCAGCATTAGACACCAGACATTTATCTTAAGGGTGTATATTTTTGCTGTCATTAAAGCCATTCTTGAATCCCCCATCCTTCTAAGAGGTGCTTGAAAGAGATTGGGATACTTCAAGATCACAGAGTAGAGATTATTTTGCTAAGAAATACTCCCATCTCAACCAAGCAAGAGTGAATTTCACCTCATACAAAAATATAGCCTACCTGAGCCTTAGAATTACTCTAACTCAAAAAAACTGAATAAACAAAAACCCAAACCAATGAATAGGACCCAAGGAGGAACAATCATAGAGGTTCCACCCCTTTACATGAACTCATGTAACAAAAACAGAGAGAAGACCCAGAACAAATAAGATAATTATATGCAAAAGGACATATTTTTAAAAAAATAGTAAATAAAGAAAAAGGAAATCCAACTAAACAGATGCAAAAGCCTAAGAACTCTGAAAACAGGGTTAGTAAAAAATAAATATACCCTCAAGTTCCCAATCCCCCCCAAAAGAATACCACTAATACTGAAGTTGACAAAATACCAGAGAAATATTATAAAAATTGATTATTAAATTCATGAACTAATATAAGATCTAAGAAATGAATAAAGTAAGAAAATACATGAGATGAAAGACCACTTCAATAAAGAAATAGATATAGTAAACACAAACCAATCAAAACTCCTAGAAACAAATAATCAATCAAAACATAATCAATCAAAAAGTCACTTGAAAGCATGACTAACAGATTAGATTGTGTAGAAAATAATACTTTAGCCCTTGAAGACAAAAGTATGGGTCTTGAAGACATGGTATACGAACCTGAATACACAGAATGAAGTAATCAGAAAACAAATGATAAAATATTATCAGAATATACAAGAACTCTGAGACTATATCAAGAGACCAAACCTGAGAATCACTGGAATAGAATAGAACATGGAGATATAAGCTAAAGGCATTCAGAACATTTCCAGTGAGATAGTTGTAGAAAACTACAACCATATCAGAAGTGAGATAGGCATCCACATACAGAGAGGATTCAGTAAAAAAAGAATAGAGGTTTCAAATGGAACTAATTAAATGATAAGCTCTCCAAGATATACCATAATCAAAATACCTAACATAGAAAATATGGGAAGACTATTAAAATCTACAAGAGAGAAACATCAGGCAAACCAATAAGGCTCACTTCTGATTTCTCATTTCAGACCCTAGAGTCAAGGAGGGTCTAGAATGAAATATTTAAACCTCTAAAAGAACATGACCACCCCAGTCAAGGTTACTATGCCCAGTTTAATTTCAAATTGAAGGGGAAAATTAAAATTTCCATGACAAGAATAAAACAATTCATGATCACCAAATCTAAAAATTACTCAATTTTTAGTTCTTCACTCACATGAACTAAAAAACAATATCCCAAAGCCCCCAAATAGAGGAACATCAGTAGATGTTCTTCTATTTGAAAAAGCACTAAACAAGAATCAAGACAGTATTAAATATAGTAAATATCAAAATGCAGGAAACCACGAACACATATCCTTACTGAATGTTAATGGTCTCCACTCATCAATTAAAAGAGATTAGTTGGGAGTAGTGACACATACTTGTATTACCTGTGGCTTTGGAGGCTTAGGCAGGTGGGTGGCAAGTTTAAAGACAGCCTTTGCCACTTAGTGAGTCCCTGGGCAACTGAGCAAGACACTATCTCAAAACAAAAAATAGAAAGTGTTGGGATGTAGTTCAGTGGTTAAGCTCCTCCAAATTCAATCCCTGGTACCAAAAACAAAACAAAATAACTCCATGATATTAAATCCCAGTCAGACCCCAACAAAATAATACTGGGTGATTTCAACACATCATCATCACCAATAGACATAATCAAAACATAAAATCAATAAAGAAATCTTCAAACATACAACATATCAAAAATCTCTGGGATATAATGAAAGCCGTTCTAAGAAGAAAATTTATAGCACTGAGTGCCTGCATTAAAGAGAGAGAGAGATTCCATGCAAATAAACTTATGCTCTATCTCAAGGCCTTAGAAAATGAAGAACAAAGAATTCCAAAATCAGTAAGAGAAAGGAAAAAATTAAAATCAGAGCCAAAATTAATGAAATTGAGACTAAAAAAAATACACAGGATCAATTAAATGAAGTATGGATTCTCCTAAAAGATTAAAATATTGATAAACTATCAGCCAAACTAATCAACAGAACAAGAACATACAAATATATGTATGTACATACACAGAGAAAAAATATATATATCACCCTAGACCATAACAAAATTCAGAGAATCATTAGAACCTACTTTGAAAATTTATACTCCAATAAATTGGAAAATCTAGAAGACATTTATAAATTTCTAGACACATACGACCTGCCCAAATTGAACCAGGAAGAGATAGAAAAGCTAAACAGATGAATATCAAGTAGTGAAATTGAAACAGTGATTAAAAGGCTTACAAACAAACAAACAAACAACTCAGGACTCAATTGATTCTTAGGCCTATAAGGAAGAATGAATAATTTCAATCTTTCTTAAATTATTCCATGAGATTGATAGGAGGAAACACTCCCAAATATACTCTATGAAGCCAGTACCAGCCTGATAACAAAACCACAAAGGAGCAGCAAGGAAAGAAAACTAAAGACCAAAGTACATTTGTTGTATACAACCAGAGATATGAAAAATTGTGCTCTATATGTGTAATAAGAATTGTAATGCATTCTGCCATCATATATAAATAATAAAAAAGAAAGCTAAAGACCAGTGTCACTGATAAACATATATACAAAAGTCCTTAATGAAATCCTAACATTCAAAACCACATTTAAAATTACACTATGATCAAGTGGGTTACATTCTAAAAATACAATGTTGGTTCAACTTGAGCAAATCAATGAAAATAATTCATCACTCAAACAGAATTAAGGACAAGAATCACATGATCATCTCAATAGATGGAGAAAAGCTCTTCAATAAGATCCTGTACACATTCATGTTCAAAATGCTGGAGAATCTAGGGATCAAAGGAACATATCGCAACATTGTAAAGGCTATTTATGACAAACCCAAAGCCAACATCCTATTGAATGGAGAAGAACTAAAAGTACTGTCTCTAAAATTAGGAACAAGAGAAGGCTATCCAGTCTCACCACTCTTATTTGATATAGTACTTGAAAAATAATCCAGAGTGCTCAGGCAGGAAAAGAAAAACAAAGCATATAGATAAGAAAAGAAGAGGTCAAACTATCTCTGTTTGCTATATATCTGGAACACCCAAAAAACTCTACCAAAGACTTCCAGAGTTTATAAGTGAATTCAGCAAAGATCAAAACCCATAAATCAATAATTTTTCTACACTGCAATAGTGATTCAGCTTTGGAAGAATTCACAAAAACTATACCATTCACAATAGCCTACAAAATAAGACTTGAGAATTACTTTAGCCAATGGGGTAAAAGAGATCTACAATAAAAATGATAGAACACTGAAGAAAGAAATTGAAGAAGATATTAGAATATGGAAATACATCCCATGTTCTTGAATAAGTAGAATTAATATTTTCAAGATGGACATACTACCAAAAGCAATATACAGATTTAATACAATCCCCATCAAAATACAAATGACATTCTTTACAGAATTAGCAAAAACGATTCTTCAACAACTTGGAAGAATAAGCAACTCAGAAGAGCCAAAACAATGCTGAGTAAGAAAAAAAAAATGCAGGAGCATCATAATACCTTATCTGAAATTACACCACAGAATTGTAGTAACAAAAACAGAATGGTACTAGAATAAACACAGACATGAAGACCTACTGAACAGAGTAGAAGAAACAGAGACAAACTCATATACCTACAGCCATCTGATATTTGATAAAGTGGCCAAAACACTTTGAAAAAAAAAACAAACAATATTTTTAACAAATGATGCTGGGAAAACTGGATAGTTAGCTATATGTAGAAAAATTAAACTAGATCCCTATCTCTCACCCTTCACAAAGATCATATCTAATTGGATCATAAAGACTTAGGGATTATACCAGAAACCTTTCAACTTCTAGAGGATAACATAAGGTCAATAATCCATTAGTGCTGGCTTCAAATTCCATAACACGACCTCCAATACTCAAGAAATAAAGCCAAGAATAAATAAGTGGGATGCCATCAAACTAAAAAGCTTCTGCATAAGACAGGACATTATTAAGAGCAAGAGGAGTGATTCTCAAGAATGGGAGAAAATCTTGTCTGCTCAGTCCAAAAAAAACTTGAGCCACAGATAAAAAAAGGACCAATGATTCGTTCTATACCAAGACTGAAGATCTGGAAACTCCCTGGAGAATCATTCTCAGAGTCTACTCTAGAAGAGAGAAGGAATTGAGTCCAATGTCCACAGGCTGTTCCAGCAGCAATGAAGAATCACCCACTCAAGAAGAATAGAACTTATGTCTACATGAGCTTCCTCTTTCTTCCACCTTTTGTTCCATCCATGCCTCAACCTATGGAATTGTGCCACCTGCATTCACCCTCTCCTAGTTTGTTCCCCCACATGTCAATCATTTCTGGAAACACCCTCATGTACATAACCAGAAGTTCCTTAATCTTAAGCATCTCTTAGTTCAATCAAGTTAGTAATTCAGATTAATTATCACAGTATCCTAGTCAATGAATTTAAGCAGTTTCAAAGACAAAAACAAACATAAAATCTATACTTACAGAGATTTAATCCTACTAGAATGAGAGAAAAAATAAACATGAACACCACACACACACACACACACACACACACACACAATATATCCTGTGGCAATAAATTGTTTGAAAATATCATTTGGTATGGTTTGGTCAGAGACAATTCTGGAGACATACTGCCAAGTTTTGATCCTAACATCATCTGTAACCCAACCCACATTTTTATTTGTGTGACTCATGTTACTATGGGGAGCTACCAGTGCCTCACCAGGGGGGCCTTCTTTCTGCCCAGGAAGATGTAAGCCACCAGAGAAGGTAAGTCAGAAAAAATTAATGAAGAACAACAAAGGACAAAGAATCAGAATTATAGTTTTAAAGGAGAGCGCCTGATAGGCCCAGCCCACACAGGAGCTGAAGCTGGACAATTAAAAAATGGCTATCATGATTTATTTAAGGGGGGACATCAAAGGCAGGGATAAGGTTTCAGGGGTGGAGTCTTGCTTCATGATGTCTTGCTGTCAGCAGGCTGATTGCGATCTTGGCACCCTCACCCCATCTCTGGTGCTGTGTGGGACATGGCAGAGCTGAATAGAAATTCAAATATATTGTAGGGATCTTACCCTGTGGAACTGCCACAGGAAGTTGCCAACACCAGATGTTTCTATTTACTAGGCTGTGATGCCCATGTAGTTCACACACAGCCCACAGATGACTCTGGACACATTGTTTTCTGCATTTATCTATTCTTAGTAATAATACCTTTTTCAGTGCTGTTGTATTAAATAAATTAATATATGTAAAATGCTTAGAAAAGGATTTCCTGGCTGTTTTAGTCATCCTTTTCACTGCTGTGACCAAATGACCTGACAAGTACAATATTAGAGGAGGAAAATTTTATTTGGGGGCCTATGGTTCCAGAGGTCTTAGTCTGTGGATAGCCAGCATCATGAGTGGAACATCACGGAGGAAGAGTGTGTGGTGGACAGAAGCAGGTCAGGACCACCAAAAAACAGAGAGAGAGAAAGTTCTGCTCAACAAAGACAAAATGTATACATACCCCAAAGGCACTCCCTCAGGGGCCCACCTTCTCCAGCCACACCCTACTTACCTACAGTTACCACCAAGTTAATCTCTATCAGGGCATTAATGTGCCATACAGGTTACATCTCTTATAACCCAGTCATTTCATCTTTCAGCTTTCTTGGATTGTCTCACACCTGAACTTTTAGAGGATACCTCACATCTAAACAATAACAGCAGGTTAATTATTTTTCAATATGTGTTACCTATAATTATAAAGAAACGAAACAGCATGAGGCCGAATAAAGTGTACATTTGAAAAGTGCTTATTTTATAAAACAATGGTCATAAAAAATCCTTAGGACAAGTATATATTTTACTTTATGAAAAATGTCTATAATTACCTTTTTATATGTAGGGTCATGCTACATCTCACTAGTCTGAGATCGTAGCACTTTCTGACCCTATTAGTCTTGAAATTTGATTCAGAGTTGGAAGAGTAAGTTTTAGAATCATTCTACTTATAAGTAAATGGCTATATAACAACATGTGCAAAGAAATTACTACATTATTATTTGGGAAGTATAAAAATGATAATGACTGTTTTTTTGTTTCATGGATAAGTATATGCATTAAATTGACACTCAGAATAAGAATACATGCTTATAAAATTTAATACTTCAGAGAAATTTTAATATTGATAACCCAGCCTAATTCCATCTCAAGATTGGGAGCCATCTATTCACAAAGTCATGAAAATTTAATTTCTGTTTTACTATAAATTACCGCAATTTCTAAAGTTGTTTGGAATTCCTGCCTGTGCCTTGAACTCACCCATGCCTGGCTTTCCCTGACCAGATAACAACCCTCTCTAAAATCTAAGTGGCGCCTCATAAATCCTAGCTCCCCCTGACCAGATAACAACCCTCTCTGAAACCCCAGTGGTGCCTCATAAATTCTGATGTTAGGATCTAAATTTCTTCCCTACTTTGAAATGTTAAGCCATGTAGATCATTAACCTACTATCTGCCTTTGTATTATGATTGTCAAAATCCTGTTATCTGTAAGTTCTCAAGACTTCCCCCTCTGCAACTTTTTGTGCTATAAAATCTCATTCTTGGAGAGCTGTTGGGGGTGGGGGCTAGTCTCTAGCCCATGTTAGGGGAGACAGTTGCTGATAAGATCAGCTCTCCTTGTGTACACAAATACAAGCTTGCTTTAATTTGATTTAAAATTAGAGTGGTGGTCTTTTCTTTGAGTCTTCAGTCGGGATTCAATAAAATACTGTTTATTTTATTTGAAAACATGAGACATCTGAGTAAATTCTTACTAAATGTAGTTATCAGAGGGAAGACAAATTATATAGATCGTCACACAAAAAACGTTATAATTCAATGAATAGCACTTGTCCTAACATCTGAGAAGAAAACATGTATGAAAAAGAATTAAAAGAGTTAAGGGAAATATAAGTTGAAAATATAAATTAATTTTGAAAATGCACAAAATAACACTCAGGTTTTTTCTGTGGACCAGAACAATCCCAGCATCAAAATATATGCAATATAATTCCCAGATTTAGACCACAGAGGTATATTTCATCACAAAAGTAGTATAAATAGATATTCTCATAGTGTTCATCAATATAGGCTGTTCAGACTTTATGGTCACATGACCACAAGAACCACAAATTGAAAATGACATTATTCTCTACCAAAGATCCTTTCTCCTTTGTTCTTTCAACATCACTAAAACCATTTACAGACCTTGAAATGAAACAATAAGTGAGGCTTAATTGCTTTGCCCCTAATAATACACCTTTTTCTCTTTTTGTGTGTGAGAAATACTAAACAAACTGCCACTCAGTATTATCTTAGTTTTTGATATGTGATGTCTTTGGAGATTTTGTACCTTGGAATCCAGTTCAGTATTACAAATCATGAAAAAATATTTATTTTTTTTTTAACACAGGGACTGCACTGTAGTGTATTCTACAGTTTCATGAACGGTTTCAGAAAACCATAATTTTGCCCAAAGTATACAAGAAATTTTAAAAACACACATATTTTTTAAATGAATTTCCAGATGTTTCACTTTAAAAATACCCAGTTGTATGAATCAATAAAGAAAAAATTAGGTTAGCTATCTTCATAGTCATCATGTATGGAAATTGTGTTTTCCAGGATTACTAACTCACATTGGGAAGCCTGAACCCTAGATCATGCTGTCAGCTTGATTCCCTTTTGTGCTATTTCTATTTGAGTGGATGACTTTCCTTCCCAAACATGGCAGAGAAAATAGACAAATAGCATAGCAATGTGCTTTTTGTTTTCTTGGACCCAAACAGCTTTTTGTGGTCTCTAAAGCACACAGTAGACTCAGCTGATCTCTGGGCAGCTAGTCACATCTTTGCTCTGAGTAGTCTTGGAGTACACAAAACAATTAGAGCAGTTCAGATTGGTAAATTAAAATTACCTAGGCCTGGGGATATAGCTCAGTTGGTAGAGTGCTTGCCTTGCATGCACAAGGCCCTGGGTTCAATCATGAAAAAGCAAAAAAATAAAAATAAATAAGTAGTAATAATAATTACCTAAGGAGAAAAAGAATATAAGATTATTCTAGCAGTATATGACTACACTAAAAATGTCACACGTTTATTTACTTATTAATCAAAGATGATCAACAAAATGTTCTCATTAAGAACTGGTAGGAAGTATATGGGCTGAAACTTTGTTGCAGTTAATAACACACAAAGAGTCAATGCTCATTCATTCTTGTGTTCAAGCATTTTATTATTTAAATACATAATCTTGTTAAATCCTTATGAAAAATCTAAAAGAAAATAAAAGGAACAAAATAATTTGTTATATGAGCTGGAATTGCAAATATATCAGGTCAAATGCCTACAGAGGCCATGAAGTGAAATATAAAGAATGAAATACTTGAAAGTAAAAATTAATGGATAACTGAAGACACATTAAACTCACTTGTTTCAAGAACTTAGGGGAAATGAAGACATGTCTATGATCTAGTCAGTTTGGGGCCTATTGACAGAAATTTTCAGTTTCTGTAATGGATCGAAACATAGAAAATTTTTCAACGTTGTAAAATTAACATTATAACAATTCATTTTAGAACAGTTAGCACTCCTACTAATAAATTGGAGGCATGCAATCATATGAAGACTAATTTGATTTGGTAATATTTCTAAATATATATATATATATATATGTGTGTGTGTGTGTGTGTGTGTGTGTGTGTGTGTGTATGATCTTATTTTCCTAGATTGTAAGTTTCCTTTTAAGAACAGTAACTTTTTGTGTGTAGCTCTTAATTACTTAATTGTATGGTAATTTTTATCGAACATACTCTTACTTCTCAAACAGGTCTTTGGCAAAAATGAGGTCAGGATCCATTTTTAGTTAACAGAATCATTAGAGATATTTACAGAGTTTACTGTGCAAGGTTTATTTTACTAAATGTAGCTCAATACATGGATAACTTAAAGAATTATGCTACAGCCTACCTAATTTATTGTCTTGTCAAGAAGTCATATAGGTGACAAAAAACATGATTTTTGGAGGTAAAGCATAAATGTGTTTTATATTTTGACAGTTATAAGACGAACTTTCAAAAATGTACTTTGTGTAATTCAAAGGAATACTGAATTTATTGTTTTCTGAGCATGCTAGAGTTGATTGCTCTAATAAAGTCTGAAACCTTAACTAAATCTTCAGTATTCATTTTTACATTCAATATAGCTTATTTATAGCTCTCATTTATTAAAGCACAGAAACCTTGGGGGAAATTCTGCTACCCTCAAACTGATATCTGGTCCTAGATTGAGATTTTTCTCTATTTAACCTCTACTTGCTTACCTACATTCTACCACAAGTAGGGCTGAGTATTTGCAGCTGTGAATTGGACAAATATGTTGGAATTCCACATAAGTAAACTGTCACTATATTTTGTTCTTTCTAAATGTACTAATATTTCTGTTATGGTTAATATTTTTAAAATCTTTGAAATTTCTCACTTTTCTAAAATAGCTAATGAGTCAAAATGAGATAAAGATATTTGTATGTTGATTATAATTTGCCCTCAAATTATTTTTGTGTTCTATAATTCTGTGTCACATGAATATAACTTTTAGAGAAACATTATATTATTTAGTAGAAATCATACTTTTTCAAAGAAAACATGATTTTAGATTAGAAAGACATTGACTCTGAAATCCAGTTTATTTAGTCTGCTTTTTCAGTGCTGAGAAGAAAAAAACAGACAAGAAAAATTAAAGGAGGAAAAGTTTATTTTGGTGGTTACGATTTCAGATGTCCCTTCCATAGAAGGCCAGCTTCATTCCTCAGGGCTTGAGGTGAGGCAGAACATCATGGTTGAAGAGTGTGGTGGAAGAAAGTGAATCAGGGCATTGAATCAAGAAGCAGAGAGAGAAAGAGATCTGCTCAACAAGGACAAAATATAAAACACAAAGGACAGTCTAGTGGGACCCACCTCCTCCAGCCACACCCTATCTGCCTACAGTTACCACCAAGTTAATCTCTATCAGGGAATGAAGGCATTAACTAGGTCAAACCTCTACTAACATAATCATTTCACCTTTAAACTTTCTTGCATTGCCTCTTTTGCAGGACACATCACGGTTAAATCATAACACTATTTAAGCAACATAATTGTATTTTCTATCAACAAAGCAAGTGTAGGAATAAGAGATAAAATTTACCTAATTAACTAACAATTCCAGGAACACAAAGATCATTTTCAGTAGAAATCTCCAACTTATTTTTATTTGTGAAACTAAATTATTATAAAATAATAGGACAAAGCAACAAATCAGGGTAGATAAAATTAGATATTTTTGAACGATTAGGGAAATAATAATTTATAATTATTTTTCTATTAATTGGAAAATTTTGATGGATAAGAATTGACAGAATTCCAAGGCTTTGGGTTGATGAGGGGAACATTCAGGCTGGTTTGAAACCAACATCTGTATTCTTTTTCTATAAGCAACATATCTCAAAATATAAACTGGCTAACTATAAGAATGGAGGGAAAACAGTGATAAGACTGACTAAAAGTACAACTAGCTAAAATGTAATTAGATGAGTTAGTTTGGGTTCTTATAAAAATGTTGGCCGATTTTGGTAAAACTCAGTAACAGATAAAGTTGTTGAGAAGTGGTCATTTGTGCTGTCATCCCTGGATTGGGTATTGATTGTATTTATAATTTCTTGGGGCAATGAGGAGTAAGTTGTATTGAGAAATATAACATTAGATCATTATATGGTAGTAACTTGTTTCTTTTACTTTTCAAAACAGCTTTTAGTTTCATGTCTGTATTTTCATAAGAAGGAAAAGTTGCTTTTTATTCTTTCTTCTTCTCGGTATCAGAAATACTTCAAATGTAGCTGAATACATTTGAAGAATTGCTGTATTTTTAATCCTGTTCTGTGTGTGTGGAGGATTCATGTGTCCTATGAGTGAAAGGAACTAGATAAATAGCACTGTTCCCTATAATATTAAAGTGAACCATAAGGCTGAAGTGAAATTTAACAAGGTAATCTTTTCCAAAAGGAAAGCAGAGCTTTCTGCTTCTATGTTTGATTAGGATTAGAATACAGACTTGCGAGTAAGCCACAAATAAATAAAAATACAAGTTTTTCTTATTTATTTTGTGGCCAGTATATATTTCTTCTTTGAAAAGTTGGTTTCACTTGATATGTTGCAACTTAAATGTAATAATTTTTTGATCAGGTCAGATAAAGTATGAGTCTAGACAATGTCAATAGGCAATAGATGATCAAAACAACTTGTTTTCTCTTTTGTTTGATCACAAAATATTCCTACTCAAATTCACTTATATATTGTGAGTCATGGAGTCAGTATAGATCTATTGCATGTGTACAATCTATTTTCATTTCAAATATTAGAAGACAAGACAATGCTTTATGAATTTCATGCTGAATAAAATTTCTTAAAATTACATTTTAAACTTTTGCTTCTAATATATAATATACTAATACTAAATATTAATGCTATTTCTCTTTCTATCTCCCTATATTCCTGTCCTAAGTTTCCACTTGGAGGTTCTGAAATGACCTTAAAATTAGCACTCTATAATTATTTTTTTTTATTTCCCCTCTCACCAACATTAAACCTAGACTCTTGTCTTTTTTTTTTAATTTAACTACCATTCTCCAGTTCTTCCAGGCTACAAATGTGTTTTTGTCTTTGGTTAGGCCATGTTTTTTTCTACTGCTAACTAACCAGCCAATGGAGCTCATTGATCAAATCCTTTCCCAAAATACTACTTGGAATCATATCATTTATTTTATGTCCACTATTTTGATCAACAGTTACTTTCATCTCTTACTTTATGTAGCTCCCTAAATGCACTGGCCTTTTAAAAAATACACACATATCTGTCAATCTACTTATCTTTTTATTTATCTATATAAATAATTATAATTGAAAGATAACTCTGTTTGGACCCTGAGTGTATCATGTAATAGCTGTAACTTTGGGAAAATTACTTAAATCCCTAAAACCTATTGTTTCCCACCTAGTTAGGAGCGATAATAATACTTAATCTAAAAAAGGTGATATAAAGATTAAATGAAGGGCTGGGGCTGTAGCTCAGTGGTAGAGTGCTTGCTTCACAAGCATGAGGCACTGGGTTCGATCCTCAGAACCACATAAATATAAATAAATAAAAATAAAGATATTGTGTCCATCTATAACTAAATATTTTTTAAAAAGATTAAATGAAATGTATTTTGCAAACACATTGCTAATATGGAAATATGGTCATAATTGGAAATATTATTTTTATCACTTTTGTTTTCAGTCTTTGTTTTCTTCAGTCAGTAAACTATCCATCTATTCACCAGGTAATAATGCAGTTTCTATGAGAAGCATTGAGCTAGGTCATAGAAGTACTGATGTATTCATGTGAAGTTAAAGTTATATTATAAAATCTCTTCTCAAACTAAAGTAAAAGCTGTTGAATGCTGAAATTACCATACATATCATTACTTTTTTTACCTCTCTCTTGTGGTTTCTCATCAAGGAGTTTATATCACTCTAGTATATAGAATATCTCAATTACAAGAACATTTAAAATACTAGTGTAGAGTTGGTCACAACATTTTAGTACATACTAAAGTGCATAGTACCTACTAGTACATACTATCTATTTCAAAATAAAATTTAAGAAAATATTTTAAAAGGAGGTAACACAAAAACTGACATTTTATAAACAAATATAAATGGGTAAACAAGTAAGAAGTAGATGAAAGAGAACAGATAAAAGTTTAGGCAGAGATGCAGTCAAAAGAACCAATTGAATAGTCAAGCTCTCCTTTATTGCTGATAGAATAAGCCTTTAACTATTAATGGAAGGTTTGATGTAGAGAGATTATTTGGAACCTAATCATGAATATGTGCATTCATGTGTGTGTATGTTTGTGTGCATGTGTGTGTAAGAATAGTTTTTAATTTAGAAATGAATATGTGCTAAGTAGAATATGTACTTTAAGCAGTTTTTTTAGAAAGTAATTTGTCTTAATTTGGTTCTGAGACAGTGGTTTGGTTGAAGAAAGTTGCTTCAAGGGTACATGGTAACAGCAGCTATGAGGGAGTAAGAGAGCACACAAGTACACAGGGGGACGTTTTTCTGCGGTGGAATAGCAAAAACAGAATCAAGCAGTTCACAGGGAATCCTGGATCTGGAATGGTCTTTCAGAGCAGTCCACATTTGAGACAAGGCGATGAGGGCTTTTGACCACTATGAGTTAGTTGGTTATTGGGTATTGGTTATCCCCAATTATCCCTGATTTAAACTTTCCTCAAAATATATGGCATCATCACATTCTTTTTTTTTTCCACTGTGATGACCCACATTCATTCCACTTCCTTCTCTTAAACTACATAGCTCCCTATTCACAATAACCTTTGTAAGGCTGTACCTAAATTATCAACTGTCCCTATATTATTCTAAATCTTCTTCATTCTAAATTCCCTTCACCCTAAGTTAATACCTATGCTAGATGATGGGAAATGACATGACTTAACGGATGGTGTAATTCAGGTCCAGACATACATCTTCAAAACTCTCACCTTGCCCTTCTAAATTTGTGGCCTGCTGCACTTGTCCATTTACTGTCCAAATTGAGGAAGACAGTAAGAAGAGTCAGCCTAATGGATCCTATTTCTACCAAACATATTATTCCTTGCTCACATTACATAACAGCAATCCTACTTCTCCTTAATGATCAAGTCAATTACTAAACTTGAGAGATGGTGACTCCTTTCCTTGATTGCTTCCCTTTGTCATGAGGAACCTGAAATTGTTAGGGTTAAAAGTAACTGGAGCTCTTCCAAATTTCCTCATGAGAATGTTATTTCTCTAAAGCCAAAACTTTCAGTTAGAAATGCCTGAATTTCCTTTATTTGTTCACCATTTGTGATTCTTCTTCTGTGATATGCCTCTTCAGTTCTTTTACCCATTTATTGGTTGGGTTATTTGTTTTGGGGAGATGTTCAGTTTTTTGAGTTTTTTGTATATCCTGGAGATTAATGCTCTACGTGAGGTGCAGGTGGCAAAGATATTCTCCAATTCTTTAGCTTCTCTCTTTATATTTTTGATTCTTTCCTTTGCTCTGAAGAAGCTTTTTAGTTTGATACCATCCCATTTATTAATTCTTAATTTTACTTCTTGCACTTCAGGATTCTTGTTGAGAAAGTCAGTTCTTAAGCTGACATGCTGGAGAGTTGGGCCTATGTGCTTTTCTAGTAGGCACAGGGTCTCTGGTGTAATGCCTAGATCCTTGATCTACTTTGAGTTGAGTATTGTGCAAGGTGAGAGATAGGGTTCAATTTCATTCTACTATATATGGATTTTCACTTTCTCATCACTGTTAGTTGAATAAGCTATCTTTTCTCCAAAGTATGTTTATGGAGACTTTTTCTACTATGAGATAACTGTATATACGTGGGTTTGTCTCAGAACAAACCTAGGTGCCCCTTCAATAGATGAATGGATAAAGAAAATATATACATAGTAAATATGACTCAGCCTTAAAAAAGAATGAAATTATGGCATTTGACAGTAAATGGAACTGGAGACTATCATGCTAAATGAAATATGCCAGTATTAAAAAACAAAGGCCAAATGTTCTCTCTAATATGTGAATGCAAACACTAAATAAGTGGTCAAGGCAGAGGGGAGGTAGAAGTTCATTGGATTAGACAAAGGTAAATGAAGAAAGAAAGTGGGGAGTTGATTAGAAAAGACAGTAGAATGTATTGGACATAACTTTTCTATGTACATATATGAATACACAACCAGTGAAATTCCATATCATGCAAAACCACATGAATGGAATTCTAATTAGAAAAAGTTATATTCCTTGTATGATATGTCAAAATACACTCTACTGTCATGTATATCTAAAAAGAACAAATAAAAAATAAGTGCTTGAATTTAATATGGATGGGAATCATAAAAGTATTAATGATAGTGAGCAAGGTCACCTCTTCTTTTCTTTGTTCCTAGACCCATACATTCAATCTCTGGTTATCAAAGCACTTTATAATTATATTAACATTTGTACTATCTCCTGGAGGATGAGGCCAATTCTCACTGGATAGTAACTCTCAAGCTGACACCTCCTTCACACCTTAAAAGAGCTACTACATATTCCTATCAGCCAGTTAGAGTTCTTATAGGATATATACTAAGACCAGCATCATATAATCATTCATGACTTATGCATTTCTATCTTCAAATATTTTTGTCTTGATACAATGATATGTATCATGAATGATATAAGTAATGTAATGTCAGTCTTTCAAGTAGTCAGAAATCTTAAACAATGGTACAAGTTAAGGTTCATGCCATTATAATTTATTTATAATTTGAAATATATCCTAAGCCAAGTCTGAGCAGCCTACAATGAATGTTGGTTTCATGTATTAGAAATCAAAATTATGTTTAATGTTATTAGAAACAATATTAAACCCTATTGTTTTGCACATTTTACATAAAATTGATGTATTTTGCTTTGAAATTACTTAGCAAGTGAAGTTAATACTTCTTAAAAGAAAAAAAAAATAATGACAAAGGCCATGATCATTATTAAATTATAAATATATGGGGAGCTAGTGAAAGTAGTGTTTACAGAGAAGAGAAAATAATGAAACAGAAGGAAAGAAATGGGATTCTATGTATTTATCTTTTGTATTTATTAAGTGGCAGAAAATACTTTCGTCAAGATAAGAAAAAGTGAATTGTTTTCCCCTGTGCACTCTACTTTCACTTTCTCAATGGATATAATTAGCATTAAGCCAATTTCATGGAGAATGTGATATCTGAGTTGGGTCTTTTGGAATTCATAGGAAAACTAAAGAGGAGAAATAAGTAACTAAGGAGGAGTTAGAAATAGGTTGAGTAAGTACAGTGGGTAACATTTTCCAGTAAGTTCAATGTCAAGCTAAGGAATGAACATTTTACCTTGTTTTAAAGTAAATGCCTAAAGGATTCTCAGCAGATAACCAGAATGCTACTACATAAATATTAATTTTACTATCCAGTGAAAGAAGCACATGGAGTAGATCCTGAAGCACAAGAATTTACATGTATGTGGCAAACTCCTTGCTAGATCATGGAAACAATAAAATAGCCTTATAGAGTATCACTGATGCAACCTTTTTTTTCTTACATATCTTTTATTCTGCCTCTCATCCTCTTCTGTCTTTGACTGAAGCCATTGTAATCCACACATAGAATATCATTGACTATCATCCCACCTGAACTGTCCTAGAACTTTTCTGATTCATAGGCTTAGAACAGGTGGAACAATCCCCCTAGTAATTATGCTAGTTCAAATTGGAGATGCAAGGAAGTTAGTTCTGTTATGGGATAGCCATGTCCTTTGAATAGAAGTTACCCTATTTCTTTACTGAATAGAAAATAATAAGCTGGATTCTATATTGTCCAAAGTTGTGAAGTACCCAGGACACTGACGTTTCTTCTTTTCTTTGGCCTAGATTATCACCTTTTCCCCATCTATTTCTTGAGATCATTTCTATCACAAACTACTGAATGCAATACATTATCAAACTGTGTCATCAAGGCTATGACAATGTCTAAATATGAAATTTATAAATGATATAAGTTATGTCCTAGGTCAATACTTAACATAAAAATTGTCAAAAAAATATTTTTCATTGATAAACCAAGTATCAAATTATACCTACACTGAAATAACTTCTATGGTTTAACAATATGTTAATGTTACATGATGCAGAAAGTTTTTCTTTCTTATTGAAATATAACATGTTTTCGATATTTATTCATATTTTTTTCAATATTCAGAAATTTCTGTACCTTAAAGGAATAAAAGCTATTTACCCCTAAGTTACTATTTAACTCAGCTGTTTCATTAAGAAAGACAAGACATTGTTTTAAAGAAAAAGTTCTGAATAACAGGCAAAAGATAGTTATTGTAGAAAAGATTTAACAGAGTCCTTATAAACCACAGTGATAGGCACAGTATATATGCTTTGTCAAATGGTTTACATGGAACATTTTAGTGGTTTTCTATCTTTTTTCTTAATTTTTTTTTGGTATCCAAGGCATAATGTTAAATATGCCTCCAAATTTTAAACAACATAATCTTAAGAGAGAACATTTATGAAAACCTCATGAAGTCAATTTAGATAAGTAGACTTAAAGAAAAGTCGCAAATTGGTTGGGACTTAGTGAGAATTCTTTTCCTTTTACTCTATAATCAGCATTTACTTTAGGCCAAACTCTGGGGCTTCTGTCTGATACATAAGGAAAGGCTGCTATTATGTGTATTTTAAAGTCTGGTTTTCTTGAGGCCCTATAAGAATTTTTATAAGCTTCAAGAAAACCATTAGCATATACTTTAAACTCTATTATTATTGCACTTTCTGTTTTGTGTTTTAGAATATTTCAAGTATTACAAATCATATTTGAATTAAATATTTTAACTTTGCAATGATTTCAAATGCAAAAAATTAACTTCATTTATAAGACAAAACTTATGATTCAGAAGGGTTGTATGAAAATACAGGCTTGGAGATAATAGGACTAGTTTTCCAAGTTTTCTTTGGTCTGCAAAGTGGAAAGATGCTTGGAAAAGCAGTTCTTTATGAGACAAAATCAATGTTTAATAGTTATCATACAAGCAGACTATGAATAGCCTTGAAATACACGACTTTAATGGCTTCTTCTTTATTTAGGTAGTCAATTGGAAGTGCTGAACTTGAAAGAGTGACACTCATACAAGTAAACACTTGTCCAGGTTAAAAGGGAGACATGGTGTTCATGCAGTACAACTCTCCAAGTCACCATTAAATGGTACCTTTTGAAAACAAATTTTAGAGATGTGAAAGTCATGCCTATTTGTTATGATTTTGTAGCAAGTACTCTAAGTCCTTATTTTAAGTGCTTTTTTAATGCTTACATGTAAGCATATACTTGGATACTTGCATTTTTGTCTTGTTCCACAATAAAAAAAATATGTACTCTGATTTCTTTTATTTTTTTGAACGTGTATGGGGTTACTGAGGATTGAACTCAGGGGCACTTAACTAAGCTACATCCCCAGCCTTATTTTGTACGTTATTTAGAGAATAGTGTCTCACTGAGTTGCTTAGTGCCTTGCTTTTGCTGAGGCTGGCTTTGAACTTATGATCCTCCTGCCTCAGTCTCCCAAGCCACTGGGATTACAAGCATGTGCTACCATGCCTGGCTCTAATTTCTTTTTAAAAGCAGTACATTCAATTCTAGAAATTTTTGATGCTACAGTGACATAGCCAAATCAATGTTTATAGAAGATCAATTCACAATAGCTAAAAACTACAAAATCAACCTAGATGTCCTTCAACAGATGAATGGATCAAAAAACTGTAGTACATAAACACAATGAAATATTATTCAGCCTTAAAGAAGAATGAAAGTATGGCATTTGCTGGTAAATGGATGGAGCTGGAGAATATCATGCTAAGTGAAATAAGCCAAGCCCCCAAAACTGAAGGCCAAATGTTTTCTCTGATAAGCACATATTAATCCATAATGGGGGTGTAGGGAAGAATGAAGAAATTTTGGATTGTGCAGGGGAAGGAAGAGGAGGAGATGTGGGAATTGGAAGGACAGTGGAATGAGACATTTTACTCTCTATATATGAATGTATGTATATATATATATATATATATATATATATATATACACACACTCCAGGTGTGACTCTGCACCATGTACAGTCAGAGGAAGGATAGTTGTGCTCCATTTGTTATACAATGTGTCTAAATCATTTTACAGTCATGTATAACTAATTAGAACAAATAAAAATTATATATATATATATATATATATATATATATATATATAAAATGCTAATTCACAATAAGGTGTACATTTGGTGTTAACATACCTTATATACAAACAGGGAAGAAAGAGGTACTTTGGATTCAACAGAAGGAAGTGAAGGGAGGAGAGGGGACATGGAGTAGGGATGATAGTAGAATGAGCTGGACATTATTATTATTTTTTTTAAAGAGAGAGAGAGAGAGAATTTTTAATATTTATTTTTTAGTTATTGGCAGACACAACATCTTTGTATGTGGTGCTGAGGATCGAACCCGGGCCGCACACATGCCAGGCAAGCGCGCTACCACTTGAGCCACATCCCCAGCCCAACTGGACATTATTACCCTATGTGCATATATGATTAAATAACTGGTGTAACTCTATATCATGTACAACCAGATAAATGAGAGGTTATACTCCGTTTATGTATGATGTTTCAGAATGCATTCTACTGTTATGTACAATTAATTAGAAAAAAATTAAAGAGAAAAAAGAAAATTTTGAATTTAGGCTCTAGAGAAATAGTCGGTACTATGGTTTCAAAATTACACTTGGTTTGAATAATCAGCAGTAAGAGAAATTTTCACATTTGTACCTAAAGCAGAATATATAGTAGGATTACTGGAATGCAATACTCATATTTGGAAAATGACCTTTTGAAAGAAACAAATTGCAACCTTTTTAAGAAAAAGCTTCATAAAGTTTGAACAATACCTAGTTATTTTAATCACATACAAAATTAGAATGTGGTAAACAAAGGGTAACTGCACTTAATTTGTAGTTGTAAATAACATGTTTTATTCTATCATATGCATGCAAAACTTTAATTATTATATAATTACTAAAAATATTATTACAAATAGAATTATCATAAGGATTAGAAAAACTAAAATCATTGTACCTGATTTTGAGTGTAGACCTTGATAATTATTACTTAAATTAATCATTAACTAACCCTGCTTTGCCAAGTTTTGTATTCTCTTTATGTGGAGATAATTATAATAATATATTTTACGTACAGAATCATTTCATATTTTATTTTAGAAAACTAGTCTTAAAATGTGTTTTCAAAATAATAAACATGAAAATAGCATATTCTTTTTCTTTTTAATATAAACCATAAAAATTGTGGTTGCTTAATTAGAGAAGGTTTTTTTTCCACAATATTGCTTTAAAAAATGTTTACTTTAGAAATGTGGCTTATCCTCAGTGATATTAAAAAAAAAACTTGAAGTGTTTCTTTATGTACACTTAGGTTTATTGCTTAGTTTTCGACTTATATGTAAAAAAGTCAAATGTGATATTTCGACCCCAACTAGTATGATGATGCATTACAGTAAGACTTGAGGTAGAATTATTAAAGATCAAAATAACATTAATGTTAATTAATCCTATATTTGTTTTTCAAGTTGGATTACTTAGCTACCAGAGGCTGAAAATTACACACCTAAAATAAAAGTGTTCCTAACATGCCCACAAAGTTTATTATACATATATAAGTCTTTTTTAATATAAGGATTATACAACTCAGGAAAAAAAATAATGCAATTAAGGTTGTGGCTCTGGAGTTAAATAGATTTTTACTATAGTAGCTTTGCAACCACATAGCTGAGTCATTTTGGACAAGCCACATTATCTCCCTGGATCTTTTCTACCAGGTGACCAAATCTGCTGCTCAGTCTTGAAAACTAATTTCTTTTCTATCAAGAGTCTTATTCATGTCATTTTTATTTTTGATAGCTTTTCTATCCAGATAAAAAACCTTTTTTCCCCAGATTAACCACATGACTGCTACATTTAAATTTTTTTTTAGTTGTAGATGAATACAATATCATTATTTATTTTTATGTGGTGCTGAGGATTGAACCCAGTGCCTCACACTGACAAGGCAAGCACTCCACCACTTTGAGCTACAGCCCCAGCCCCTGATTACTACATTTTTGATGACAAGATTTAGGATAAAATAAGTCATAGGACACAGCCACATCAATGTTTATAGCAGCACAATTCACATTAGTTAAACTGTGGAGCCAACCTAGACGTCCTTCAGTGGATGAATGAATTTAAAAAAATGTGGCATTTATACACAATGGAATATTTCAGCAATAAAAAAGAATAAGATCATGGCATTTTCAGGGAAATGGATGGCATTAGAACAGATTATGCTAAGTGAAGTTAGCCAATCCCCAAAAAACAAATGCCAAATGTCTCTCTGATATAAGGGAGGTAACTCAAAATGGGGTTGGGAGGGAGAGCAAGGGAGGAAGATAGGGAATAGGGGTGGGAGGGAAAAGGAGAGAGAAGGGAAACAGCATGGGTGGTGGAAGGAGACCCTCATCATTACACAAAATACATGTATGAAGATGTGAATTTGGTGTCAACATAACTTATATACAAACAGGGATATGATAAATTGTGGTATAAAGGTGTATTAAGAATTATAATGCAAAAAAGAATAAAAGTGCTGGGGATGTGGCTCAAGCGGTAACGTGCTCACCTAGCATGTGCTGGGCACTGGGTTCGATCCTCAGCACCACATAAAGATAAAAAATAAAGATGTGTATCCACCAAAAACTGAAAAATAAATATTATAAAAAAATTTCTCTCTCTCTCTTCTCTATCTTTAAAAAAAATAAGAGAGCTCATGTATAATGGCATAATTTGGCGTGAACATACTTTATATACACAGTTACGAAAAATTGTGCTGTGAATAGATATTTATGATAGTAATGCATTCCACTATTGTCATGTAAGAAATAAGAAGAAAGAAAGAAAGAAAGAAAGAAAGAAAGAAAGAAAGAAAGAAAGAAAAATATTATATATCATAAATGATATGAAAGGGTAAGTAATTTGTGTTTCTTTAGTATTTTAATCATTTGTGATATCATGAACTACTAGAAAAATGGATGCTTAAGTTACATGAAGAATGTTTTTTTTTTTTTTTTTTTTTTTTTATTTAACACAGTTCCTTGGGTGATGAATAAAGTAAGGGTCAACTGTCAAACCGAAAAATATATTGTGAAGAAATACATGAAATTCCAAGCCTAGTTATTAGGCTTTTTTAAAAATTTAAAATGTTTCTCCTTTATAAAAGTGTTATGGATATTTACATCTCAAACTGACTAAAATTTCAGTGATGGTATAAGCCCATTTGAACTGGGAGACATGGAAGAAAGGGAGATGGTCCAGCAGCTGCACTGTATTGGAAACTGGAAAGTGAAATAGAAGATCAATAACCAATTTAGCACACCCTATTAAGCAGAAATCTATGCATCTTAAGGAAAATAGAACTGTATTTACATTCTAGAATTTTCCAAATCTCAGTAGTGTCCAAAAAAACAGGGAAAATTATCACCAAAATAATTCAAGATAATTTTCCAAAATTGAGATAAAAATACTAAAGAAGCCACCATGTGCCTTTCCCCTCAGTTTTTTTTTTTCAGGAGCTTTATAATTTCAGGTTTTACACTTATGTTTTTATCCATTTTGAATGGATTTTTGCTTGTGGAGAAATACAGGGATCTAATTAATATTTTTGCATGTGAATATCCACTTTTCCTATTACCATTTGTTGAATATATTTCCCTGCACCCATAATATATTTTTGGAACCCTTGTCAAAGATTAAGTTAACAAATGGTGCAAATAACCCTCTTGTGTTACTTTTATATAAAAAAATTTAAAAACTTAATAATGAAATTTTTAAATTTGTATAATTAATAAAGTTATTGTTAGTCATTACACATTACATAATAAATAGTCTAATTTTAAACATTCAAAATTATTCTTAAAATGCTTTATGCAGAGGGCACTGATAAGTGTATTTTTGCCTACCAAAATCACAGAAATAGTGAATTAGCATCTGTTATATTTTTTATTTTATTTTTTTGGTACAAACTATGAGTCTTCCCTTTGCAAAAGGCCATATAGAAAAGAACATATTTTTTATGTGTTTTTAAACTACGTAAGCATTTATCAATGAATATTCTTTTCCCTTTAATTGTATACAACTATTGTTACTAAAATTTGTCTTTAATATCATTTCCAATAAAGTTTGCCAAGATTAGTTAAGGCTGCCTTCCTACATTTTCTTTTCTCTCCAACTACAGTTAATAGTCTTTGTAATCTTTCAATTTTCCCTATACATTTATTGCTATAATTTATAATGTTTCTTTTTAAGAATATTTCAACATTGGTCTTCTCTCATCCATTTTTACCATTTATATTTAAGGAAAGATATGCATTTGAAATTGTAGATCACCTTTTAAAATTCTGATGATGGCATATAACATATATTATTAAATATAATTATCTTGTATTTTAATAAATGTTTGTTGCCCACAAGCTAAAGTCAGAAGCTGATAATATTTTATAGGTAGAAGCTGATAAAATTTTATAGGTGGACACTTATGCACACCAAGATGGCCAAGATTGTTAGAGAATTTCTGTTTTAATATTTCATTAAATTCTACAAAACATATAAAATGCAAGTGTAAAGCCATATATATTTTATATATATTTAAAATTACCAATCATATGTAAGAAATGCTTCCAAATTTCATATATACCTCTGTGTGTGTGTGTAAGTATTTCAAGTACTGTCTTCTCTTTATTAGTTGAAGAATAGTTAATCTGCTCACATATTGAATGTTAATTATTTTTATTGTTCTGATTTTCATGAAGCTAATGAAAATACTGGAAGTAGAAATAGAAAGAAACTCAGCTAAAAGCTGAATCCTCCAACAAAAATTGTCAGATACTAAAGAAACTTAACAAAGTTATTGAGAAGAGGAAGAAACTACTCTTTGTGGAGAAACAGATAGTCTTTGGTGAACTGACTCAACAACATATTGAAGGATTCTGGTAATTATTCATATTATTTTTAGTACTGTTATTATTTCCATACATGTTTTTTTAATATTAGTTAAGAAGCCAGTATCTTTCTCTTCTTTTCTATATTGGGATTACCTTATACAAATTGACTTGTTCATAGTTAAAATGGTTAAAATCTGTTGGAGAAAATTTATTTTCAGGATGCTTCTTATATAAAATTTGTATTTTTGTCATAAGGAATGAATTCCTCACCAATGTTATGACACATAAATATAATATCATCATTTAATTATACTTAATTTCAACAATATGTAAACTATTCTCAGGAATTTGGAAATTACATATGATTTTGATTTTTTGATTGCCATTTGTATGAAAAAATAAAGGAAATTTTATAGAGTATTCACTTTTACAACATAAATCAAAATTATTTTCTTCCAACATTAACAGTTAGGTCTTATAATAGAAGTGAGTATGCTATAGGGATCATTTCTAATATTCTGCATTACACAGCTAGATTAATATTACCTGTGTTTCTATTTTCTAAAATAGGATTGCATGAAAAATTTCAAGTCTGTGCATAAATTTTACAAGATCAGCTTTGAACAGGTGCAATTTTAGGAGTCTGTGGTTCATAAATACATCCATTAAGCAACTGGATTCCAGGGTAGTGCTTGTAAGAATGGTATGAATTGCAAAGTAGATATAAAGTCATAAACAAAGAAGAGCATTAAATAACAAGAATAACTTGAAGAGAGCATATAGAACAATTTTTAAATTGAACTAAAATAGACTTCTGAAAAGTACCAAAATTTAAGGTGTGGTTAGAAAGACACACTATCCTCCAAAGAGGAGGTAGAATCGAAGCCGCATCAGAGTAGCATTATAGAAACCATCGGAAGAGTGGTTGAATGACCGATGCTATTAAGCAGTTAAGAGAAAACTTTCATGTCCTTGATGAGATCAATATGAGAAGAACAATAGGCTCATAGACAAGCTTTAGTATATGGTGATAAACACAGAGGCCTTGAAGTTACTTTCTATTTTAGTATGCACCAGAATACAACCTGTGGCTGAGATTTAAACTAAATCTGTAGTTCCATAAAGGTAAGCCACTTTGAAGACTTGAATAATGAAGTTAGACTTTGAAAAATATATCAGAGTCCTGTAGGTGATTTTGAGGAAAAGAGAGTGAAATGTAAAGAACATGAAAAAATCCTACATTACAAATACCAGAGAATTCCAAAACACTAGACAGCATTTTTACAACACTTAACAAATTCCAGGCCCTTTGAGTGCTAAACACTTGCTGCGATTTAAATGTGTAGTAATTACTACATGACGCAGGGAATAGTTTTTATCATTATTCTTTTTTACTTTGCAAGAAACTACATAGAAAAATTAATAACTGCCCTAGGCATCTAAATAAACAAGTATGAGAATGAGAATCCATCCACCTGAGTCCTAGCACTTTTGAACTAGAATCTAAGCTCCATTATGTTCTAAGCCCACCCCCCCCCACCCCCGCCTTTTTTTTGGTTCTGTGTAACAAAACGTTATTCATTGACTTATTCAAAGAATTAAAAGGAGGATGGATTAGAAAAGAAGGAAATCTGGCTTGATATAGCAGTTAACATCAACAATCCTGGATAAGACTTTTTATCTCCTTTTCTTTCTCTCAAGTTTTACTAACAATGTAACCTAAACCTTTTACATAAATAATCATCTTCAGCTTCCCAAATGACAAGAATTTCTGCTTCATATGTAAATACTATAATTATCAAATGAAAGGTTATTATGCATCTCTCACTTCAAATGATTGTAATGTAATTGACTTAAAATTACTGGTCATATGAAAGAAATGCTTCCAAATGATTAAGCCATTTGATCTGTGAGTATAGGGGGAAAAATAACTTGTAATGTCTTAGAGTAGAAAATTGGTATTAAAATAATAGAAGAATACAGTTTCAAATCTTATGTTCAGTTTGATTTTTTAAAATATATATATATTTTTAAAAAAAGAATTAGTAGGCAAGGGGCAGGTGCTGTAGCTCTAGTAGCAAACTACTTTTCCAGTGTGTGTGAGGCACTGGGTTTGATCCTTAGCACTGCATAAAAAAGAAACAAATAAAATAAAGGCATAGCATCCACCTTACAACTACAAAAAGAAATTAAAAAAAAAGAATTAGTAGGCTATACTTTTAAAATTTACAAAGTTGATAGATAAACATTAATAATGGTTCAAAGAATAATAACAAGTTATAAATGTGTCTTTAAAAAGTATATGTATCATATATGATCATCAAATTCTGAATTCTGGTTATTCCTTGGAAGAGATAATGAATTAGGGTAAATAAGGCATAAGGTGAGTTACTAATAATATCTTAGTTATTAAGTAAGACAGCCATTAAAATGTTGTCCTTTAGAAACAGCAATAGCAGTTTTCAAATTATACTCATGAAATTCACACTTTATGTCTAAACTCTATGTTTAATACTAACTAGTTTTATATCCAAGGAAGTTTAGTAATCTCTATAACCTGGGTTTTCTTTTGTTGCTTTTGTCCTTGGGGTTGAACCCAGAGCCTTGTGCATACCAGGTAATTTTTTTCCACTGAATTATATTCCTAAATGGATTTCCTTTCTAAAAAAATGTGAATAATAGTAGTATATTCATCTCATGTAGTTTAATGATTCGGTTATATAGTATTTGAAAAAGATTTGGAATTGTGCAACATATATTGTAAGCATTTAGGAATAGTTATCAGATAATACATCATTTACTATGTAAATAAAATAAGATAAAAAATATTTAAATGTGCTATTGAACAAAAATTGTAATTAAGATTGGGGATGTAGCTTAGTCTTAGAGCACTTGCTTGGCATTCATGAAGCTCTGAGTTTGATCCCCAGCATTGAAAAGTCCAAAATAATTGGATTAATTAGTTTACAATTTAAAGAGAAGTATAATCAATCCAATTATTGTGACTAAGCTTCACATTCCAAAGAATGAAGAATAATGTGATGAGAAAAAAAAATTTTACATTTCTATAATCCTTGTACTTTTAGATGGAAATGTTCAATTTAGGATTTTCTTGTTTTTTTTTTTGTTTGTTTGTTTGGTTGGGTTTTTTTTTTTGGTTTTGTGTTTGCTTAGTCTATAAGATCCTTTTATTATTTTTCCCCGAAGGTTGATTTTATCTAAACAGATATAAGCCTCTCACGGAAGAAAATGTACCTCATATTCTTTGACCATTCTCAGTGCTCTGAGATCTCGTTTTCTAACAAGAAAAAATTAACCACTGCTATCTTCTTCTTATTTTATCACATAGCAAAATTTTATTTGATTGAAGGTTCAACCCCACACCAGAAATGGAATATTGGGCAATGAAAAGTGAGGGACTAAATGGATCACCTTCACCTCCTCCAAGGAGACGTTAGAATGGTTATAGTGGAAAGTACAGCATATGTATAAGTACAGCATATGTATAAGACTTTCTGTCATTCTCCTAGCGGATACTGCTTCACTCACCACCTTCACACTGCTGCAGTTGAGTGGCAACTGGGTTTCTGTCAAACAGTTCCCTTGCCTTTGTTGTGATTCACCTATGTATAGGATTTGTGTTTTGGTACATCTGCACTTCTTCGTGATCCAATTCTGAGGTTATTTAAGGTAAAATGAATGATGGATCTTGAGCTTGGAGTTTTTGTAGGAAAAAACATGAATGTACCTTCATTTCAAGGAATTTAGATTTCTATGACAAAATGGTTCAAATTGTCCAGAGAATATTAAAGATAGTAAGACATGTTAAAGGCAGAGAGAGAATTTGAAGGTTGTACTGGTGGGGAAGATTCTAAGAAATCAAAGGGAAATAAAAATAGAAATAAAATAAAAGTATAAAAAATATAGATTGAAGCCATTAGAGTTTGAGCTCCAATCTAGATTATCATTTTTAATCTACTTGTTAACTCATAATCATTTATTTTCTATTACTATGTGTTAAACCTTGCTGATTTAATAAAGCTTTTTTTTCATTCTATTAGAGACAGAGAGAGAGATAAATAAGATAACATATTTAGACTTATTGGAGAAAAAATTAAAGATTGATGGGTACTGCAAATATCAGGAGAGGATAACAATTTTAACTCGTGTGGCTAGGAAAAGGCTCACTGAAGAGGTCTTAGAGTATTACTCTGAAGAATAAGAAGGAATAAACAAAGCAGATATGGGGAAAGAGCATTCCAGACCATGTCACATAGTACATTCAAAAGGCTGAAATCAGAGGGAGGGTCCTGGCAAATTTGAGAAAGAGTCAACTGGCCTCTTTATCTCTGAAAATTAAAGATATATTTTAATCTGCATTAGTGCTATATTATTTTATATTAATTTGGAAAGGAAATTGATTATTTGACAAACAATTTCAAAATACAAAATAATTTTTCTAGAATTTAAGTATTCTAATATTGTTTATTCAGTGTGTTAATTCAATAAATGAGATCTGGTATTGAGCCTTTCATCACATAGCAGGCTAAGGGTGAAGCAGTCTCTCCCACACCCACCAAGCCATGTAAACCAGTTATCAATAGACAACTGAAGAAAATTATGGAGAGCAAATCATAAACTTGCAAAGCAAATCTTCCTTTTTTCCTAGTTCCATTCTGAATCGGACTTATATGAAAATTTAAGTGCCCAGGGTCCCCACAATACCACTCCAAACCTTCCACTATATCCATTGTCTCTGATATCAATGGCTACTGAGATTCTCACCTCCTTGGATTTTATATTTTAAATTCAGCCTAAGTCCATGTATGGACATAATTGTTCTAGAGTTAGGACTTACTTATTTTTATGTCTTGAAATCTATCATCTATATTTCCATTTAAATTAAATAATTATTCAGGCCCCAGACTTTTATGTACAAGCTTAGTACATGTGTTGACAAAATATAAAATTAGGAACATCCTCTGGTCTGCCATTCCTATCCTCTGTTATTGATCCCAAGGACACACCTTATTACTTTCAAAGTTTCAAAGTATGATGATATTTATGATTGACAAAACAGATAACATATTTAAAAAATGTTCCTTTCTGGTTATATACTAGATATCAAAACATAACATCCTTTTATTCTGCACCTGCAGGTGTAGATATTGAAAAGCCAGGTACAAAAGAAATTGTCAAAGATAGTCATTGCTATGGTTCTAATCACATTGCAATTAGGGACATAGACCTTTTTATTTTTTTAAAGATTTTTTTCCCCACAATACCTTTATTCTATTTATTTACTTTTATGTGGTACTGAGGATCGAACTCAGGGCCTCACATGTGCTAGACATGCACTCTACCACTGAGCTACAGCCCCAGCCTAGGATATAGATCTCTTGATCATGCTTTAAATTAAGGATTGACCCAGAGAAAAATGATATCCAATGATAAGATTACTGCAATATTAGGATATAAAGCCTCATCTCTCATAAAAAATTTTCCTTTCTACTCAAAGGAAAAGAAGAAGATTAATATGGCAAGTTTGCACGAACACTTAGGTGAATAGGTAGTCCTAAACAAAAGTTAGCACAGGGCCTATATAGCACCTCATTAAGAATTGCCCTTCAACAGTGTGCAAGCACAAAGGTAATGGCTGAGTATGTATAAAATAGATACGGCATATTATGAGTTAATAAAAGAGTGAGGTATTTAAACATTACATAATGTTAAATCATACGAGCATGCATTTTTTAAATAAAATGATTAAGCTTAAGTAATTCACTCTGCTTAATAGCCTATTGCTGGATATTTGACTCTTCCTTTGTTTGATTTGCTTGCACATTTGTTAATAAGCTGAGAATGCATGATTTAAAATCTTGCCATAACTATTAGAAATGTTAAATATTGAAATATACATTTAAATATATCATTGGAAAGTCCTGGTTGGTTTGATACAGGAGAGGAATGGGAAAGGAGCAGTGCATGGAGAAAAGAAAAATAAAGAAAGGTGCTACATGCTCCACGTTAGCACCTATAGTACAGAGTGAGCCAAAAGTAAAAAAGTAAAACTATTGAGTTTTAAGATTTTTTTTAAAATTCATAATTAGGAAACATTCCTTAGGGAAAATACAAATTATATGCTTTCTTGGCATAGTGCTTTTAAAAATACTTTTAGTGAATTATGCATGTGGTTTTGATCATAAACAATGTTAGAAATGCTAAAATTGTTTATTTATTTTATCATTTGCAGAGATAGTAAACAAAAATAGCCTTTGTCAAATTAAAATATCAAAAATCTCAGACCAAAATAATTGGTCTAAGGTTTAATTTAATTTTTACATTAATGTGCATTTTTCATAGTGGTCACTGAAAGTGTGAAAGTTAAAAATGAACTCTGTGCCTTGAACCCTGTTAAAAATATTTCATTACTTTTTGTATTCTAATATCTTGTAAATGATGAAAAATAGTCTCGAGGTGGAAATATTTAGGTCATATTATAATAAATATTTAGGGATCATTTTAATACTTCCTTTTGGAACCACTCATCTCACTTAGTGTATTCATATATTTTTTTTTTAATCACCTCTTGCAATGAATCATCATGGAATCCTATAGCCATAGAAATACATTTTGGTGTCCCTCAATAATAATGAAGTTCTAAATCTAATTTCCTACTCTTTTCTCCTAGAATAGAAATATTCTATTTGTAAAAATGCTGTTGTCAACATTCATAGTAAACATGAAGTAAAACTATAAAAGAAGTATAGTTTTATGATGAAATGCAAGCATAGTTTGTCTGAAAAATATTAAGTGTCTTCCTGTGAAATGTCTATTTTAAATGTGATTTTCTTGTTGTTTAATTTTTAAGACAATATTTAAAAACAAAATTTGTTGTTAAATTATTATGCTACTTTTTCCCTCTGTATAACCACACTGATGAGTTTGTACTCACTGTTTAAAATATTATGATGATACCCCTAATCCATGTCACTGAGTAAATTATGCTCACAAAATAAAAATCTACTGAGGTCAAGGTACTGTTCACATTATCTCAGAATCTCAAAAGTTAATGAAGTATATATAATCTAGGTTTGGGAGCTAGAGTGTACTGAATTAATTATCAAAAATAACAACTACTAATAATAAAAACAAAATCTAAAACCAAGTTTTCTTGAACTCAAAATTCTAGTTCTTTGAGGTGGATCTTGCTACACTGCAAACTGTGTTGTGGCAAGAGTGTATGTAACTAGGTGAAAAACTTATGGTCCTTAATTGCCTCCCCTCCCCATAATTAATGAAGTCAATAAGCAAAAGGTATATTTCGAGTGACACCATATAGTATGCAAAATTCTTTTACAGTCATTGATATCAATTAACTAAAAATAAGTTTTAGATGGCTAGCCCATTCTACAGGTAAGAATACTTGAACCTGGAGACTTTAACTGAATTGTTTAAAGTCTCCTGGCTAATAATCTCTTTTATAATGCATATTTAGAGACATGGTAGTTTCTCCCTATGAAAACAAAACAATAAAACAAAAATAACTAAAACTAAAACTATATAGATCAAAGTAAAGAATTCCTCATTTCTTAACCTGTCAATCCCCCTTCCCCCCAAACAAACAAACAAAACAAAACTGAAATGAAAAAAAAAGTAATATAAATGGCTAGAAGACAAAACTTACATTAGTTTTGGAAATAAGAGTATCACACATTTTGAGAAACATTTATATTCAGAAGTATCAAAGTAGTGGAAATCATTCTAAGCCAATTCTCACATTTGCTTTTAAGAAAAAAATGTAGTAACTTCTCAAGGCTGTGAAGCAGCAATGATAATGCACTAATTAACTTCTAATCTGGAGATGTAGGACCTTAAGCAAGTTCCTCTTGCAATACCAATAAAGACTGTGATTGAATTGGCTTTGTCACTGCAAAATAGGACCTTAACATTAAATTTTTCAAACTTAAATGTTTAGTGGTGTTTTCTTTAACATATGATACCCTAGGACAAGATAAAATTCACATAATAGCTTTTATTACTTGTAGATTAGCTTTATATTTTCCTTACTTAGTTCTTTTTGCTTCTATATAGACAAAGGGTATTACAAAGTGATTTAAGATAGATTGTTGAGGCATTCTAGAGGGCAGAAAATAAGAAAGATACTTATTTATTTTCTCCCTTTTCCCCACTATCTACCTTATTCCATCCTGTGAAGCCTCAAATATTTTTATCGATGCATAACACAATGCCAACTACCTCAAGGGTCCTGTGACTAACCATGAACACTTTTCCACAGGTAGTACATGGCTACTTTAGAATCCACCACTAATACTGCAGATAAAAGTTAGAATGTTCCCCTATGGCTATGCTCCAATCTACTGTATTGACAAGGATTAAGTGTTACTTTGTACCCCTAATTCCCAACACAGTGCATTATATCAAATAGTTATGCAATGTGGATGAATTAGATTAATGTTGAATGTCAGGTAAAACTTTTCTCTATAAATTAGAAGAAAACATTTGCAGACAAGATCTTTTAAATAGTTGACATGTGTTAAATAAAAACAAAATCTTTTCTTAAAAATAACTTTATTATCTAAAATTATTGCTCTTCTATGTGAAACATGTTTATAAAAGTCTAGATTTAAACTTAAAAATAATGTTTCACCTAGTTAATTAAAATTTATTAAATTCTGAATGTCCTTTGCTCTGATATATGGTCAAAAGATAGATGCAATAATTCTGTAACTTGCACAGAATGATCTGATCAAACACAAAACTTAATTAAACACTGAAAGAAAAATACAAATTTGCTGTTAAAGATATACAAAAAGGAACATTGCATGTGTTTGTTTATCCACCATTTTTGTATTTCTATTAGAAATCAAGTAAAGTTTGTATTTAAGTGAGTTTCTATAGAATGTGTTCTCCCCCAAAGATAAGGAAAAAAAGGTAGAGAAACAAAGATCTGCAAAATGAGTACATAACATAACTACCTTGACTGAATTTCTCAAATAAGGTAAAAATGTATCCTTTGTGAACCTAAAATGTTCACTAAATTTGTTTGAAGCAATGCAGTCATATCCATTACCCTTTATTATGACTAGTCATCTTTCAGTGAATTTGAACATTACCTCTCCCATTTGCAGCCTCCTTCTATCTCTGAGATTGATTATGGCTGACATTCTCAGCAGTCAAAACATCTTGCAAATGACTTCTTAGCCTGGAGAGCCCTACCAGAATGATGTTCACTTCGCTGCCTGCCTAGCTTGTCTGCCATCTAGCCATTGGAGCATTTGCAAGAATGCTTTTATTAAATTTGTTCCAACATGTGTTCAATTAGATGAAATCTTCTTAAATATTGCACTAGATGTGAATTGGGAAAATGCTAAATTGCCTCTATATTTGTTAAGTGTACTCTCAGAGGTGGATGAAGCCATATTATATCATTGGATTCAAGCAATAAAGTAAATAGAAGAAAAAGATTTGTTTTAGCTTAGTTATGCTTATACATTGTTTCCTTTCCTAGATATATCAGAGTCTATTAAATAAACTGAAGGTAAAGTGAGATCTCTGGCTAAAGTGTTAAAACTTATTTTCTGTTTATTAAAAAGGGGTGAGTAAAAAAAAATGTGCTCTCCAACATAATGAAGACTGATGCAAGGCAAAGAACTAAGAATTGACTTAGAGAAATCATTATTTCTCCTTATTTTATAAATGGAGAAGTTAAATATGTACCATTTCAAAATATTCCTAATTAGTATATTGTTTATTTAAAGATAAAATAACCTGAGCAATGTAACTTCAGAATTGATCATTTGACCTGTATTTTCCTACATACAGCTAGACGTAAAGAATCTTTGGGAGAGATATCCATCTAATTCCAAGGCTAGAAAATAGCATTGATCACCAGAGTTAATTGGTGCTGCAGTGAAAATGAATAAACAAACTATTCGAAGTAATTCTTACTCCCCACTAGTTCTTACATTCATCTCCCCATATATCTTCTACTAATGTCCCTAGAATTTACTAGCCTGGTCCAGATATTCATTTACCTATATTCCTTAATGTGTTGTTATTTGTCTAAAGAATTTTAAAATGATAATACCTGGGTCATTTCTTTAGACTTTACTTTTTTACAGACATCTCCATGCAATGTAAAATTAATAAAAGTTGTTATGCTTTTCTTTAATTAATCAGCTCATGTATTAATTGGGTTCCAAGATCCAGCCAAACAGCCCACATAAGAACTAAGTGGTAGAGTGAGCTGTACATGCCTTGCAATGGAAAAATATACAATTCTCACTTGTTTTGTCAAATAGAGAATACATTTAGGATTAAACCTTTAGATTCTTTGAAAAGCAGAGTAGACATTTTAATTATTAGATTACATGAACTATATATCAAACACATTGTTCCCAATATACTTAATGATAAGTGTCCTTTCAAGGACTATTAAATACGAACAGTAAAATATTTGGAATTCCTGAAAGAGTAAAGAATATTTGTCCTTATGCTGTGTCTCTGGTAAATTTTTAATATAAAAATTAGAGTGGGGGCAAAATTGCTCGTATTTTTTTTTTGTTACTAAGCTGATTCATGGGTATTTGTCACTCTTCATTGAGTACATAGGTTCACTTAAATTAGATAAAAAAGTTAAGTATGGTCAGTGCTATCTCTATACTTTTTAAGCAGATAAATTTCAACACTATTAATCCTTGTCACTACAATATTGCATATTTATTGATGTGTTCTTTTATTTTTGAGAATCTTAACCTTTGGTCTGGAAACCAAAACTATGGTGATATATGTGTGGGGATTTTTAAGTATGTTTAGATTTTGGGTAGATATTTTACTGGAGACAAAGTACATCTATCAGGTTCTTTAGAGTCTGTGATTCTAACAAAAGCAACCATTCTTTCCCTTATTTTGTGATCAGATTATTAAACTTTAGAATACTTGGTGATAAAATTAAATCAGTCTTTACCAAAACATTGAAGGCCTTAAATATTTTAGAGGCACATATAAATCTAGGCATAGTCTAAGACTACCAATCCATTTCCTCCATCTTTCTTTGTACCTCAGGATGTATTCATGTGCTAACAAAAATATGAGAATTGTAAGGGACATGTGATGTCATAACTTACTAAAAGTGTTGTTTTGATCATGAAAACTAACCATCTAATTTTGTAGTGTTATATAGTTTATTGGACATTCAGTAGAAAGTCATGAGCCCTAAATTTGTAAATTCAACTTTATTACTCAAAACGATCCAGATATATTAGGTATATCATTATGAAACATTTCATAGATAAGGAGAGTTTTATAGGATTCTGTCCTTAACAGATTGATTGGATATTTAAACAGGTATTTTCCCTTTCTTTCCTATAGAGTCTTCCATGAAAAGAGAATGGATTGAAGGTTGACTGCTACTTTTTTTTCTTTAAAGACCTATTACATATTAAGCACTTACAAGATTTTGTATTTTAGATTAATTCTCAAAACAATCCTATGAAATATGGCATTGCTTTAATTATCTTAACAATTTTTAAATTGGAAAATTAAGACTGGAGATTATTACTAATTCATTCAAAGAAGGAACTAGAATTGAAATTATGAGCATGAGTTTCTAAGTTTAGGTATACCTAATGGAATAAATATTCAAACATTAAAAGCATCTTACAAAAAAAAAATCTTAGATAAAATGTATGCCCCAGAATGCATAATAATATACAGTTATTGATTTTCTGAACACATATCAGATCCCCATTAGATGAGCTTGACATAAGAAGAGATTAAATGGATAGAAAATGGGAAATGGAGAATTTTTTAAAAAATGTGTGGAAAATTTTATTTCTAGCAATTAGATAAATTGTAGGTCCAGAAATAGAATAGTTTGTAGTAACCTTCTGTTAACTAAACTTGAGCCTTTAAAAACATTGTGTTACTAAATCAACTAAAAGTTATAGTTTCTTCTTTATAGGGAATACTAATTTGCTCAAATTAGTTACCAGAAAAATATTATGTCATCTTGATTATTTTGCTTCTATTGACATTTTATCAAATAATTTTAAATATATTCATTTCATACCCTCATAATGTATAATCTCAAATGAATTTATGATATAACCCATGTTCTAGTCTATGTTTATTCATAAAATATAATTATAATTCAGCCTTACTGGCTTGAAGAGATAATAATAGAAAATCAATGAGAAAAGATCTTGTACCTTCTCCAAATGCACTCATACTGTTTCCCAAGGTCATGTGCATACATCATGCTTGATGTCAATCACTGATATCCCCAGTGCACCAAACATTAAGCAACAATACTAGTGCCATATGGAACGTTTGTACTTCGTGGCTTCAGAACAGCATGAGAAGATTTCTATTTTATTTGTTAAGAACTTCTTTAAAAGCATGAAGAAATATTTAACCATGTATTATAAAGAAATAATACTAAGGCACATTCTGCATTTTATGAAATAGATAGGAATGATTAGTTTCTGTCCTGAAAGTTTTACTTTATAATTTCATTGAAAGTATTATCATTTACACTATTTTCTTTCTTCTTTTGGAGATAATTGTAATTTCCATGGGAAAGGGAAAAAGATGACCATATGGATTGCTTTTGTTAAAGGAATATGAAGAAGGGAATGATGTGTACCATCTCTGGGAATAATCCTTGAGAGATGATATTTTCTCTCTTTAGTTTGTTATACGATTTGGAAAATATATAGAACAAAGTCATGACCCATTATAATCATGTTTGTGTATTCTATCCTTTTAATTTTTTTCATGAGTCCAATATTGTTACATTTTTCAATTAAATGATTTATCCATTAAGTCTATTATTGGCTGTAGGAATGTTCCCCAGAAAACATGTATTTGGCAATGCAACAATGTTCATAGGTGAAAAGATTAGATTTTGAGTACTGTAACCTCATGAGTGCATTAATCTATTTAATTCATTATTAATTCTATTGGACTATTGAATGATAACTGTAGATTGGTGGGTATGGTGGGAGGTGGGAGGTAACTGAGGGTCTGTCCTTGAGGACTGTATCTTGTCCTTGGCTTCCCTATCAATCTGTGTATGTATGTGTGAATGTATCTATCTATTTATGTGTGTGTTTCCTGGATGCCATTTTCTGGGAATTTTTCCTCTACCACCTCCTTCTGCCATAATGTTCTGCCTCACTTTGGATCCAGAACAATGGAGTTACTGGTCCATGGACTAAGAGCTCTTAAATCACAAGCCAAATATATATATATATATATATATATATATATATATATATATATATTCTAAATAGTTCTTTTCAGTTATTTTGGTCAGAGTGACAAAAAGCTAACAAACTTCTAACTCTGGAATAAGCTTCAAGTTAGAGAACATGACAAGAAAGCTCCACTGATAAAGGCCAAGGAACTCTGTTAATAGTGATGGTATCCTTACATCTCTAATGTACAGTAAATATAAATACTGAACAGTTGCTGGTAAAATCACAATTACAAGTCACTAATTGATGCCTGGAGATTTACTACATAAATCTGAATCTCACATCCCTGATAAATTTTAGTTTATCTTTAGAAATTTGGTAAGAACCTACCAACTGAAAGGTAATAAAATCTTATGCATTATATACTTTTTGTAATCCCCATTCAAGTCCATGAAGTAGGTATATTCTGTCTATGAAACATTGTACATATAAGAGCTAATTTCCTTTTACCTTCAATCAGAATAACTGGCATTTTCCTGTCATGATATTCATCACAACTGCACTAAGTCATTCCAAAAATTTGTTGATTTGTTTTACTGCTACACTATTAGTTTCAGTTGGACAGATTTTGGCAATACTAAATGTTCAATTATTGTTTGCTTCATGAATGACTGAATTGAGTATGCAAATAATTTGCCAAAAGTGCTCACATTTATATATATGTGTGTGTGTGTGTATGTGTGTGTGTGTGTGTATGTATATATATATATATATATATATATATATATATATATAAAGTTTGAAACCAGGGTATGAGAATCAGTCCATCTTGTGTATTAGCTATCCTTGATGCCACCTTTGCTCAAGAATTACATATTAACATATGAATAATGCTTTCATAATATGTTAGATCTCAGTCTCACTCTTAATGCTGCATAATGTTCAACTAAGATGAATTATCAGAAAGAAATCACTTGCTGAATGACTCGTAACAATTGAGCTACACTTCCATTAATTCATTTTAGAGAAACAATCACAATTTATTCATGTCAATTTGTTGATAATTTGAGGAAATATAACTATCAGTGTATATGTACTTCTTGATAGAGAAATACCTTAAGCCAAATAAATCAATTTGAAGGGAGAGTTTTAAACATGCAAGGAGCATTTAGTTTGTAAAAATAGTTTCCAAATTGTACTGAAAATGTAGTACAATGAAAACTATATATTTTGTTTTTATCTCATTTATGTAGTGCTCCTTCTATCATAATGTTTAATGTTTATAACCTAAAGGATCAAAATCGGTGTATATCAACTATTCACATAATACTTGATTTTTAAATACTGTCATTAAGCCTTCATTTTATAATCATAGTTCACTGGTTTATACATGAAAATATACCACTAATTTTGTCATTTAGACTTGTAAATTCTAGCCCAGAATTGTGTCTTCCTTAATACTTATAGTTACATCATCAGTAAAGGTTATTGTGAGTTCTAATCATATTTAGCTTTATTCCAAATCTTTATCTCAACTTCAAAATGTACCTTTGTATAGAGATATACAATATAAATCACCCATACTGCATTAAGTTATTTTCACTTCTAAATTGGTTAATGGGAGTTATGCTAAAGCAATCAGACTCTGCAACCTGCAATTGGATTATATCTTCATAAAGCTATCTAAGAATACATATACTTAAAGTTGGAGGTATGGTAAAGCTGGTATATTGTTGTATAATAAATTCCACAAAGTTAAGATTTGATTAATTTTTCTCTTCAGTTTTCTGAAGAGTAGATGACCTCAATAAAATGTGTTGATAGAATGGAAAAAAAAAGGCTCATGTACTTAATAAAGTTATTCTTATATAGAGCAAAGTAATTGCCCTTTACAAGGATGAAAGACAAAGTTCTAAAAAAAATCAGAGCACACAAAGACTAAAAATAAAGGTGAGAAGAATTATTTAAAACTCAAGACATAGTTAGTTAGGTCTGCTGTGGTACTAGAACATGAGTTAGACCCAGAAAATGAGACTGAATGAATAGAATCTAAATGTCCTTGCAAGTGAATGTCAATGGTAAGACCTGAAGGCGAGAAATCAGAGCAGAGAGTTATAGAAGGGTAGTAGACAATGGAAAAACCCAAGTGTAAAATATAAGAGAATACTGTGTAAAGCTAGAGAAGACAGTATAAATTCAAAGTAAAAGACAGAATCAGAATCAAGGTGGGAGTCAGGACAAGACTTCAGGAGACTAGAAACAAAGATGGTATGGAGATAAGAATAAGCCAGGAAAAATTGAAGAATGCTTAGTGCAAAGGCCAAAAATAGCATAGCAGATTTCATTGTATGCCCCTAGTGGTTGTTAAGCCAGTAAAGGGCAGACATCGGGGGCTAGATCATGAACTATCTTGTGGCCAAGCTATGGATTTTGAACTTTATCTGAAATACTATGGGGAGCTCTTGGAGAATTTTTAGCTGGGGTGTGACATGGTTAGATTTGCATTTTATAAAGGTCACTCTGACAGCTGTGCAGGGCATGTAATTGAGAATGTAATAAACTTGGAGAACAATTTAGGCTTTCCTGAACTAATTTAATTAAATCTTCCTTTGAACAAACACACTTTTAACATCCAGATCAAAAAATAAAACTTAATCATTAAAAAGCATAAATTATGTTATAGAAGTGAAATCAACAGGCTTGTTTATGCAAGCAATTTCATTGTGTATTTAAAATCAGTAATGCATAAACTTGTTCTATTGTCTTCTCATCCTAAATTCAGCTGCATTTTATAAGTTACTTTCAACCTGTATAGAAAATGAATATTATGAAAGTTGTTCTAAGTGCTTTAATGGAATTTGTACCACAGATATCAAGCTCCTGTATCATACCCACATCTCTGGCTAATGCTTAAGTAATTGAAGTGACAAGGAATTTTAAATCGCCATGTATAAATGATTCCATCTCAAAACTTTCTAAGTTTTGTTTTTATTAACACAAACATGTCATTCTTTTCCTTTACCTATTGTTCCACTTCCCTTGCTGAAATTCAAAAAAAAATACTACTTTGTAAATGAATATGCAAATGATTTCCTCAAAAAACATGAAATATATTAATTTTATTTTCTTTAAACTGTTACCTGCTCCTAGGTGCTGCAGCACATGCCTGTAATCCCAATGACTGGGGAGGCTGAGACAGAATTGCAAGTTCAAGGCCAGTCTTTGTGAGGACCTATGCAACTTACTAAGACCCTATCTCAAAATAAAAAATAGAAAGGGCTGGAGTAAAGCTCAGTAGTAAAGTGTCCCTTGGTTAAATCCCCAGTATCATCTCAATAAACAAATTAATACCTCTTGTTTAACAGCCCTTATGTGACCAGTATATTTAAATATTAAACAATGCTTTTGCAATCATGATGCATAATTGTGCATTGTGAGGAATCTATTGTGAGGGAATAAGTTATGTTATTTCTGATCTCTTTGGTCAATAAGTAGTAAAAATTTTCTTAAGAAACTTTGCAGTACAGAAGCAAGGGTTCTTGTTCATCTCCACAAATATTAACTAAAATTAGGTTGCATTCACATCTTCAAATATTTAAAGAAACGTGATTAATATATTGGGTACCACTCAAAAAAGAAACTGATATGTAGCATCCTTGGGCTATCTTATATAAAAAAGAATAAGGACATTCATCCTGTGTATTAATAGAAAGTTACTATTTTATTTTCCCTGTGTTTCTAAGTAAAACAAGAAAAGTTCATCTCCATTCAAGACAGTGATTCCATTTTTCTTAGGCTTAACTAATCTACATTTAAAATAAATCTATAGAAGCATATCATGAGGGCTGGGGTTGTGGCTCAGCGGTAGAACACTTGCCTAGCATGTACAAGACGCTGGGTTCAATCCTCAGCACCATATAAAAATAAATAAAATAAAGGTATAAAAAAAGCATATCATTATAAAGCTGGTATTATAAACTAGGTGAAAGGTTATATACAGATGCAACCATTTTATCTCTTATTTTCTTTCATTCAACTATCAGAAGTCTCATTGCATCCTGTGGAAAGAGAAATGAATCTTGCATTCAAAGCTAAGAATGAGAATGTCTACTACACCATTTCCATGAACTCAATGTACAGACTTGTTAGAGGCATTGTCTTTGATATAATGAGAGCAACTAAGAACAGAGCAGGGAGGAAGAGCAGGAGGAAAAGATTAACATTAAACAGAGACATGAGGTGGGAGGGAAAGGTAGAGAAAAGGGAAATTGCATGGAAATGGAAGGAGACCCTCATTGTTATACAAAATTACATATAAGAGGTTATGAGGGGAATGGGAAGAAAACAAGGAGAGAAATGAATAACAGTAGATGGGGTAGAGAGAGAAGATGGGATGGGAGGGGAGGGGGGATAGTAGAGGATAGGAAAGGTAGTAGAATACAACAGTTACTAATATGGCAGTATGTAAAAACATGGATGTGTAACCGATGTGATTCTGCAATCTGTATTTGGGGTTAAAATGGGAGTTCATAACCCACTTGTATGAAATAGGATATGTCAAGAGTTTTGTAATGTTTTGAACAACCAATAAAAAAATTTAAAAAAAAAGATGCAGTGAGTACTTGGCTTAATGTGATACAAAGGTAGGTCACACCTTGCTAATTCTTCTTGCCTCTGGCAGGAAAAAAAGAATAATTCTCTACCTGAAAAGTTTCTTTAAAATTTCACATTTGCAAAACCCAATTCACTTTTCAACAGAAGTCTAGAGTAAATTGAAACTATCTTATTGTAAAATTTATTTGAGAAATTTTGCTTCCTTCTCCAAGAAGAGTCTTTAATATATTATTTTATTATTAATGGATGTCATGGTAGAGCAATAAAATCATTGAAATAATGAAAACCTATGAGCAATTTCTCTGTTGGTTTAATGTAGTTCCTGTTTCCAATAGTATAATTAATAGGTGCTATTTTAGTAATTTAAATTTAAATTAACATGAATGCATAAAGAATTTAATAAGAATTTAAAAATAAAAATCTACCATTTTAAACCATCAGTTAAATTTCAGTGTATTAATAATAAAGTAATAAAACATCCATTTTACTCTTGAATGTGCATTCAAACTACACACATGCTAGTTTAAGTCCCAATTTGTATGGAACCTTAAAATTGTGATCTCAATAAACTAATCAAAGTAAAAAGAAAATAATAACATATTTAATACTGAATTTAAGAACCTAAAACAGAATATGATTCAATTTTCTTCTTCTTTCAGGACCTCATAATATTTCTTTTTTTTATGTGTTAATTTTTTTATTATTAGTTGTTCAAAACATTACATAGCTCTTGACATATCATATTTCATACATTTGATTCAAGTGGGTTATGAACTCCCATTTTTTCCCCTTATACAGATTGCAGAATCACATCAGTTACACATCCACGTTTTTACATACTGCCATACTAGTGTCTGTTGTATTCTGTTGCCTTTCCTATCCTCTACTATCCCCCCTCTCCTCCCCTCCCCTCCCATCTTCTCTCTGTACCCCATCTACTATAATTCATTTCTCTCCCTTGTTTTTTCCCTCTCCCCTCACTTCCTCTTATATGTAATTTTGTATAACAATGAGGGTCTCCTTCCATTTCCATGCAATTTCCCTTCTCTCTCCCTTTCCCTCCCACCTCGAATCCCTGTTTAATGTTAATCTTCTTCTCATGCTCTTCCTCCCTGCTCTGTTCTTAGTTACTATCCTTATATCAAAGAAGATATTTGGCATTTGTTTTTTAGGGATTGGCTAGCTTCACTTAGCATAATCTGCTCTAGTGCCATCCATTTCCCTGCAAATGCCATGATTTTGTTATTTTTTTGTTAGTTCTTTATTTTTTTTTAATTTTTTATTGTTGGTTGTTCAAAACATTACATGTTTCTTGATATATCATATTTCACACTTTGATTCAAGTGGGTTATGAACTCCCATTTTTACCCCATATACAGATTGCAGAATCACATCAGTGATTTTGTTATTTTTTAGTGCTGAGTAATACTCCATTGTGTATCTTCTAAAACTTATACCCCTTTCCTAGATCCTATAGTTTTTATAAATAATAGAAACAATGGACAATTTCTTATTTGTAGAAGAATATGACTAGTTATAAAATAATAGTTCACAATTCAACCAGAATGCACAATGCTGTAAATAGGATACTCCTAAGTGTGTAACTTGACCTCTCCTTTCAGTCCTGCACCACAGAAGTCAAGAAGTTCCATGTATTTCCACACGTTGTAGAATTTAGGGGCACTTTCTGGTGCAATCAGGACATCACAAATAGGCAAAAAGTGTCCGATTCATTCATATCTTTCATATTCCTATTCCCTCTCCCACACTTCATTACCATTTGTCTAATCCAAAGTACTTCTATTCTCCCCATCCCACCCTATTGTGAGTTATGAATCAGACATTATTTTCCTATGTTCATATATGAATACACAACTAGTGTGATTTCACATCATAAACAACCAGAAGAATGAGAAGTTATAGTCCATGTATGTATAAAATATCAAAATACTACTGTCAAGTATAACTGAAAAGAACAAATTATAAAACAGAAAAATATAGGCAAAAAAAGGATAGGATAAGTAGCTACTAACTGAAGTTGAATGGTAAAAATTAGAGAGCTTATTTGGAAACATGTAAAAAAACCATTATCTCTTGTGGAAAAATGACAGAAAAAGTTTAAAGTTGGAACAGCAGATTTTCATAAAGGTTTGATTTCTGAATCTTGTCAAATATTCCAATACTAAGTTATGGTGGGTTCATCCATTTTCCCACTGTTTATCTTTTGATTGTACTTTTGGATCTTTTCTTCTAGATAATTATTAATATAATTCAAGTTCAATTCTGTCCTGTTTTCATGCTCTGCCTATTTCCTTTGGTTATCTTCCCCTCATTTCTCTTTACTTACCTTCTTATAGATTACTTGAATTATTTTTCCTCCAGATTTTATCTTTATTTACATAGCAGCATTCTTTAGTGTATCTCTTTGTATAGTTTTTTACAGTTTATCTGAGTATTACAGTGTACATTGGTGACCAATTACAGTTTATTGGTATTAACAATTTACCACTTCAAGTGAAAGGGTAAGATAAAGATATTTAAAAGTAGATAAAGTAAAATGATAATGGAAATGAGGTTCTCTTACCGCACCCACTTTTAAATATCATTATCTTTAGTAAACAGTAGCAGTTAATTTTTGTTTTAATTATATTATATAATATATAAAATTCATTAGGAAAAGAATAGTCTATTTTATAAACAAATATCACAACCTTTCCCATAATTTAAATTTAAAGTAACATGATTGCATAAATTTACTCTTCCAACCATATGGTAGAAGTTTCCTTTGTTTGGGGTACTGGGAATTGAACTCAGGGACACTTGGCTACTGAGCCACATCCCAAGCCCTATTTTGTATTATATTTAGAGACAGGATCTCACCAAGGTCCTTAGCGCCTCCTTTTTGCTGAGGCTGGCTTGGAACTTGAGATCCTTCTGCCTCAGCCTCCCAAGCCACTAGGATTATAGGAATGCACCACCATGCCCAGCAGATTTCTTTGATCATTTCTTTTTTACTTACAGAACTTTTTTCAGCCAGTATTTATGAATAGTCATGCTAGGGACAAATTATTTTATTTTTCTATGCCTAAAATGTATTTATTTCATTCTTTATTTTCAAAGGACAGATTTTCTGCAGATAGAATTTACAATGGACAGTTGCTTTCTTGCAGAGATTACAAAGCCTTGTGTAATTCCCTTCTGACCTCCTTGGTTTTATATAAGAAACCCATTGTCATTTGAATTCATGTTCACTATAAGCAATGTCTCCTTTCTCCTTAGCTACTTTCAAGGTTCTTTCCTCATCGTTACTTTTCAGAAGTTTAAAATGCATGTCTTGGCATGAATATCTTTGGGATTTTCATGTTTGGCAATCACCCAGCTTCTTGAATCTGTAGATTTTTATCTTTTACCACATTTGGCAACTTTTTAGCCATTATTTCACTGAATACTGTTTCAATCCTTTTCTTTCTCTTCTCTCCTTAGGGACTTAGAATACTGTTAATTTTCTTTTTCATATTTTTTTTCTCTCTGTTACTCAGATTGGGTAAAGTTAATATATTGATCCTCAGGTTCACTGATTCTGTTCTCTGTCATTTTCACTGTACTATAGAGTTCAACCAGTAAAAATTTTCAAATTTCTATTTCTACATCTTTTAGGTTTTTGTTTTACTTTTTATTTGCTCTTTTGTTTTTTCCTATAATTTTATTTCTTTCAAGATTACTTATAAATTAATTATTAAAATATTTCTCTGAGGGCTTTTAAAAAATATTTCTTATTAGGTAGGAACATGAAGAAATAAGTCTGTACCATCTTTTCTAGACTGAGAGTCACCTGTTACTGTTCAATGAAAGAGAATTCCTTTTTAGAAAAAAAAATCTTGCCTAAAAGAAGGTAGTCTCTTCTCCATTACCATGATAAAACTGAACACATGAGAGGGTAGTTTCTTTCTGAGGACCTTTTTGTTAAAATGTCTTTTTGTTTTACATAGCAAATTATCATGAACAACAATGCTTTACAAAGTATTTCCAAATTCCATCATCACAAGAATCCAGGAAAGTGGGTGATTGTTTGACTACAAGGACCTGCTACCTAAATAAATACAGAAAATGTTAATTTCAAAGATAAAGTAATATTTAATTTAATTTTATTTTTTCTGTTGCAATTTTCTACAATCTAAGTCCTCAGATGTTTCCAGCTCTATATCTGGAGCTTGCCCCAAAAACATGATTAGCTATTGTCAACAACCAATAATAGTAGGTCCATCTGCCTTTCCTCATCCCAATGACAAAAGAAAACTAAACTTTAACAGAATAATGCAGCAATATAAGCTCATTCGTTTAGATAAAGATTCCTCCTTAAGTGAGAGGAAAAAAAAATAGAAAACATCTCATGTCCAAAAAGAAGGTTGAGCCATGAGGAATATGTGAGCCAGATGACAGCAGACAGAGGATTAAAGGATGTCTCTGTGTTGAAAAGGATGTTGCTGTTCAAAGCTCTGATGTTGCTTCTGATGTTTGTTATTTGCATATTATGCTTATTAGTGCTTCAAATGAAATTGCACAATTGCTAATCCTAAACTAAGATTAGACTAGTATGATGTCTAAATATTTGTGTCATCAAATTCAGACTGGAAACAAGGCTTAGATCTTGAAATTTGTGGTTTAGCCTCTGCATTCAGCTTCTCCTTCCACTGCCTGGCATGCAGCAGTCTCTTTGATATTCCAATAAAGTGAGGGAATAAAATTCATTCTAGCTTCATTGAATCATTGCTTGTTTATGCCTATGAAATAGGCTGATAAGATTTCTCAAACAGTGTTATTAGTAACCTCTTGTTAATCTGGTTAATAAGAGAGTAAAGGAAAGGGAATGTTCTGCCTGGGAACCTAGGGAGTAACATAAATATCCATCTGCCTGAAATAGTTTATAGAATGCCTCTGCCAGTGGAATGGTCAAGGTAACCTTGGACTTTATTCCAGTTCAGTAGTTTCTAGCTCCTCAGCAAAACAGAAGATGAGGCAGGGCTCAAACTTAAGAATGCTGAGCCAACCATTCCATAAGGTTTACCCTGAAACCTCCCTGGAGAAGTACCACCTGTCTGTATCTGACTGGTAGTGAAGGTTTATTATACCTTTTCCTTCCTTTTTTATTATATGCTTTTGAAGATGTCCTCAAAGTCATTGCAAGAAATTGTTTATGATAAGGTGTCATATATGCACAGCTACCTTACATAAATTAGCTTGATTTAAACTTTTTGAAATAGTTCCCTGTGAATATGCCAATATTCATGTTGGATTTACAATGTTTCTTGATATTCCTTTAATATGGAAGGACTTCCCTGGAGCCAATATTTCCCTGGACACCAAATTCCTCTGATGTCCTCAGGGATTTGAGCCATAAGATTTAGAAGCCTGTGCACTGAGGCTGCAGACTGCTGGCCAGCAGCCTGAGATTGTGCACACTGCCAGGAGCTTATCTAAGGCCAGCTGGCAGAGTGAGATGTGGGGACAGATGCATCTTATAAATGGGCATCTGTGGAAAGACTGCACTCCAGGCCTTCCGGGCTGGCATGGAATCAAAGAAACAATTCTTCCTCAATGATGGGAAGTACAACCAAACCAAAGGTGTGAGACCCAGTTGGCAGAGAAAAAAAAAGAAAAAAAGAAACCCCAAAGACTGAGATATTAAATGGACCAAAGTTGCAATCTTTCAATTGCATGGTTTTAACAGGAAAAAAATTCTTTTAAAATAGTGCAATTTTGTTTTCCCTTTCCTTATTTTAAAATTTCACAGTAATAAGTAGTTGCAGAAAAAAAAATGATTTTATTTTTTATGTACTTGCTCCCAACAAAAAAGTTATAGTTTGTGTGTATATGAGTACATACACACAACCATATGCACAAGACCTTGCATACATGTATACATTGAATTGTTTACCTACATATATATGCATATGTGTGTGTGGTGTGTGTGGTGGGGAAAGTCCTAAACCTATACAGAGAAAAACTCAGTATCGAGTTTAAATTCATAACATTTAACCATGCTTGGGAGGCATGTGGGAGGGATGGAATTCTCAGAAGTTATTCTCCATGAGAGATTGATTATATTTCTTTGAGAGATTAGTCAGTAGAAAAAAATCATCAGGAACACAATTAGGCTCTGTAGGAAAGCCCTAGTCTTATACAGACTAGGCTAAAGCCCTAGTCTTGTTTGCACAGGAGACAGACTCTATCAATATGGTTAAGTAATACTAACACACACAGTATCCTGTGACAAAATAAACATGACACAGTATTGCAAAAGGAAAATTTTGATGCTCTTCCTGCAGCATTTCACAGAGTGCTTTACAACATATATGTGAGTATATGTGAGAAAGCTATAATATGCTGGGTTTCCTCTAACTAATATGATCAAGAAATATCACAAAGCAAAATATGGCTCTCTTTGATGAAGAGAGGATGAAGTGAATCTTATTAAATAATAATGTTTTAAAATTAAATTTCTCTTAGCTCAGTCTTGTAAGAATTCTTGTCTGAGTACAAATTATGGGAGGAAGAAGCAAGTGAGGGCACATTAGAAGATCATAAACTGTTGAACTGTGTGTGGCTGTGGCGTGAGGAATGCTACTAATATTGCTTGTCCCTATGATGCTGTGGTGAGTATTCCTTAAGGAACAAACCCTCATTTCAGGATAGTGAAGATTCCGAGAACACTGTCTCCACCCCAGCAAAGGAATGTTTAGTGAAAGTTGGCAGTGCCTACAGCACTCATGACCATGATCACCAAACACTGGAATGCTCAGGAGGGTGCTTCTGGACCGAGATGAAGTGATTACTGACAGGCCATCAAACTGCAGGTGTCTCAGTACCCTAGAGAAATGAAGAACAATGGTAGCTAGCAGTTGTGATGATGCCCACAAACATATAGTGTCTTGTAAGATGCGCCATGTTCCGCAAAGCAGTTCCATGGAACCAGTGAGATGGTCAGTCTTTCTGGCTGGGATTGGCAGGACCTGGTGGATTTAATGCTATCTCCCTGCAGAGTCAATCAGGGAGGTGGTGTTGCCTCTCAGAAACAGGAGGATCCAGTGGAAGCAGTGGCAGTCTACACAGGCACAATCAGACCAGCAAAATGGATCTTGTCCAAGTAGATGAATAGTTTCATTTGTGGTAAGATATAAGTTGCCTTCTGTGTGCCTCTGAAATATTTAGGGCCATTTTTCAGTGGAATGAAGTTGAATTCAGCAGATGGAAATATAGATTTTTTTTTAATGTCAGATTCTAAGAAGCTTTTCTCTCAAGTGAAATTTTATTTCTATGCATAATATTAATAAAACTCAATATGTAAGTTGTGAGTATGATAAGGACATAAAATATATCAAATGTTAATATAGAAAACTGTCTAAAATGTAAGACTAAACAACTGAAAAATCTGTGTAGAGAAAGCTGTTATTGTTATACTCTGTCTGAAAATGAACATTATTTTTTTGCATATGGAGAGAGAGATTCCTTCAGGTGAGTAATATGTGGCAATATTTGGTAGTATACAAAAACATACTTATTTTTAAAATGTTTTAAGATTTTTAAGAGGTACATTGTCCACACTGGAATACATTTGGAACAAGGAAGCAGACATGTGCTCATGCATTCAAGAAACATTTCAAGCCCTGATTTAGAGCTTATTGCCTCTGAAGCTACCTGGTTTTCCTGGGGGAGAAAATGTTGAAGAATACATACTTTATGTACTGCAGCCCCTCACAGTACAGCAGAGTTTCCAAGCTGGGAGAGGCAGAAGAAAGGGGAAAATGCCATGGGCATTTTGATAGATTCTGTGGCAGATATATGTACAGATTACCCTGAATACAGAGGAAGGAAAACTACTCTTTCCAAGGGTACTAAGAAAGATATCAGAGAAGGGTCACATTAATACTGAGTGCTGAAGGGTAATTAGAAATCTTCCCAGCACAGGAGGTGAATATAAAGTGGGCTGAGCAGTGAGAATATTGCATAAAAGGCATAATTTGTTGAAAGACACAAAACATTCAGGGAATCCTGAACAAACAAACATAACCAGGGCACTGACTATGTCCTCCAGAGACAGAGGGAGGGGAGCTGGACATTGCACTAGAGTAAATGAAAAGTAGGATCAAGGATCTTGGGAAGATGGCGGCGAGGGGAGTGCATTGCTCCCGTGTGCCGCATCACTGTGTGGGAGAATGACAAGTCAGGACTGCTAAAGGCTATCTTGTTAGGAATTTCCAGCAATAGTGGGGTGCTCCGGAACCTGGAGGAAGGATTTCCATCGCATGAGGATCGGCTGCGGGGACTCAAACGCGAGAGATTTGTCGCACGGAGGGTAACACTGCTTATTCAGCAAATCGCCCCGCGGCTAGAGTCTGCAGCGCGCGCTGGGAAACGAAGAGATAGCGACGCAGGGATACAGCCAGCGCTGCAGTTTCTGCCAGCCGTGCAAGCACCGTACTCAGTGCTGAATTCTGGGTTCCAGACGGGGCAAGGAAGCGGTCCAATTCGGTTCTCCACACCGGTCAGATCACAGAGGAGGCCAGTGGCCACCATCTTGGAGAGCTGACGTCACCATCCCTGTTTTCGACTGACCGCAGCTCATTTGGCCATAGAACAGGTAATTCCAGGCTGCCATTCGCCTGCGGCTTGCAGACAGATTACACAGGCTCAGTGCTAGATGACCCGCGGAGACTGCTTCTTGGCGCCTGCTCTTATCGGAACATACACCGAGCACGGAGCGTCTGAGTTCCGGCTCCCGGAACTGCTCTGGCCCAGGGCTAAGGAACCCACTGAAACTGCTTCTCGGTCCGGTCCTGCTGAGTACTGTGGAGGTAAATACCAACCGCTTCACAGGCAGTGGCAACGGGACTGAGACGGGGCCTGTGAGGGCCGGTCAGGACTCACCCGTTGCTTTGGTCACCCGGCAAAGGGAACGAAGTGCTGCCATTCTCATAGGATACCAACATGGCAGAGATCTGATGTCATCAGAAAGCAGCGGATGAGAGAACTTCATCAATACCAGCGGCGACAGAAACAGTTGGTCTCCTGGTAGGGAGGGTAAGTCACAGACACCCGAGTCTCTCTCGCTTTGTCTTTCAGCCAGAGGGGAGGAGCCGGGCCGCCGCCCGCGCCCGGAGCAGGCCCAGTGGCTCGCCGGCGTGGTGGTCGCGTGACCCCAATTGGAGAGGGGGCAGGGCAGAGCTGCCGCCCGCGCCTGCAAGGTAAGCAGACCTGCGACAGACTAGCGGGTCAGGCCCAGCAGCCTGCCAGCGTGGTACACACGTCACCCCAACTGGAGTAGGGGCAGAGCAGAGCCTTCGCCCGCGCCCGGATCAGGCCCCGCCAGTGTGGTGGTCACGTGACCCCAATTGGAGTGGGGGCGGAGCGGAACCGCCACCCGTGCCCGCAAGGTAGGCAGACCTGCGACCGACCGGTGGAACAGGCCCAGCGGCCGGCCAGGGTGGTAGGCACGTCACCCCAATTGGAGTAGGAGCAGAGCAGAGCCTTCGCCCGCGCCCGGAACAGGCCCAGCGGTCCACGGGTGTGGTAGACAAGTCACACCATTGGAGGGGGGGCAGAGTAGAGCCGCCGCCCACGCAGCAGGGTAGGCAGACCTGCAACCGACCGGTGGATCAGGCCCGGTGGCCTGCCGGCGTGGTACACTCGTCACCCCAATTGGAGTAAGGGCAGAGCAGAGCCGCCTCCCGCACCCTGAATAAGCCCAGCGACCCGCCGGCGTGGTAGACATGTCACCCCAATTGGAGTAAGGGCAGAGCAGAGCCACCGCCCGCGCCTGCAAGATAGGCAGACCTGCGACCGACCGGAAGAACAGGCCCAGGGGTCCGCGGGCGTGGTAGACACCTCACACCAATTGGAGGAGGGGCAGAGCAGAGCCCCCGCCCGCACCTGCAAGGTAGGCAGACCGCCGCCCGACCCTGCAAGGGAGACTTTTCAACTATACAAGAGCAATATAAATATATAGGGGGAAAAATTTTTAAAAAACACAACAGTTTCACCAAGTAGAAAGAAACACAACCAGTATGAAAAGACAAGGAAAGAAAGGACCACAAGCAATGCAGGTGAACTCAACTTTAGAAGAGGTAACAGCTGCAGCAGATGGAATGTCAGATAAAAAATTCAGGATATACATGCTTCAGATGATCTGGAGTATCAAGGAAGACATTAGACAGCAAAATCAGACAATGAAAGATCACTTCAACAATGAATTACACAAACAAATCCAGGAAGCAAAGGATCAACTATACAGGGAGATAGAGGTTATAAAAAACAAACAAACAGATATCCTAGAAATGCAGGAAGCAATAAACCAACTTAAAAACTCAATTGAGAATACTACCAGCAGAGTAGAACACTTAGAAGATAGAACATCAGACAATGAAGACAAAGTATTTCAACTGGAAAAGAACATAGACAGCTCAGCAAGACTGTTAAGAAACCATGAGCAGAACATCCAAGAAATATGGGATAACATTAAGAGACCAAACTTAAGAGTCATTGGGATACAGGAAGGTACAGAACTCCAAACCAAAGGAATGAGCAATCTATTCAATGAAATAATACGAGAAAACTTCCCAGACTTGAAGAATGAGACAGAATCCCAAATCCTAGAAGCCTACAGGATGCCAAATTTGCAAAATCATAAGAGATCCACACCTAGACACATTATAATGAAGATGCCCAACATACAGAATAAGGAGAGAATTTTAAATGCTACAAGAGAAAGGAAGCAGATTACATTTAGGGATAAGCCAATCAGGATAACAGCTGATCTTTCAACACAGACTCTGAAAGCTAGAAGATCCTGGAATAACATATTTCAAACACTGAAAGAAAATGGGTTCCAAACAAGAATTGTGTATCCAGCGAAATTAAGCTTCAGGATGGAAGATGAAATTAAAACCTTCCACGATAAACAAAAGTTAAAAGAATTTGCAGCTAGAAAACCATCTCTTCAAAACATCCTCGGCAAAACATTACAGGAAGAGGAAATGGAAAATAACAATGAAAACCAACAGTGGGAGGTAGGACAGTAAAGGGGGCGAAAATAATCAAATAGGAAAACAAACCATGTTTAGTAACAGAAATAAACAAATATGGCTGGAAGAACAACCCATATCTCAATAATAACCCTAAATGTTAATGGCTTAAACTCACCAATTAAGAGACACAGGCTAGTAGAATGGATCACAAAACAAGACCCAACAATATGCTGCCTACAGGAGACGCATTTGATAGGAAAAGACATACATAGGCTGAAGGTGAAAGGTTGGGAAAAATCATATCACTCATATGGACTTCAGAAACAAGCAGGAGTGTCCATAATCATATGAAATAAAATAGATTTCAAGCCTAAGTTAATCAAAAGGGATAAAGAGGGACACTACATACTGTTTAAGGGAACCATACACCAACAAGACATAACAATCATAAATATATATGCCCCAAACAATGGTGCAGCTATGTTCATCAAACAAACTCTTCTCAAGTTCAAGAGTCTAATAGACCACCATACAATAATCATGGGAGACTTCAACACACCTCTCTTGCCACTGGACAGATCTTCCAAACAAAAGTTGAATAAGAAACTATAGAACTCAATAACACAATTAATAACCTAGACTTAATTGACATATATAGAATATACCACCCAACATCAAGCAGTTACACTTTTTTCTCAGCAGCACATGGATCCTTCTCAAAAATAGATCATATATTATGTCACAGGGAAACTCTTAGACAATATAAAGGAGTAGAGATAATACCATGCATCCTATCTGATCATAATGGAATGAAACTGAAAATCAACGATAAAAGAAGGAAGGAAAAAGCATACATCACTTGGAGAATGAACAATAGGTTACTGAATGATCAATGGGTTATAGAAGACATCAAGGAGGAAATTAAAAAATTCTTAGAGATAAATGAAAACACAGACACAACGTATCGGAATCTATGGGACACATTGAAAGCAGTTCTAAGAGGAAAATGCATTGCTTGGAGTTCATTCCTTAAAAAAGAAAAAACCAACAAATAAATGATCTCATACTTCATCTCAAAATCCTTGAAAAAGAAGAGCAAAACAACAGCAAAAGAAGTAGAAGGCAAGAAATAATTAAAATCAGAGCTGAAATTAATGAAATCGAAACAAAAGAAACAATTGAAAAAATTGACAAAACTAAAAGTTGGTTCTTTGAAAAAATAAACAAAATCGACAGACCCTTAGCCATGCTAGCAAAGAGAAGAAGAGAGAGAACTCAAATTACTAGCATACGGGATGAAAAAGGCAATATCACAACAGACACTTCAGAAATACAGAAGATAATCAAAAATTATTTTGAATCCTTATACTCCAATAAATTAGAAGATAGTGAAGGCATAGATAAATTTCTTAAGTCATATGATCTGCCCAGATTGAGTCAGGAGGATATAGACAACATAAATAGACCAATATCAATTGAGGAAATAGAAGAAACCATCAAAAGACTACCAACTAAGAAAAGCCCAGGACTGGATGGGTATACAGCAGAGTTTTACAAAACCTTTAAAGAGGAACTAACACCAATATTTTCAAGCTACTTCAGGAAAAAGAAAAAGAGGGAGAACTTCCAAATTCATTCTACGAGGCCAACATCACCCTGATACCTAAACCAGATAAAGACACTTCAAAGAAAGAAAACTACAGACCAATATCTCTAATGAACCTAGATGCAAAAATCCTCAATAAAATTCTGGCGAATCGGATACAAAAACATATCAAAAAAATTGTGCACCATGATCAAGTAGGATTCATCCCTGGGATGCAAGGCTGGTTCAATATATGGAAATCAATAAATGTTATTCACCACATCAATAGACTTAAAAATAAGAACCATATGATCATCTCGATAGATGCGGAAAAAGCATTTGACAAAGTACAGCATCCCTTTATGTTCAAAACTCTAGAAAAACTAGGGATAACAGGAACATACCTCAATATTGTAAAAGCAATCTATGCTAAGCCTCAGGCTAGCATCATTCTGAATGGAGAAAAAACTGAAGGCATTCCCTCTAAAATCTGGAACAAGACAGGGATGCCCTCTCTCTCCACTTCTCTTCAACATAGTCCTCGAAACACTGGCCAGAGCAATTAGACAGATGAAAGAAATTAAAGGCATAAAAATAGGAAAAGAAGAACTTAAATTATCACTATTTGCAGGTGACATAATTCTATACCTAGCAGACCCAAAAGGGTCTACAAAGAAACTATTAGAGCTAATAAATGAATTCAGCAAAGTGGCAGGATATAAAATCAACACGCATAAATCAAAGGCATTCCTGTATATCAGCGACAAATCCTCTGAAATGGAAATGAGGACAACCACTCCATTCACAATATCTTCAAAAAAAATAAAATACTTGGGAATCAACCTAACAAAAGAGGTGAAAGACTTATACAATGAAAACTACAGAACCCTAAAGAGAGAAATAGAAGAAGATCTTAGAAGATGGAAAAATATACCCTGTTCATGGATAGGCAGAACTAACATCATCAAAATGGCGATATTACCAAAAGTTCTCTATAGGTCTAATGCAATGCCAATCAAAATCCCAACGGCATTTCTTGTAGAAATAGAGAAAGCAATCATGAAATTCATATGGAAAAATAAAAGACCCAGAATAGCAAAAACAATGCTAAGCAGGAAGTATGAATCAGGCGGTATAGCGATACCAGACTTCAAACTATACTACAGAGCAATAGTAACAAAAACAGCATGGTACTGGTACCAAAACAGGCAGGTGGAACCAATGGTACAGAGTATGGGACACAGAAACCAATCCACAAAACTACAACTATCTTATATTTGATAAAGAGGCTAAAAGCATGCAATGGAGGAAGGATAGCATCTTCAACAAATAGTGTTGGGAAAACTGGAAATCCATATGCAACAAAATGAAACTGAATCCCTTTCTCTCGCCATGCACAAAAGTTAATTCAAAATGGATCAAGGAGCTTGATATCAAATCAGAGACACACCAACTGATAGAAGAAAAAGTTGGCTCCAATCTACGTACTGTGGGGTCGGGCTCCAAATTCCTCAATAGGACACCCATAGCACAAAAGTTAATAACTAGAATCCACAAATGGGACTTACTCAAACTGAAAAGTTTTTTCTCAGCAAAAGAAACAATAAGAGAGGTAAATAGGAAGCCTACATCCTGGGAACAAATCCTTACTCCTCACACTTCAGATAGAGCCCTAATATCCAGAGTATACAAAGAACTCAAAAAATTAGACAATAAGATAACAAACAACCCAATCAACAAATGGGCCAAGGACCTGAACAGACACTTCTCAGAGGAGGACATACAGTCAATCAACAAGTACATGAAAAAATGCTCACCATCCCTAGCAGTCAGAGAAATGCAAATCAAAACCACCCTAAGATACCATCTCACTCCAGTAAGATTGGCAGCCATTATGAAGTCAAACAACAACAAGTGCTGGCGAGGATGTGGGGAAAAGGGTACACTTGTACATTGCTGGTGGGACTGCAAATTGGTGCAGCCAATTTGGAAAGCAGTATGGAGATTTCTTGGAAAGCGGGTTATGGAGCCACCATTTGACCCAGCTATTCCCCTTCTCGGTCTATTCCCTAAAGACCTAAAAAGAGCACGCTACAGGGACACTGCTACATCGATGTTCATAGCAGCACAATTCACAATAGCAAGACTGTGGAACCAACCTAGATGCCCTTCAATAGACGAATGGATAAAAAAAAATGTGGCATTTATACACAATGGAGTATTACTCTGCATTAAAAAATGACAAAATCATAGAATTTGCAGGGAAATGGATGACATTAGAGCAGATTATGCTAAGTGAAGCTAGCCAATCCCTAAAAAACAAATGCCAAATGTGTTCTTTGATATAAGGAGAGTAACTAAGAACAGAGTAGGGATGAAGAGCAAGAGAAGAAGATTAATATTAAACAGGGATGAGAGGTGGGAGGGAAAGGGAGAGAGAAGGGAAATTGCATGAAAATGGAAGGAGAAGCTCATTGTTATACAAAATTACATATAAGAGGAAGTGAGGAGAAAGGGGAAAAAAACAAGGGAGAGGAATGAATTACAGTAGATGGGGTAGAGAGAGAAGATGGGAGTGGAGGGGAGGGGATGGGGATAGTAGAGGATAGGAAAGGCAGCAGAACACAACAGACACTAGTATGGCAATATGTAAATCAATGGATGTGTAAATGATGTGATTCTGCAATCTGTATATGGGGTAAAAATGGGAGTTCATAACCCACTTGAATCAAAGTGTGAAATATGATATGTCAAGAACTATGTAATGTTTTGAACAACCAACAATAAAAATTAAAAAAAAATCTTAATAGTTAAAAAAGAAAGAAAAGTAGGATCAAGTTAAAGTTAGGTTTATACTTAAGCACGGAAACCAGTTAAGGGATTTGTGTAAAATGCCAGGTAAGAATGATGAATTCTGGAAACAGGACAATGAGATGTGTAAAGGAGACAGGGTCTAGATGTAAAGATGACATAAAATATGTGGATGTTTTGTGGATTAATGGTTTAGAGACAATGAAGAGGATCTCTAATGACCCCCCACATATTAGCTGAATCCCTAGGATAATTATTTTAACAAAGAGTATCCTCTAAGGAAGAACACATTTGAAAGAGAATATGAGTCAGTGTGGAGCATCCTATGTTTCATATTTGTTGATTCTATGTTTGCATGAATTGTCTCTGAGTGTAGTCATGTGTCATTAAAAGATGGGAATACAGTCAGAGAAATATGTCAGTACGTGATTACATCATGAAAAGAGCCTCCTGAGCCACTTAGCTTACAGGTGTGTGCTACCAATCCTGGCTTTTAACAAGACTGCTTAAAGCACAAAAAAATCAAAGCAAAAATAAATAAGTAGAGGACAACAAATTAGAAAGCTTCTGCACAGCAAAGAAAGAATTAAGAGCATGAAGAAAGAGCATACAGAATGGGCTAAGATTGTGTCACACACTTCTCCCACTGGGGATTAATATCCAGAATATATAACAACTCAAAAAAACTTAATACAATAAAAAATAGTAAATGTGGAAAAGAGCTGAACTTCTCAAAATAATATATACAAATGGACAATAAATATATAAAAACAATATCTAGTAATCAGTATCAACATCTCCAGTAATCTGGGAAATAAAAATCAAAACTACACTAAGATTTCATCCCATTCAATGTTGGTGAGCATGTGGGGAGAAAGGTACACTCAAGTATTGTCAGTGGCATTGCAGATTAGTACAACCACTCTAGAAAGCAGTATGGAGATTCTGCAAAAAAGTAACATTGGGACTACCATGTGACCCAGCTTATTCCATTTATTGGCATATTTCCAATAATTCTAAAATCAGCATTCTATAGCCATATAGCCACCTCCATATTTAGAGCAGTGATATCACAGCACAGAACTTATAGAATGAGCCCAGATGTCCATCAATAGATAAATGGATAAAGAAAATCCGGTATGTATACACAATGGAGTTTTCATCAAACTTTTTAAAAGAAGAATGAAGTTTTGACATTTGCCAATAAATGAATGGAACTGAAGAACATCATGCTAGGTGAAATAAGCCAGAAAACCAAGGGTAGAATGTTTTCTCTCATATGTGGGAGTTAGAGCAAAGTAAGGGAGGGTGGGGGAGAAGGGTTTTGTGTGGGAATCCATGAAAATAGATGAAAGATCAGCAGAGTAGAGGAAGGGGATTGAGAAAGAGGGAAGAGGGATGGTAAAGGGAGTAACAATGAGTTGAAACTGAACAAATTATCCTATATACATATATGAATATACTATAGTGAACTTAACTTTTATGTATATCTATTATATACCAATTAAAATATATAAATAACTGGAAGAAAAACCAATAAAATAGAGGGAAGGGAATAAGGAGAGGGAGGAGGGAAAGAAAAGGGGAAGTACTAAGGACTGAATTTGAGCGAATTAAATTCCATGCTTGCGTAATTGTGGCAAATGAACTCCACTCTTATGTATAATTATAATGTACTAATAAATTTTTAAAAATAATTGTTCAATAGAGTTATAAAATAAAAAAAAGTATTTCAAGGGGTTATCAACACTCCTATTAATACTGAATCATTATTCAAAGTAGCCAAGATACAGAATCAAGTTAAGGGTTTATCAACAGATGAATATATTTTTAATATGTGGTATATATCCACAATGGGGTATTCTTCAGCCTCAAAAATTAATGAAACTCTGGCATTTGTAGCAACTTGGATGAAAATCACATTAAGTGACATAAGACTCACAGAGATAACACATCATCTCATTCATTTCTAGAACCTAAAAAAAGCCAATCCCATGGTAATGCATGGTAGAATACAGGTTAGTAGAGATTGGGAATGAGAGTGAGGAATGGTGAAAGATTGGTCAATGGGTGCAAAATTACAGTTAGGAGAAATAAGTTATTTTGCTCTATTGCATTGTAGGGTGATTTTAGTTAAGAGTATTATGATATATATTTCAAACTAGTGAGAAAAGAAAATTTTGAATGTTTTCTAAAAGGTAATGATAAATGCTGGAGCTGACAGTAATTCTAAATATCCGGATTTGATCATTTCATTACATGACAAATATATTCATAAAAACCTTATGCTGTTCCTCATAGGTACAATTATTACATGTAAACTAAAACAAAATAAAATGAAGAGTTGAAAGCAAAAAAAAAAAAAAGTACCCTGTCATAGTAGTTCTAAATTTTGTGGTTTAAGTCTCTTCTATGACACATATATGTCACACAATTACCTGCTCAGATATTGAATTGTATAGTTTGTGGTGTGAAGAGAGAGAGAACAACAAATAATTGAGAGATTAGGTGCAGGTTTTATGCAGAAGAAAGATAACATGAGACTTAAGGCTATGGAAGTAAGTAGTCGCCCATCAGTCAGACAGAGAGAAAGCACAGAAATATCAAAGAGCTGGTACCTTGTGGAGAGAATCCTGGTATCATAAGCAAAGAGGACATAGAGTTGAATGCCAGTGAATGGGACAAACACAAGGCTTGGAATTGTTGAAACAGACCATGACAGGAAAGGAGACTAGAGCTACAATTAAGAAATAATAGTTTTCTGATCACAGGTTTAATGTGTGACTTTAAATCTATTTCCCTGGGCAAGTAACAAAGGTTCAATAACATTTTAAAAGTGATCCACTTGAGGGTTAATCTGAACCCAGGGTTAAGATTGAGCTAGAAATATGAGAAGGTAGAGAAATACCATGTGGGAAGAAGGTACAATGAAAAGTTTTCTTAAATTCTGCTCATGCTTCAAATCAGTCCATTGTCATGAGAAAGTACATGGAGACTTAAGCCTTAAACAGCTAAGTTTGAATCTAGGTTCCAACTTAACTTTAGCATTTATCAGCTACTTGACATTAATACATCATTTAAATGAAGGTAAACTGCATACCTACTTCATGAAGTTCTTATGAAGATTCAACAACCTAATATACATAAAATTCTTAAAATACTGTTAGAGAATTAATACTTGGTATTTTGTATTAATTCATCCAAGGGCCATGTTTTCCTGAGAGCCATGGTTCTCAAAATGTATGACCTAGACCAGGAACATCAGCATCTGATGGAAACTGAGTATATGGAAATTCCTTGCCTTCTCCTGGAGATATGGAATCAAAATCTACAGGGTGAGAAAGGCAGCAATCTGTTCAACGTACCCTCTTGGTGATTTGAGAACTACTGTCCCAGAACACTTTAAAATTATAGTAGGTCTTATAGAATACCTAATGGAAAATAGACTATTTTTAAGCAGGTTCTGAGCAGGATTGTTACAAGACCAAATATGTCATATTATACCCAAAATATCGGCCATATGGAAATACATACAAAGATATATAGCTTGCACTGAATGTCTAATGATTTGTTGCTTTGGGTTAAGCAGTGCCTGTTACAGATATCTTCTTTCTGAAATGTCAGTAGTCTCTAAGAAAATAGCATTTTCAGGTAAAATATAAAACAAATCTAACTGAACTCTGGAAACAAATTATAAATTACAAAATAGGGTTCATGCAGTGGATGCATTATTATTATTATCATCATAATTACCTCTATTTAAAAATGAGGAAAGAGGTGGTAAGAATTTAAAAAGAATTGACTGGAATTATTTTTTTTTGTTCAGACTCTAAATCTCATGTTAATTTTCACTTTTATTTATTTAATAAAATATATAACATATGGTATACACAGACCCTGCTTGTCTTTGACAGCTATTAACACATTTTTAAATACATTTTTTGTTCTTTGGTATTACTTGCATAATCCCTTTTTCATCCTTTCCAGAGAATACTGAGATACTAGGGATGAAAGATGAGAAATCTGGGTTCAATTAACTTAAAGACACAGAGATATAAATTATATACTTTGCCTCAGGCCCAGAACTAGACACTGGGCTACAAAGACTGATTGGATACAATGGATTCCCTCTCAGACCTTATAGTTTAAATCAGAATATAAATTATAGAGTTACAGAGTTAAGCAAGTAAGGAAATGGGTTAGGAAAGTGTTACTAGGGTTGAAAAAGACAGGTACTACTGATTTTATTATGTTCTCCTTTCATTCATTCAACAAATATTTATTCAGCATCTATTTTGGTTCAGGAATTGAGCAAAGAAAATACAAAAATGGCCCTGTCCTCTTGGGAAACTTATGTGATAACTATATCACTTTTGTCAAAAGGAACCTGAGATTCACAGAATTTTCTAGGTCCTTTCTAATTCAAAGTGAGGTCCTTGTATATTGCCTTTATCATAGCAGTGTTTTTACAACTTCCCTGCATCACTATCAGGGTTTCTGGGCGTTCATTTGACACCTTAGCATGAATTGTTTAACTAACATAACAAGAATTTATGCTCTTATGGGTGAAACATCTACCCAATTCCACTTCACTCCCTCATACAGGGAATTTATTAAAACTGTAACTTTGTTTCCTTTCAGTAATTGATTAGGTGCTATAACTGAATATATTACCAATCCTTGATATTTCCCTAAGTACATGTATGAAGACATGAATTGTGTGAATATACTTTGTGTACAATCAGATATATGAAAAAATGTGCTCTACAACCAGATATATGAAAGAATGTGCTCTACATGTGTAATATGTATTGTAATGCATTCTGATGTCATATATAATAAATTAGAATAAAAAATAAAATTAATAAAAATGATTTGATTCATTAAGGTTTCCTAAACTTCCACTTTTCTTCTAGCTAGTACTTCCTCATTTTTTGTAATGCTGTGTCGGCTGCAAGTGAGTTTTTGAGTTTTATGATGTTGTCAGGTTCTAGTTTTGATTTTCTACAATTTTCTTCTATAGCTATTTAGACGCTGAGTAAATGTTATCCTGTAGATATCATCCTACTGTTATTTAGGCATATGCTTTTGTGTTGCCTTGCTTGGGTTTATTAGTTTCCTCCATTTCTTATATTAAATGTGTCTGTCCCGTGATTGTCACATTTCAGTGTTCAATCTAATCATCCAATCTGATCAAATAATTGAATTTATCATTTGATCAAAAAAGTATTAAGTTTTCCAGGTGCTACCATGAAACTAAAGAAATAAGGAGCAATTCTGGCCATATGGCAGATTAAATTGACACAGGAACACAACAGACTTCTCAAAAGCTATTCATACTCCTAGATATCAAAATAATTTCTTATAAATGTTAAAGCAAGACAGATACAGATTTAGAATTCTATACGAGGTAAATAATAAGTCAGAATTGAAGAAAAATTATAGACATTTTCATATTAATTAAAACAGCTTTATATTCAGATTCATGCTAAATGAACTAGTAACAATATTTGCAGACAGAAAGAAATGAAGAAAAAAATAAGATACATATAACAATGGTAGGTAATAAAATTAGCATATATCAGAATGTAAATTAACATTGGCTGTCAACAGGGAAGAGGAGTATTTCAGGTATAAACATAAGGGGTTATTAGTAATATAGCTAGGAATAAGGTGATTTGATTTTAATAAATTTAGTAAGATGACTATAATCTTGATTAAAGTCTAAATTTTAAAAGTTATACATAACCAGTTATAATAGAAAATATAACCACTAACTTTCAAGTCAATATAAGAAGAAAGAGAGGGGAAAGAATCTAGTGACTACAACTTTCTTTCTTTTTAATTAATTAATTTTACAGTAGAATGCATTTTGACACATTGTACACAAATGGAGTACAACTCTCATTCCTCTGGTTGTACATGGTTCAGAGTCACTCGATTAGTGTAATAATACATGTTTATAGGGAAATAATGTCTGTCTTTCTCTACTGTCCTTCCCATCCCCACAGCCCCACCCCTCCCCTGACTCTGCTCTACACAAACCAAAGTTCCTTCATTCTTCCCTATCCCCTTGCCCCACTATGGATCATGGACATGGACATGTTAAAATAAATAAATAAGAGTAGTAAGGAAAGCAAACAAGATAACAATCATTTATACTGTCAGGATAACTACAATGTTTATGGTGGTAGTTCTCAGAGAAGATAAGAGGGAGGTGAGCTTAAGGCCGGACATGAAATTGTTGAAACTCTGTAATATTGAAATTGTTGAAAGTTTGTAATGTTTAATACTTTGATGTTAAAAATATAAAAATATGTAAAGGTCAGCATTTGTTAAGTTGCAGTAATTACACTTTGTAATTAGTTAAAATTTTCTCTGTGTTTTTCTACATTTTTAATTCTAACAAAATTATGGTACTTTCTTTTGCCCAAGGAGGAAAAGGTAAGTTCATTTGTGTTTAAGACAATATTCACAATATTTTATCTAAATTTGAATCCATTTTTTTCAAATTATAATATTTTTATGATAAAAACTTCCCCTGGAATGAGGAAAATCCCATGTTAAAAACAGTTTATTATAACTTCAGATCCCTGAAGTGTGGACATATATGCATATTCCTGGGAGAAAAATTTACTTTTCAGGTATGTATGTGTCCTTAACAAAAGGTAGTCTTGAAAGGAGAATTTACCCTGTTTGCTATGTGTTATTCAGCAGTGTTAGGGGACACCATGCCAGGAAATTAAACCATTTGGAAATTTTTGTTTAGAGGAATATACTTCCACTGTGGTGTATCTTGACTATTCAAGAGTTAGCAGTAAACCAACAAAATAACCACCTATCCTGAAAAATGGAGAATTAGATAAAATCTCAGTGTCCAAGCAACTAAAATGAAAGAGGTATACATTGAAAGTAGAGAATGATTACTAGTTGTTATAAATAAAGTGATCATATAATTTTATTACAAAAATCAGAACACATATGACACTTAAAAGGAGCTTAGTAGCCAGAAGTCAAAACAAAAGCATAAAACTGAGTGTGGTGGTACACACCTGGAGCCCCAGCTACTCTGGAGGCTGAGACAGGTAAATTGTTTGTGTTCAGGGATTCTTTGCTTGCCTGGGCAGAATAGTGAAAGCCTGTATTAAAATACAAACCCCACCTCAATTTTTTTTGAAAAAAAAAGGAAAAGAAGAATAAAATATAAAAAAGTAGAAAGAAAGACTCATGAAAGAAGAGATTTTTTTTTGCAAATCCTAGCTATAAAATGTTTTTGCAACTTACAACATTTTCTGTATCAATGATATTATTAGAAGTGTGTGGCTTATGTATTCATCAAAAACAAGAACTCCAGGAAATGTTAAAATTACAGTAACATAGACATATAGGTTTAAACATATTATTGTTTATTTTATTTCATGAATTTTTTTTTCAGTTGGAACAACAAATTCATTCTTCAGTTTGTTCCAAGTTTCTTTCTATCTTTTTCTTTTTAAGTTATTTATTTATTTATTTTACAGTAGAATGCATTTTAACATATAGTGCACAAATGGAACACAACTTCTCATGCCTCTGGTTGTATACAATTCAGGGTTACTTCACTAGTGTAATATACATGAATACAGAGAAATAATGTCTGTTTCTTTCTATTGTCCTTCCTGACATCACAAGCCCACCCCTTCCTAGACTCCCCTCTACACAAATCAAAGTTCCTTCATTCTTATCCATCCCTGACCTCACTATGGATCAGCATCCACTTATCAGAGAAAACATTAGGCTTTTGGTTTTTAGGGATGGGCTTATTTCACTTAGCATGATATTCTCCAGTTACATCCATTTGCCTGAAAATGCCATAATTTCATTCTCCTTTAATGAGAGTAATATTCCACTGTATTATTGTACCACATTTTCTTGATCCATTCATCCTTTTAAGGGCAACTAGGTTGGGTCCATAGTTTAGCTATTTTGAATTGAGCTGCATAAACATTGATGTGGCTGCATTAATATAGTATACTTATTTTAAGTCCTTTGGTATAAACCAAGAAGTGGGATAGTTGGGTCAATTGGTGGATCCATTCCATGTTTTCTGAGTTATCTCCATACTGCTTTCCATAGTGGTTGCACCAATTTGCAACAATGTACGAGTGTATCTTTTCTGCACATCCTCACCAACATTTATTATTGCTTTTAATCTTGATAATTGACATTCTGACTGGCATGAGATGAAATCTTAGAGTAGTTTTGATTTGCATTTCTCTAATTCCTAGAGATGAACATTTTTTTCATATTTGTTGACTGATCATATTTCTTTTGTTTTACTGTCTGCTCAGTTCCTTAGCCCATTTATTGGAGGGGTTATTTGTGTTTTTGGTGTTAAGTTTTTTAGTTCTTTATATATCCTGAAGATTAGTGCTCTCTCTGAGGTGCATATGATAAAGATTATTTCTCATTCTGTGGGCTCTCTCATCCATTATTGATGATTTTGTTTGCTGAGAAGAAGCTTTTTCGTTTGAGTACATCCCATTTATAGATCTTGATTTTTCTTCTTGAACTTTGGGAGTCTTGTTCAGGAATTTAGGTTCTAAGTCAACATGATGAAGATTTGGGCCCATTTTTTCTTCTATTACACACAGGGTCTCTGTTCTAGTGTCTAAGTCTTTGGTCCACTTTGAGTTGATTTTTGTGCAGGGTGAGAGATAGATATTCAATTTCATTTTGCTATATATGGGTTTCCAGTTTTTCCAGCACCATTTGTTGAGTAAGCTATCTGTTCTCCAATGTATGTTTTTGGTGCCTTTGTCTAGTATAAGATAGCCTTATTTATGTAGGCTTGTCTCTGTGTCTTCTGTGTTGTACCACTGGTCAACAGGTCTATTTTGGTACCAATACCATTCCCTATTACACTGTAAAATAGTTTAAGGTCTGGTATTGTGATGCCTTCTGCTTCACTTTTCTTCCTAAGGACTACCTTGGCTTTCTGTGGCTCTTATTTTTCAAATGAATTTTATGATTGCTTTTTCTAGTTCTGTGAAGAATATTATTGGGATTTTTATAGCAATTACATTAAATTCATGTAACAGTGTTGGTAGTATGGATATTTTGACTATATTAATTCTACCTACCTAAGAGCATGAGAGATCTTTGCATCTTCTCTTTGTTTAATGTTCTATAGTTTTCATTGCAGAGGTCTTTCACCTCTTTTGTTAGATTGATTCCCAAGTGTTTTTTTTTTTTTTTTTTTTGGCTATTGAAAATGGGGTAGTTTTTAAAATTTCTCTTGCAGTGGATTCATTGCTTATATATAGAAATGCATTAGATATAGGTATTGATTTTATATCCTTCTAAATTGCTGAATTAATTTATGAGTTCTAAAAGTTTTCTGGTAGAGTTTTTTGGATTTTCTAAATATAGACTCATGTCATCAACAAATAGTGATAGTTTGAGTTCTTCTTTTCCTATGCATATTCCTTTAATTTCTTTCATCTATCTGATTGCTCTCTCTAGAATTTCAAGATCTATGTTAAATAGAAGTGGTGAAAGAGGACATTCCTGTCTTGTTACAGTTTTTAGAGGGAATGATTTCAATTTTTCTCCATTTAGAGAAAAATTGAACAGATAGTTACAGCATTGAAGTATGTTCCCACTATCAGTGTTTTAAATATGAAAGGGTGCTATATTTTGTCAAATGCTTTCTCAGCATCTATTGAGCTAATCATATGATTCTTGTCTTTAACTCTATTGATGTTACAAATTATGTTTATTGATTTCTGTATGTTGAACCAACCTCACATCCTTGGGATGGACCCCAGATGATCATGGTGCACTGTCTTCTTAATATGTTTTTACATGTGATTTGCCAGAAATTTATTGAGAATTTTTGCAACTATGTTCATCAGGGATATTGGTCTGAAGTTTTCTTTCTTTAATGTGTCTTTGTCTGGTTTTGGAATCAAGATGATACTAGCCTCATAGAATGATTTTGGTAGGGTTCCCTCCTTTTATATTTCATGGGATGATTTAAGGAGTATTAATACCAATACTCCTCAAATCATTCTTTGAAAGTCTTGCAGAGCTCAGCTGAGAATCCATCTCATCCCAGGCTTTTCTTTGTTGGTAAGCTTTTGGTGGCATCTTCTATTTCCTTGCTTGAAATTGACCTGTTTAAATTGTGTATGTCCTCCTGCTTCATTTGGGTCATTTATTTGTTGACATTTTTCTTTTTCTATTAATGAAAGAGCTCAATGCAATAAACTTTCTTCTTAATACAGCCTTCATAGTGTCCCAGAGATTTTGATATGTTGTATCGGAGTTCTCATTTACCTCTAAGAATATTTTTATCTCATCCCTGATTTCTTCTGTTATCCATGTGTCATTCAATAGCATATTGTTTAGTCTCGAGGTGTTGAAGTAGCTTCTATTTTTTATTTTATCATTGATTTCTAATTTCAATCCATGATGGCCTGATTGAATGCAGTATCTCTCTCTCTCTCTCTCTCTCTCTCTCTCTCGTATTTACTAAGACTTGCTTTTTAGCATATTACATAATATTTAGAGAAAAATCCATGTGCTGTAAAAAAAAGTGTATGCACTTGTTGATGGATGAAAAATTCTGTATATTTCTGTTAAGTCCACATTATTGATTGTAGTATTAAGTACTACAGGTTTTTTTTGTTTAGTTTTGGTTTGGAAGATCTGTCTCTTGGTAGGAGAGGTGTGTTAAAGTCACCTGGTATTATTATGTTGTGATCTATTTGAATCTTGAAATTAAGAAGGGTTTGTTTGATATACATAGATGTTCCATTGTTTGTAGCCTAGATATTTATGATTTTTATGTCTTGTTGACATAAAAATTTTTATGTCTTGTTGTATGATTCCCTTAAGCAATATAAAATGACCTTCTTTATCCCTTCTGAATATCTTTGGTTTGAAGTCAACTTTATCTGATCTGAGCATGGAAACCCCTGCTTGTTTATGGTCCATGTGAGTGATATATTTTTTACCACCCTTTTGAAGTCATAATTAGACAGGCAGTCAGTAGAGATAGGTAAATCAAGTCAAGGCAATGGATTCAGGAGGGATCAAGGAGGCCAATTTTGAGTGAGTCCAGGAAGTTGGAGATTGTCCCCTGAGGGTTTAAAATGTTAATTACTTCAGAGCCCTTCCTCCATCCTTATCAAGAACTTGCCCCTGCTCAAATATTTTGTTAAGGTAACCTATCCCAGGAATTGCCCTTCCCTACAGACAGCTATAAGGTTGTTAATTAATGTGTTCTAGGCTGTACCACCCTGCCCTTCCCCCTCAGCTCACCTGTTTGCCACCTTTTGGCCATCCCACCCAGCATTCCTGGGCCCAGTCACTTAAGAAAGAAAGAAAGAGAAAGATAAGGGGAAGAGGGCAGTAGAGACAAGAAAGTCTAGAACATATAAATAAGGCAAAACACCTTGCTTCAGGGATACCAAGATACCAGCTATGGCCCCCTTCTCCCTCCTGGGAGAAGATTATGTTACTCCTTTTTAAATAAACCCTGCTTTATATGCTTGTCTAGGCATGCTTCTCTAATGTTCAAACTTCAACATGTGAGGGAAAAGAACTCGACATGACTGGGCGGTATCACTTTCACTTTCAGTCTGTGAATGTCTTTTCCTATGAGATGAGTATCCTGAAGGCAGCATATTATTGGGCATATTTTTTTAAAAAATTGAATCTGCCAATCTATGTCTTTTAATTGATGAGTTTAGGCCATTAACATTCAGGGTTATTATTGAAATATAGTTTGTATTCCTGTTCATTTTGGTTTTTAACTTGATTTCTCCTTTGATTGGCTTTTCCTTTAGTATAGTTCCTCCCTTTGCAGATTTTTTTTTTGTTTTTTATTTTCTCCTCATGGAATATTTTGCTGAGAATATTCTGTAGTGCAGGCTTTCTTGCTGTAAATTCTTTTAGCTTTTGCTTATCATGGAAGGTTTTATTTTATCATCAAATATAAAGCTTCATTTTGCTGGATACAAGATTCTTGTTTGATATCCATTTTCTTTCAGAGTTTGGTATGTGTTGTTCCAGGATCCCCTGGCTCTGAGGGTCTGGGTTGAGAAATCTGCTTCGATCTGAATTGGTTTCCCCCAATATGAAATTTTTCTCTTGCGGTTTTTGGATTTCTATCCATACTCTGTATCCTAGGCATTTTCATTTTAATGTGCCTTGGTGTGGATCTGTTGTAGGTTTGTACATTTGGTGTCATGAAAGCCTCTTGTATTTGATTTTCCAATTCATTTTTTATGCTTAGGAAATTTTCTGATATTATTTTATTAAAGAGGTTGTACAATCCATTAGTTTGTTTCTCTGTGCCTTCCTCTATCCCAATAATTCTTATATTTGGTCTTTTCATATTATCTCATAATTTTTTGACATTCTTTTTAACATCTTCATAGTGTGGTAAACTTCATTTTCAAGATTATATATTTTGTCTTCATTGCCTGAGGATCTGTCTTCCAAGTGATCAATTCTGTTAGTGATGCATTCTATTGAATTTTTTATTTGGCCTATTGTTTCCTTCATTTCAAGGATTTCTGTTTGATTTTATTTTTCAGAGTTTCTTTCTCTTTCTGAAAGTAATCTTGTGCTTCCTGTATTTGCTATCTAATCTGTTTGTTGGATTGATTAATTATTGCCTATAATTACTCTCTTATATTATTCTGGGCTTTGCAGATCATTTTAATTATATGCATTCTGTACTCCTTCTCTGATATTTCATCTACTTTGCTGTCAATTGATTCTATTATTGTAGTGTCTTCCTTCACTTGGGGTATTTCTTCCCCTCTTTTTTATGTTGTTCATGTGTCTCCTTTCTAGCAGCGTGGATCTGAAGTATTACAGTTTCTATGCTATAACTTGTAGTGTTCCTGCAGGTTACTATTACATTGTGTCTGGTATAACTAGGCCTGAGAAGACCTTGGTGATGGTCTTTCTTGTCCTGGATATTGTCTCTAGACAGCAGCAAGCTGGGACAGCCATGGGAGATGGGAGGCTACAGTGTAGTCAGTCTCTTCTTCCATGCATGTGTGTTCAGTCTGCTCCGCCTCTTCCATGTGTCAGGGAGGGGTGGGTCTCTCATGAATTTATTGACAGAGGTAAATAAGTTCACAGAAGAAGGAGTATGAATATATGTGTGTAAACACATATGTGCATGTATATTTTTCTTCAGGGTTAAACAATAAGCAACAAAACTATTCATATTTGACCTATATATGCACATAAGGACATATATTCTCATACACATATTACTTAATAGAAACAAAACATTTCAAAGAACTGACTTGCAATTCCCCAAATTTGTTTCTAATAGTGGATTTTATTCAGAATCACTAAACAATATAGTGAATAGTTCTTCTGTTTTTCCAAACCCTGTTCTATAGGCTGTGAATCATACTCAGAAACCTTCATTTCTTCTCTGTCTCTGTGATCAGGTGTTGATGAATGTGTGTAGGTCTAAAGCAATGTGCAAAGTACTAAGAGTAGTGAGCGAGTAAAACAATCTTATTTTATTTATGGAAGTAATCTTATTTGGAAAACATGCATTAATGATATTACTACATAGACAAAATAATTAAAGTCAAAGCTTATGTAGGCATAAGGAGATCTATCAATCAATTCATATTTTAATTACATTTATAATTAATAAAAATGTCTGTATTATATTTTCAAATTCATAGCACATTTTTAAAGGTTTGGGTACTTTCAATATTGAATGGTAGCTCAAATTACAAATAAGATATCCAGTTATATGTATTTTCTTCTTTTGATTAAAAAAAGAAAATAAAGACAAGTGTAAAATCAATGCTAAAATGGAAATCAACACAAAATTGTTTTGTAGTTTATTGCAATCCATTTTATGTATTCATTTTAATCCCTTATTCAGCAATGATCATTTATGTCAGTCCTTGTGACATATTTAAGTATAAGACAGTGATATATAAAAAACACCTTTACATGAGCCAACATCAATATATAGTTAAAATTTTAATATGTAATTGCATATGGAATTGAATACAAGTTATGTTACCATAAGAAAGAAATTACTATACTTAGAGCTTATTTCTTCTAGATGGGTGTTCTTTTCTTCTGTTCCTCTAAAATTACCTATCAAAACTGATTTAAAACATAAATTAAAGCCAATATTGTCATTTTTTTCTGATTTCTATCTTATACATGCATATTATATATCTATTGCTACTGACAAATATATAATTCCAGTTTTATTCTTAGGGAAGAACAAAGGAACTTTGGATTATGTAGAGAGAAGTAAGGGGAGGGTTGGGGTTATGGGGATTATTACCTGTACACATGTATGATTACATTATGGATGTGATTCTGCACCATGTACAGCCAGAGGAATAAGAAGTTGTGCTCCATGTGTGTACAATGTATCAAAATGCAGTCCACTGCCATGCATTCTTAGGTTTTATTTTTAAAACTTTTCACTCGTTGACCTTTTTCCTATTTGCATCTGTGTCAGTGTTTTGTTGTTTTTTTTTAAATAAGCAATGTGCTTATTTTGTCTTGCTTTGAAGTTTTATATTTTTTTGTTGCTGTCAGTATTGCATCACAGACAATGAGAACTAAGATATCCACTTATTCTGATAGCCAATCACATTAGTATTCTTTATTTCATTGCTCAGTGCCTGCTAAGGACAAACATGCCATAAAACAGTACCTATAAATCAAATTTAAGTGTACTGCAGAGGTAATGGGAATTGTAAAAATGTCATGCTTTGGTAGTGTGTGAGAATGACCCATTATCATATCAAAGTGATAAAATCTATGTGATAAAACACATAAAGATTGTAACATTCCGCTTCTGGGAAACCCAGAAGATTTAGATCACAGTTATAGCATCAGATTAAATCCCAATAATTTAAAAATAAATTGAACTTTTGAAGAAATTGGGAGATTTAAAAGCATTTTCCTCTATATGAGGTTTGGATTTAGGAAAGCCAAATAGCCTGTAATTTATTAATATGTTGTCTATTTGGAAGGTTATTTTCATGATGGAAATTTTGAGTTTGTAAATGCTACGTAATATACTGGAGACTAAAAGCAAATATTTGGAGGTGTTGATAGGAGAGTTTCCCTCTGACAACAGGAAGAAATCCAGATTGAACTTCTTTCCCAATAAAAATTATGTATATGTAATATGTATAAATATAGAGTTGTCCATGAGACATATATGTGATGTGTGGTATAATATATGGCTCAGTCACCATGCAATGATGAATCCAGATGAATTGGAGTTTCAAAAGAAACAATGGACCTATTGTGCATTACCAGATGCAACATCTTTTCAGAACTTGAGGAAATTGACAAATGTTACTTTTTTAAAAAAACTATGAAAACTTAAAGAAGGTTTCATCAAAAGTAGATACTAACAATTTTTTCCTGATTTTATCAAAGAGCTTTATAGAGACCTTCAAACAAACAAACAAAACATTGAAAAACAGAAACATGATTTTTCTAGCCTCAAGCAATTTCACCTAATAATGGAAAATTGTTTTATTCATTATCATCCAATTAGTTGAAACCTTTGGTCAACCAAATTATAGCAATTATACTGCCATCCTCACCAGCTTTAAGTAAAGAATAAAATTGTTGAGAGCATCTAATTGAATGGTATACATGTACCCTATCATGAAATCAACAGGAAATTAGACTGTGTACAGAGGAATAGGGAAAAGAGTAGATTTCTCTCCCAAATAGCTAATTAGTTACAAATTATAATTTGTTACTAAGTAGAAAAAATAAGGACTGCACTTCTTCAGCAAGGATTTGATATTATGCTCTAACTAAAACGCATGAACATTATTTGAGTATAAATAGTCCATAAATATGACCTTATCCAAATATTACTTATTATCTGAGGAGTTGAATTCAATAACGCATTAGCTGCACATAAACATTTTGAAATATAAACTCCTGTTTGTTGGTTTTTATATAAAAGGAGTATGTCTGAATAACAAATACTATTCTTAGAAATTTCTGAAACTGGAACCTCTTTCTTTCTCTCTCTCTCTCTCTGGTCACATACTGAGAAATGGCTTTATCATACAGACCAAAGCTTGAAAAGTAATTTAACTAAAAGATATTCAATTTGTATTTTTCAACCAGGTTTACTTCTAAGAGGTACATACTTCATGATGTATGACTTTTAATGAGCAGATACAAGATATTTTCTTACTTGCTTAAGACTTTCCATATTGAGATATCGCTGTTTTCCATGAATTTCAGTACATCTTGCAAGCAGAGTCAGTAACTATTTTTATTCCCTGTTAACTTTTTTTCTGAGTAATAGGAATGAGTTTATGAAGGGGCTAGGAAAAGGGAAAGGGGATACTTTCAAGGTAGAGAGTAGATTCTCCAGAGAGGAAAAGGATCAATTCTGCATTAACTTTTCTTTTTTTAATTAGTTCTTTTTAAGTTTTACATGGCAGCAGAATTCATTTTATGTAATTGTACAAGCATGGAATATATCCTATTCTAGTTATGACTCCATTCTTATGGATGTACGTGATAGTGGGATTCATTATGGTGTATTCATAGAAGTATAAAGGAAATTGTTTCAGATTTATTGCACTCTCTTTCCTCTCCCTACCCCCCTTCCTTCCTCCCATTCCCCTTTGCCTAATATCCTGATATATATTCTTCCCCCCTACCACTTTATTTTGAGTTAGCTTCCACATATCAGTGAAAACATTAGATTTTTTTTTTATTTTGGGGGACTGACATTTCACTTAGCACGATAGTCTCCAGGTCTGTCCATTTACTTTCAAATGTCAAAAAAGGCATTCTTCTTATGGCTGAGTTATATATATGTATATATAATATGTATATTATATATATAACAATTATATAACAGTTAAATATCTTTATCCATCCATTTGTTGAAGGGCATCTAGGTTGGTTGCATAGCTTAGCTCTTGTGACATAAGCTGCTATAAACATTGATGTGGCTGTATCACTACTGTAGCATACAATTTTAAATATTTTGGATATAAACCAAGGAGTGGGATAGTTGGTTCAAATGGTGGTTTCATTCCTAGTTTTTTGAGGAATCTCTATACTGCTTTCTAGAGTGATTACATACATTAACTTTTTTAAAAAAATACATTCATTTTGTTTATTTATGTTTATGTGGTGCTAAGGATCGAGCGCAGTGCCTCACATGTGCGAGGCAAGGGTTTTATACTGCTGAGCCACAACTCCACACACATTAACTTTTAAAGAATGATTATATAGTGAAAAATTTAGACAACAGGAATAGTGTAACCCTCCAGACTAAAGGACAAATTTATTTTTTGTTTTGTATCTTCCTATCTGGTAAAATTTAGGCAGGTTTACTTGCAGTCTATTATCAAAGGTTCATAAACTTGTGTTTCTTCTGCTGTTAAATAAGCAGAAATAAATCAACTATGTGTATAGTATCCATGTAGGTCCCTCTGAGACTTCATTCTGGGAATTTAGAAGACAATAAGGAACTCCATATGAAGCTCATACTGCTTTCATATAATGAATAGTAAAGACTTTCTTTTTGACCAGGAGTCTCTTGTCTTATCAGTATCCATGAAACTTTGTCAAACAATGTTAGTTTGAAGGTAAAGTAAAATCTCAGGCCTTGTCACAGTTTTTGAAAGTACTAAAATATTATTTGGTTCTCAAAGGAAGGTAAATTAGATAAATATGTTAAAGGCACACACTATGGCTACATATTTTTTTTTAAAAATTTAATGTAAATAAATATTAGTACTCTCCTCAGTAATTTACAGTCAAAATATAATGTTTAGAATTTAGTAAAAGAAAAGAATGAGTTGTCATATCAAGATCTGTATAATCACCTGAGTTACTGTGTTACAGCCATAATTCTATACTTCTAGGGTGCTAGTGAGTAAGTTATTGCCAAATTGTAAAAATTTTGGTAGCTATATAAAGCAGAAAAATAAGATTTTTGCTTAGCCTTTCTTTGTGGAAAACTGAATTGTATATTCTACAGCAGAAACTGCTACTAAGTAATTGGTATAAATGTCACAAATGTATAGGTGCTAGTACATATTTGATAGTTGATCTTTCTCTTTATTCAAACCACTCCAATCTTTACTTGAATGGTTACCAAGAAGCTAGTACAAATAAGTGTGAATCAACTTGGCTCTGCCATTTTCTGTCAAAAAGTTTCTTAAAGGTATTTAACCTCTTTTGTGGCCTCAATTTGTGCCCCTCACCCAAAATATATGTTGAAATCAAAACCCCCAGGAACATGGAATTCAACTCTATTTGGAGATATAGTGCTTACATATAAAAAATAAACTCATTAAGATGGCCCTTAATCCATTTTGAAAGGAGTTTTAATAAAAAGAATAGGACATAGTCATTCACAAAGTGAAAAACCTATAAAGACAAAGAGGAGATGATAGCCCAATAAGTCCCCAAAGAGGCCTCAGAACAGAACTGCTAAAAACTTTACCTTGGAGTTCTAGCCTCCATATTATGAGAAAATAAATTTCAGTTGTTTAAACCATCCAGTCTGTGCTTCATTATAACAGCCATAGAAAACCAATGTTTCCCTCATTTCCAAATGTTGGCATCTGTAAGATACAGAAGCACTAGGATTTATTTCTTAATATTCCTGTAAAATTTAAATATGGCAACTATCCAGTATCTACTATACCCCTAACAGGTGTTGTATGCTCATTAAATCTTATAGGCCTTCTCTCTTCTTACAAAACTAACATACGGGGGCTGGGGTTATGGGTCAGAAGTAGAGTGCTCGCTTACCATGTGTGAGGCACTGGGTTTAATCCTCAGCACTACAAAAAAAAAAAAAATTAAAAAAATAAAGATGTTGTGTCCACCTATAACTAAAAAATAAATGTTAAAAAAAAAACCCAACATACCCTTTTCAAGTACAAGAAGAAAGACCTAGGGGCTAATGTTGTGACTCAGTGGTACAATGCTTACCTTGCACGTGTAAGGCACTGGTTTCAATCCTCAGTACCACATAAAAATAAAACAAAGGTATTGGGTCCACCTACAACTAAAAAATATATATTGAGAAAAAAAGAAGATAAGAAAATTCTAAAGATAAATAATGTGCCATCATCTGATAATGCAAAAAATGGGGACATAAATGCATGCCTGCAGTGGGGTAACAGTTGAAAATCATCATTCAAGATGAATTGGAGGATGGTTGTGATTCCAGCTTACCACATGACATTGCTCAAATCACTTATTTCATTTTAGTTGAACTTTTTCATCAATTAAATGAGTGTCCCTCACTCTCTACCAGTAAAAATTATTCCCTAAGTGACATTGATTATTATATCTAAAATCCTTTTGTTCTCAACTTTCTTTTACCACGTTAAAAGTGTGCTTTAAGGAAAGCTTACACCCTCATCTGACTTCTATATTATGGTCATAAGTTTAAGTTTATTAACGTTGTAACTTAAAGTTTCTCTTTCCTATATCATTTTCCTAAGAAATGAGATGAGGGTTACAAAGACATAGGTCTGATATCTTCCTAACTGGCTCTAGTCTTTGAAGCCACAGTTTTTCCTGAAGGTAACAACCTCAGGAAACAGAAATTATTTCTGGAAAAAGAAAATAGAGACTAGATACAAGAGGCAAGTTTTGCCTTTGCTTTAGCTTTCCCCCTTATCTTCTGTCCTCTCATTTAACACTAATATTTTGGCTAATTTTAGATGACAGGTTTCATCATTTTCCCTGGCTCCTTGTTAATCATTTGCCTAATTTTACTTCATGTTTGACTTCAAGTAAGTCCTATTAGTTTTCTGATTTCCTAAAAACTGATTAATTTTTTAACTGCTTTATTGATGTTTTCTGTGACCCATGTGCTGCTCAGAGATGACAGTATCATTCTGCATTCTCCTTGCTCTATCTTCAGTGCTCTCTTGGGAAATTATGCCATTTGATCTCATATAGTAAGCACTTTCTAATTTTTATAGTTACTTCACCTTCCAGAATCTTCTATCCCAGACCCTACAAATATAGTCAGCATTTCCACTTACTTTATTGTAGGCTATGGTTCTCAAGCTTTGAATATGTATCCTGGTAGAAAATGGGCAATCATAACATGCATATTTTTGCAAGGATAAATAGTTATTGTAACAATAGTCACATTACTATAACAGTTATGAGCAAATGAACTTTATTCTTAAAGAAAGAGGTAAAAAAGTCAAATGTATAAATGCAGAACACTGTGGTTGGTAATTGTGTACATTCAGCTATATAACTGCAGTCATTTGAAATACTGTGATGTACAACCTATCTTTTGATGACATTAATCAACACTGCAATTGGTCACTAATGCATGTATTCAGTCACATAAGCATCAAGATCTTGAGAAATTTTATATTTTAAAAATGCTGATATCAAAAAAAAATCTCACCTCTTCCTCTATTGAGGAAATTTCACCTTTAGCAATAATTGTGTAGCCTCCAAATACCTAGAGGAATATCATGTATATCCTCTCCCCTAGAAAAAAATTGTTTATGTGCAATACTTGTGTTAATGATAGATTCTACTACATTCTCATATGCTAAACTTCATAGAGAAGATAAATATAATGAACACCAAACTAAGAGGATTGTATGCATCCTCTACTTCTCCTTTTTTTGTTGTTGTTTTTACACTAAAAACTTTAGAAAGGGTACATTCCACAGGATTTGCTGTTGATTTTTTTCCATTTCTAGAAACTGACTGACAATAGGAAAGTTCATGAAACAAATTCAGGAGAAATACTATGAAACTTTGAATACATAGATTTATTTATATTTTACAGAAACTGGTTATAGAGCACTGAACACAGTGCCTTTCTAAAGTTAATAGGGAAACCAAAATAATCTAAGACTTGGAGTCTACAGAACTGGGAGAAATAAATTTCTTTTGTTTATAAGCCACTCAGTCTATGTTACTTTGTCATAGCACCACAACATAACTAATATACTGGTGCCCCAAATATTTTAGGGTCTTAATTTTATTCCTCACTAATATCTTACTTACATAATACTGTATATACCAAGGCTCAGTTAATCTCTTCAGATTTCTATTCTTAACTGCTGCTCTAAATATTTTGTTGCCCCAAATTTCTTAGTCACACTTTTCTTCATGAAAATCCATTTGAGTTATTAACATGTCTCTTTCATTTGTACTACTGTAAAATGTTTTTTTCACAAACTCTCATTTAGTATCAAACTCTGAAGGCAATGCTAGGACATCCCCTTATTAAACCGTTTAAAGAAGAAAAACAATACATAAGCTATTATGTAGTGTCTACAGATATTGATGATAAAACAGCAATTAAAAGTCATTAACAAATGAAAATACATTAACAAACTATGTGGACTAATATTTTACTAGGAATTTGATAATCTTTCTTAAACTTGGGTCATTTTGATCTTTTACAAAGTTTTCTAGAGATTAGAAGGTAGAGAATTGTTGGGAGCTTTGAAATGCCCACTTGTAGGTGACGCCTATTCATAGGGAGAATTTGATGCTTGTCATGGAAATTACTGGTTTAAAAGTCTTGAATTCAAATACCAGCTTCCCAGAGGTAGAAGCACGGACAGAAACTAATAAGCCCCAACTAAACTGTTTTGGTCACAACTTTGTCTTGTTGACTTCAAGAAGCTTTTTCACAGTGAATCCCTTTGATATTTAAAACCTATGCAATAATTCATTTCTCTCCCTTGTTTTTTTTTCCCTTTCCCCTCACTTCCTCTTATATGTAATTTTGTATAACAATGAGGGTCTCAGTAGATGGGGTAGAGAGAGAAGATGGGAGGGGAGGGGAGGGGAGGGGGGATAGTAGAGGATAGGAAAGGCAGCAGAATACAACAGTCACTAGTATGGCAGTATGTAAAAACGTGGATGTGTAACCGATGTGATTCTGCAATCTGTATATGGGGTAAAAATGGGAGTTCATAACCCACTTGAATCAAATATATGAAATATGATATGTCAAGAGCTTTGTAATGTTTTTGAACAACCAATAAAAGAAAAGAAAATGCAGATCAAATAAAAATTTTAAACTAGAAAAAAAATAAATTGCTAATACTGAAAAAAAAAAACCTATGCAATAAACACACAGAGCATAGAGTACTCATGGTAAAATCAGATCCCATCAGGGTGGATTGACCCACTGAGTCACGCTTTCACCTATGATTGAGTCTTTGTCTTTATTTCTTATAACTTCTTATTTTCCTAATCTGCCCACCACCTTTGTTTGGAAAACTGTTCACTCACCATGCAGGTTACAGCAATAGAGAATTTCTTGATATATATATGTTTTACAAAAAAAAAAAAAAAACTAAATAAAAAATAAAAGGGAATTTCTTAAAAATATAGATATCAGCTAAGCAAATTTAACACTATTACAAGAAATAAAACAAGAGTTGGGTGTACTATGTCCTCAAAATAGTATTTTAGTATTTTTAAAAAAACTATAAATGTGATTATGAATTAACATTAATACAGGAAAATGAGTTGATCATCTAATAGACAAAAAATACATTTAATAAAATTTAATTATCATTTAGCATAGTAAGTCTTGATACTGGAAATATAACAAATATTCCACATCAGAAAACTTGGCTCAAGCTTAGGTACTTAAAAATTATTATGACTTATTATCGGGACAATAACCTTAGTTTCTTGCTTCACCATCTGTGCCTCTTCTGACTTTAGATGTTAAGCAGAACCTTCTTTGTTTTTCCTTCCCATCCTGCTCCTCTTCTCCTTCTCTTTCCTCTTCTTTGTGCCTCTTAGGTAAATATTATTAAGCATTTCTAGAACTCTATGTCATGCCCACCAACCTGCCATTTTAATTGTAGCACTATGGCTTCTGAGAGCTAAGCGCTCCACCTGTCCCCTATTAAAAATTCTGTCATACTTGTTGCTATGAACAAGCATAGCTCTATGACCTCATTTCCTACCATCAGATCTTCTCTAAAGAGAAGAGCCAACACTGAACTTAGTGATGTTGGCACTCCCTTCATCAATTCATTCTTTTGATCTTGATGGGTAGTTTGTCCTTTGGGTTCTACTAAGAGTATTAAGGTTTTGTTGTATTTTTTTAAAGGGTAAGAACAGATAGATCTTTACAATGTACATAATCTCATAGCCTTACAAAAATAGGTGCATTCTAGCATGTCCATTTCTCTGAAACTTTCTATTCCATCCTTGAATATACACCATGACCACTCAGGCATTTCTACTTTGTCATCATGAGCCATCAATTTTAACCTTTTAAATCCTATATAGATGGGAGTTTTCCACATCTCTTGATGTTAAAACCAAAATATTAAGTCCACAACCTATACAGGTGACTCCATGTCAATGAGTTCTTATTTGTTGTGACCCAATGTACCATAGTAATGTAAGATGTTAACTATAGGGAAAACTGGCTCATGATATGGTATTATATGAATAGTCCTTGCAAAATTTCTGTAAATATAAACGTTTTCTAAATTAAAACCATAATACTAAAAAATCCATAAGATAGAGCTATAGGAGAGATCCACAGAGGCATTTTATTTAAAATTTATATATTTATATGACCTCTGAAAATATAATACATAAGATGAAAAAACTCTCCGAAAAAAAAAATTGCAATAGGTTTATGTCATTTTTTTCAATTTATTTATTTATTTGTTTATTTATTTATTTATTTGTTCTTTTAGTTATATAGGACAGTAGAATTCATCTTGATATAATGTACAAGAATATATCTTATTATAGATAGGTTATATCATTTTGATCAAGCGTTAGTAATATTTCAGAAATAGGAAGATGATAGTGCATTTCTAGGTCAGAGTCCTTATGTCAAATGAGAAATATATATTCAAAATTCTCTTCTGTTAAACTGATGCTGGTTTTTTAATTTGTTTTTGTTATCATTCTTTATTAGAAAACAGTATGTTAATTAGCTGTTGAAACCATTGAAATTTTAAAAGCCCAGAAGTAAAGATATTCTAAGTTAAATTGTCTAATCAACAAATTAAATTTTGCTGAATTTCCTATTACTTAATTTTCAGGCCGTTAGGGCTGGTTATAGCCTTGAAATTGCTTAGAATAATTGATCCTTTGCTGAATCACTTGCCAAAATACAATAAAATGAGCTTTCTTCAGTCCCTATTATGTGTAAAATTGGTAACATTGTGTTTTCTGAAATGACATTAGAAAAATTTATTATTTGGCTTCTATGTTTAAAATGATGTTAAACATAGTGAGGAGTTTTGCAATACTTAATTATTTTGGAGAAAAAGAATTGAGAAATTAGTGCTGCCTAAGAAATGTTTTGCGTGGTTTTTCAATACTTAGTGAACTTATAAATCAGTAATATAATTTGAAAATTACTACTGTTTCAATTTAATGTTTTATAAAGTAGCAATTTACTAATGCATTGGTAAATTTACTTTGTAAATCTTATTCTGTTCAAACTATATTTTATATTTTTTATATTAAAATTGTGTGAAAACAAATTTAAAAGATGTATGCTATAAACATAGTTCAACTTGTTATTTCTATATCTCTACATATACTTACTTATTCACTAATCAACTGGAAAAAAATTGTCACTGAGTACTTACTATAGACTGTTCATAAATACATTTTGGGCTAAAATAAACACCCTATTAATGTTGAATAACTTTCACATAAGTGGTGAAATAAATTCTAAAAAGCCCCTCAAGTTGTTCTAGTTTCCATGCTTGCCTGAAAAGTGCCCTTTGGGGCATAAAGTAACACACACTAAGAAATCCAGAAATACTGTAGAGGAAGGATCAAGTAAATATAACGAATGTAAATACAACAAGAAGGTAGACTGAAATAACATTTGATACACCTCCTTTGTCTGACCAAGAATTCTGAACTTATTTATAAACAATGTAACACTGTTGAAAGATTTGTACAACAGAATAACATAAATTTTAAGCCAACTCTGGTAGTTGTGCAAATAATGAGTGATGCAAACAGAAGAAAAAAAAAGTAGTTGGACCTTATTGCAATAGTCCAGGTGAGCTGTATAGCAATCCTAAATGTAGACAATTGAAAAAAATAAAAAAACCAAAACCAAACAAACTAACTAAAAAGCTGGAGGGACTGTTTAGTGTGAAGTCTCAGTTTGTTTTAGGCGCTAAAATAAATATTTTTGATGTTAATTCAACTGTCTCAGTAAAAGCACTAGAGTATATTGCTCTAACACCATTATAATGTAAAAAAAAAAACAATAAATTAAATCATTTTAATTTGGAGACTAATCTGTACTATGCACACACACACACACACACACACACACACACACTAACTTGCATAAGCATATACAATACCATTATGATCTAAATAGTTGTGTTTTCTTACAAACCTTAGGAGACAATAGGAGATTTCATACTACATTTCTTTACATTTGGTTAAGATTCGAATCCTTTTATGAAGATGCACAACTCAGCAAATGATCCTGAATAAATACTGTTAATATTAAGTTGCTATACTTTTATAATTGGCATTCCAGAACTTTAAAACAGTTAAAAGATTTCTGGTTTCTCTTAACCCCAACAGAGGTCTTTCCAAATAAGCCCAAAGTTCAGATGATACCTAAAATAAGCAACTCTCCATGGGAAAGATACTTAGAAATTATCACATTTTAGAAAAGATTTTCCTCTCTGAAATTTTAAAATATGCAGCTCTTATTGCATCCATGGTGCTCTGTAGTATGACATTTATAAATTTATCTTGTTTTTTTATTGTTGAAGTAAAGATAATAGGGCACCATGATATTCTATATTCTAATCAGGATCAGAATTTTGTTATGCTTTTAAATTACAATAATTATATTTTTATTATTAAGAATCTTAAATTGGTTCTTACTCTCAAATCTTTCTGATTGTTTTTTTTTAACTTTTTACTAATTAAATTTTTTTCTGATAAATAAAAATAACATATTAATGTTGTACTCTGATTCTTGACATGCATATACTGTGTAAAATTTTATTTTATTTTAAAATGCTGATGATTGAACCCAGGGTCATACACATGTTGGGTAAGTGCTGTACCACTGAGATACCTCAACCACACTGTATAATGTTCAAATCAGATTTAACATGACTATTTCATCACTAATCTTTTCTTATGGTGAAAGCATTCAAATTCTCTCTTCTCACTTCTTGTTAGCCTACTATACATTTCCGCACCAGAGCTTCTTACTCCTATCTCACTGTAACTTAGCTCCCATTGAAACCTCTCCCCATTTCTTCGTCCTCACTATTCTCCCCAGTATGTGGTCACCAACATTTTATGCTGATGTCTTGTGATATAACATTTTCAGATTCCCTATATGATATGAGTGAGATCCATGGTGCTCGTCTTTCTGTGCCATGCTTATTTCACTCAACGTACTGATCTAATTCCTACATGTTGTCATAAATGAAAGAATTTCATTCTCTTTTGTGACTAAAGTGTATTTCATTGTACATAGGTACCACATTTTCTTTATTCATTCATTAAATAGTCTGTGGACACTTTTTTTCATGATTACTATGAATAGTGCTACAATAAACATTGTTCATTTCTAACCTTGTATTTTCAAGATTCTCTATTATTTTTTTGAAGAAAATTTTTTTCAATTAAATGTCTGACATATCTATTTTTTTTGAAGTCTTTGTGAATCTCTTTCTGGTAACTATTGTTACTGCTTGAGCTATGATTACCTGATGTTGTCATTGTTGTTGTTTTAATTGTTATTTTAACTTCTGAACTTCTGTTTTTCTTTACAACTTTACGCATGGGAATTCTCTAAGACCTATTTGAGGGTTAGGTTCCTCCTCAAAGAACTCTCTGTTTGCTGCTACTATCCTTTGGGAACCACTATCAAATTGCAACGAGTTTAACCTGTAGTTTTTGCTTGGAATTTTCAGGCAAGGTAGCATGAAACTGCACTTCATATCCTGCATTCAGTATATCAAATGGTTACAAATTTCAGAAGTATTTTTCCCCTACTCAGTTCTAAAGCAAAGAAATATTTTCCTGCCATTTCTTTCTGTGATTTGCATAAATTTCTCATTTACCTTGACTGTGAAGATGTATTCCTTTGGAGTTTTCAGCTTTGTGTGTATCAAATGACATGTTTTGGGGGAAACCTTATAAATATTCTGTTCTCAGATCTCTTAGCAACCAGCATAGCAGATCAAGATCTCCTCACAAACAGAAGTCTATATAGAAAAGTGCGTCCCTGTAAGGACTTCTTTGACTTTGGAATGGAGTTTCTGCAGATTGTTTAATTTGAAACAGACTTTACAATGTGTTATTTTACACACACACACACACACACACACACATACACAATGTAAATATATGCTTTAATAAGATCAGATTGCTAAATAACCACTATAGCAAAATTTCCATAAACTGAATAGTTTATAAACAACACTATTTTACTTTATATAGTTCTAGATGCTCAGAAGTCCAAGGTCAAGGCACAGAAACATTCAGCATCTGACTGAGGACCCCTGGGATCTTACTATAAGATCATAAATCCTGTTTGTCCAAAGGACTCATCTTTTGCGATTGTCACATGAAGGATTTTACTTTAACACATGAATTTGGACAGACACAAACATTCAGACTACGGCATATACACATACTTCATTCAATCCCCCATTTATAATAGTTTGACTTAACTTTTTTGGCTTTATGATGGTATGAAAGAAATATGCATTCACTCTAAGCTCTACTTGAAATTTTGAATTTTGATCTTATCCTAAGCTAGCAATATATAATATGATATTTTCTATGATGCTAGGAAATGACAGCAAGCTGCAGTTTCCCATCAAATTAATGACCCTGCTGCAATAGGATCCCATTATTCAGCAATTAATTTTGATTCAACAGTTCACAATGTGCTTTCAGCTGTGTATGTTCATGACTAATAACCATAAAGCCTTTTTGTTTTTCGATTTTAGTACAGTATTTGATACATTATGTAATATGTTCAATATTTTATTATAAAATGGGCTGTTTTAGGTGATTTTTCCCCAAAATGTGAGGTAAGTTTCAGAGAATGTTTTGAATAGGCAAAGCTATGTTACTATCCTCTTTGGTTAGGTGAATTAAATGCATTTTTGACTTATGATATTTTCAACTTGCAGTAGTTTTAATAGAATATAATACCATCATATGTTGAAGAGCCTCTGTTTCATTTGATTTTTCATTGTTCTTAAGTTACCTAATCAAACAGAAAAATATTTTCTCATTGAATTCGCATAATTTATCTGACAAGTATCATTATTATAACTATAAAACTTTAAACACTGAGAATAAATAAATTGTACACTATTGTGTAGTTATTAAATACTTAACTATTTGCAGGCTTATTATATAACTAATGCTCTTAGCTACTATATTACACTAGCAGGAATGAATAAACTTTGAATAAAACTAAAAAAGTATTGTGCTGAAGAAGAAAAATGTTGTTTTAAACATTTTAAAATGTTTAAAAATATCGTGACCTGTAAGAGTAGTTCAATTTGTCTCCTGTCTTTGAGTAGTAAATGCGAATGCTAAATGTCCCTATTAAAATATGGGAAAATACAGTTTACTTGTATTTTAAACAACCCATCCAAAGAAAAATATACGTATTTACCTTAAAAGCTGTAAAGATTTTGTAAGGTATTGTAATTCAAGTCATAACAAAAAATCTTTTGGAAGCTGGAAATTTTAGTGAATGTGATTGCATTGTAATTTAGCAGCATACCCGAATAATATAAATATATTATGTTTATCATGATAATCAAAATTCGGACAAAATGATGGAACCATGCAGATAGGAATTTTTATTACAAAATTTTAAAGTGATATATTTGCTCCTAAAGCAGAAAAAAAACTCTCTAGAATTAAATAGTTTACACAGGAAGAATCCAATCTGGGACCCAAGCCCCAGCTCATTTTAACACATTTTACCAGTTCTGTTTTTCTTATTTTTTTAACTATTATTAAAGTAATTCATTCTGTATCATCGTCCCTTCATCAGATAAAAGCTTTAATTATATGCAAGGATTCATACCATAGTTGATACATTAAATGTATAAAGTTTCAGTTGTTTATTTGGTAATCAATAATTTTCTAAAAGGTAAAATTATGACTATATTACAGCTATAAATAAACATCTTCTTAAGTGTCGAGATTTCCAATAACATGTTAAAATCATTCCTAGACACTTTTAGGAAGAAGCTAATTTTTATACCTAATATTAAGATAAGATTATTGAGACAGTTATAAAACTGGTAAATATCCAACATTACCAGAAGCTGAAATATTTGGGAGTTATCTGTTCCACTGGACAGGAATTATTTGCTTTTCTAACAGACAAAATTTTCTTTTCACTATTTAGGAATATAAAAGTGTCCTTTAATAGTAATACAAGATCAGCTTTGCACTGAAAAGTCCCAGTAACATTACATGCCTATATTCATGATACGAAGTATATCTTTCCATTGTGTTTTATATGTAAAGGCTTATATTTAGGTAGAGTTAAATAAAACATATATTAAATGTGTATCTGGATAACATTTTTACTTTTTACCATACTTTTGTATTATCAATGTACAATACCCTGCATGTATTTGAAGCTTAAAATATATGAATTTTGACATAGATATGAACCCATTGATCAATTATTATAAAGAGATAATGAAAATGTCAATCACCTCAAAAGCTTAGTTCTCCTTTGTAAATCCTCCTCATACCTCTCAAGTATGAAGTACTAGCATACACACATGTGTAAGTGTATGTAAACACACAAACACAGATATCTAGTTTTTACAAAATAATTTGTTCAAAATATCCTTATGCCCTTGAATTACTTTACAAATTTCTAAAAAATTAGTTACCCATAAATGTTTACATCTGTTTTCAGTCTTTCTATGCTTTTGCCTGATCTATGATCTGTCTTTACACTAATACTATATTGCTTCAATTACTGTAACTTCATAGTAAGTCTTGAAACCTTGTGGTGTTATTCCTCCAAATTTATTCTCTTTCAATATGATTTATCATTTTAGGTCTACTGCACTTCAAGCTGAGTTTTAGAATCAGATTTTCAATTTCTAACAGAAGAAACCCAGCTAGGATTTTGATTGGGATTGCTTCAGATGGATTTGGGAAGAGCAGACATCTTAACAATATTGACACTTATGACTTATGAGCTCCAATTATTTTTGTCTTTAATTTCTCTCTGTAATACTTTGTAGTTTCCCATGTACAGATTAGTTCCATCTTTTTCAGATTTAATTCTGAGTATTATAAACTTACTGTAAATATTATTCTTTTAATTTTTTCTCTGATGATTTAGTTGAATGATACAACTTGGTCTCAAAAGCATTATGTTTTTTATCATAAAACTCTAAAATTGCACAAACTTTTATAAAAACTGAATGAAATAGCATAAATACCAGTTTTTAGGCAGGCATAATTACATCTGAATATTTTCTACAAACTAATATAATCATTTTTTACTTCTTGTTTACATTCTCTTTCCTCCTTTTAAAATTCCCTTAATACTAGTTGCTGAATTTTTATTTATTTCATCCTCTTTCATTTCCTCTAACACATTTTATAATATTTTACCAATGGTGTGTTCTTTTTATTTTGACATTTCCTAAAAGCCATGTATTATTTATATTAAGAGTGAAAATGAGTTTTTAAAATAAATGAAACCAGGAATTCCAACAATTACCATGTACATCATATCCATAGCAGCATTATTTGAAAGAGTTAATGCAGTAAGCAACCCAACTGAATAGTAACAGATGACTGGAAAAAATAATTTGATATGTACTAAAATGGAATCTTATACCTTACTGACAAGATAACAGTTCTGACATATACTTCAACATGGATTTACCTTGAAGACATTATACTAATTGAAATAAGCTGGTCACAAAAGGACATATGTTGTATGATGCAACTTATATGACCTACTTAGATTCATGGAGAAGCTGAAAGGCGGTTGTCAGAGGCTGGGTAAAGGTGAGGAATGGATAGCTGATACAAAGTTTAATAGGAGATTCATTCTAGAGATGAATGGAAGTGATGGCTACAAAACAATGAGAATACACTTAATGCCATAGAACTGTAACCTTAGAAATTATTAAACAGGTAATTTTTACACTGTGTATATATTTTCAGAATAAAAAATACAAGCACAGCATGGAAATATAATATGATTTATAGAGTTGGTGATGATATCTTGCCAAAAATATTTGTATGTCTTTAGCATTTCCAGAGCCATGATTTCAAATAAAGTAGTCCAGGACTTCCCAACATGGATTTAAGAAACTCTTGAATGGTCTCCATTTGCAGTCTGATTTGTTGAAAAATTTACAAATTTAGTCAATTTTGTTTATCAATAGTATAATATTCTTATTTCTACTAATAAAAGTGTGAAGAACACAAGTAGACTAAAATTTCATTACCCTATGTCCACAAAAATTATTTTGTTAAAAACAGAACTCATACATTGCCCTTATAAGGAAAACATTTTAAAAAGCCTAAATTTTTTAATAGGATGCAAATTTAAATAATACTAAACTGATTTTCTTATCAGGTAGTGTTTTTTTTTTAATAGAAATTCCATGTTTTGAATAAATCACCTAACCTTCTGTTTACATTTAATAAGATGCTACTGAAATGATTCCATGACACAGAATCTTACATGATCAAGAAGCTGCTTCTGCATCTATTTCTTTTTAAGTTCTTACAAAGAAGCCCAAGAGGCAGCTGGTGTTCCATAAATCATATCATCTACCTTTACAGGATTAAAAAAGGAAATGTGTTCAGCATGAATGGGTGCTACAAGTTTATCTAAATAAATTAAACATGAAATAAAGTTTTGCTGTTAAAAATATCAAGCAGAAGAGCTTGGTATCTGTTTTTCTCAAGTTGAACATTTTTATAAAAATGTAATAATTTGGGAGGGAAAAACCTCTGGGGAAAATGGAGAAACACTAAGGGTTTTAAGAGTCTTTCCTGAAGGTAAAATCTTTTCATGGCCTGTCTATGGCAAAATTCCCACAGTTTCCATGAAAATAAGAAGCTGAGATTCCTAATTGTACAGCAGAGCTTCTCTTTGAAACCTCATTCCTTCCATTACCTCTATGGTCAGCTTACTCCAGACCATAGTTAATAATGGTCAAATCATAATAACAATGTATTTCATCCTAGGTTGGTCAGTTCTGTATATTTCGCTTAATTCTAAGGATTGAAACATTTGCTGAGCTCCAAAACTATTCTGTACCTATATGGGATTCTAAACAGAGAAGAGAAAGAAGAGGGAAGGGTTGTAGAGAAAAATGAAGATGGAGCAGAGGAGGAAGATGGGAGGAAGGGGAGGAAGAAGAAAACAACAATGCTAAGGAAAAGAAAAGCCAGAAAATATTGACCCAGGATCAAAATGAAGAGAAACAATAGCATCACTATTATCATAATCCACTTTCCTTGCCGCAGTCTGGCTGGGCACAATTCAGGAGCCACTTGTCAAAAGAAACAAACTTTATTTTTAGAACACACACACCGCACCACACAGCTCTTCAGGAATTCCCTCAGAGCCCAACTGCCACCACCAACTTCCCACAAGCTTCTCAACCTCCCCCACTCCTCCTGCTCTTGAGGCTGATTGGCTGGGTCTCATGGGCAGAGCCAAAAAAAAGTCCCCCAATGAGCAGCTCCATGGTCTGAAAGGGCGGGGAAACAGCCCAATGAGCATCACAGCAGAGGAGCCAATCAGTTGGCAACTAGAAGTTTGCTGGGGCCACTGTGAAACAATCATCAGCTGGCAGCTGGAAGTTTGCTGGCAGCTGGAAGTTTGCTGGGGCCCCTTTGGCTGTGGCTCTCAACATCTCCCCCTCTCTGTTTAAACAACAAGCATGTGGCTTAGGAACCGTGCCTGCCTTAGGTTGTCCAATACTACATATGGTCCTTACCCATCATTGGATGAGCTGACCTCAAGGCCTCAGCCTCCTGTCTTAGGTTGGTACCATTGCAATTGGATCTTACCCATCATTGACTACTGGTACAGCATACAGCCACACCTGTGGATAGGTTTTTGTACCAGCGGGGGGGTGAGGTTCTTTGCCTCACCTCTGTTGGCCCCCAAATTTTAGCTTTTAGCTGAACACCATCACAAGCAGAAGGGAGGAAGATACACTAAGTCAATTGACGGCTCCTTTTGGAAAAATTGTACCACCGATGACACCATCAGCAAAAATACCCCAACACTACCACAAGACGCTGCACCAATGGATAGTTCACAATGCATACAAGTGAGTTCACAATGCACACAAGTGATACATAGTCCAGGCAATTTCTGCAAGCAGTTCAGTGATAGCTATTGCAGAAGCTGTAGATTGGTTTTATCTTTGTCTTCACAGGCACTGGGATGAAGATAGGAATTCTGGCAATAATGGCTAAAGAAAAAATTATGTAACATTCCAGAAGGCACTAAAAGGAAACAATTTTCTGAACAATTTACATTATATTGAACAGAACTATTAAATATAATGAAAAGGAAAGGTGAAAGTAAACAAAGAGATCTGTTAACCTCCTTTTTTGTTCACATATTAAAACAATCCTCAACAGCTGTTTACCCAACTTAAATTAAACCATTTAAATCACATGAAAAAAAATGTTGAGAGCCACAGCCAAAGGGGCCCCAGCAAACTTCCAGCTGCCAGCTGATGGTTGGCTCACAGCGGCCCCAGCAAACTTCTCCAATGTCATTGGAGAGATTTCTTGGAGACTTTTCAGCCCAACTAGGATTTGGAAAGAATGGCAATTCTTATGAAAAAAAATTGAAGGGAGAACTGAACTTTATGAGCCAATTTATTCTAACTTGGTCCAAAACAGACTAATAGTCAATGTGATTTTCAGGAAACGTTTTGAAGAGAGAGTATAAAATGAAGACCAGGTATGAAATTTTTTATAATAATCTTAACACAAGATGAAAAGCATCAAGTGCTATGTTTTGTTAAAGGGGCACAAGTGTTATAAGAGCCAATTTTGTTAAGAATAAGTAGGATGTTACACTTTTAACCAGCACCATATGGTACTAAAAAGATTGATATTCCAAATTATGCATCCAGAGACACTTGTGTTCTCTATCAAATCACTTTATTCACATAACTGATAACTATCTGAACTTGATTTAGAGCTGAAATGCCAAACAAGGACTTATGAAAAATAAATTTTAGAGTTGTACCAGAGGCTCAAATTGAAAATAATCATCCAATGCAACTCATCATTATTGTAATAAGGAATCGTAAAGGCAAAAAAAAGCTGCGACTAACATGAACAGTTTCTTCTGTCCTAGAAATCAAGTATCTCAATTTGCTGAGACAAGGGCAGAAAGTTAGCTGGTTCCACAAACACAGCCACAAACAAGTCCACTGGTTAAGGGGGATTAGGAGAATGAAATGCATTGCTTGCAACTTAACTTCTCACACCCCATCTCATTCCACCTAGGACCAGGCAAGGATCACTGCTTCTAGAGGAGGTGTGGAGGAAAATTGTTTCTGCATATAAAGAGAGGGCGGGGGATATTGTTTGAGTCCAGAATTCTGTATTACTAAACACAGAGATGCGCTGCTGTGATGGAGGGCAGGAAAACCTCCCACCAGTGACCACAGGCACAGGTACATTGCTGTTATGAAAAGAGTAGTGGAACTGGTTTCCCCTGTTGAGGGTCAAAAAACTTGCAGTGGTATAAAGCAGAGGCTTATACCACTATGGTGGGAAGGGAAGCAAGATATTAATTCAGGCATCAATCCCAATAAAGATATATGATAATTTGGCTCCCATGTGAAAGAGAGAAGTACTGAGAATGTTCCTTTTTTGTTGTTTTGTTTTGTTTTTTGTTTGCTTTTGTTTTGTTTCTACAGAGGATTAAACCCAGGAATGTTTTACCACTGAGACACATCCATTTAGTATTTTTTTAAAGTTTGAGACAAAGTCTTTTTAATTGCTTTAAACTTGAAATCCTCCAGTCTCAGCTTCTCAATTGGCTGGAATTACATGCTAGGGCCACTGCCCCTGGCAGAATGCTATACTTCTTAGTGTATAGTGCTCATTTTCTCAAAAATATGTGTATCATTCCTCTCTCTAAAATAATTATATTGTACTTAGTCTCAGGAAATGGTCTTCTACAGCTAGAGAAACAACAAAAAAAAAATGAAAAGAGTCTCTCTCTCTGACAGTGGGATACAGAGATGGCTGAGAGCTTTTGGTGTAGCAGGAGCATTAACATACACAATACAGAGTCTCAAGCCCTGTACTAGACACTGGATAATAGCAACCTACTGCTGGAGGAATTTAAATTTTATGGATCACTGAGGGCTATATAAACTACAACAGGTCAACTATTGAAGGTATAGACTCAGACCTTTCTAAGTCAAGGCCTTTGTGCCCACACTAACAGCATGACAGGCAAAACAGAACCAATGAACAAGCAAAGAATATGGAAAGATCTGGGCATAAACAATTTGCTTTCAGACCTACTATTCTACATCAGATGATTTGCATTCCTTCAGAATTTAGGAGATTCACATACAAGCAAGTAAAAACATTTTCAAGAGATAAAGAAATCAACTGAATCAGACTCAGAAATAATCCAGATGTTGGAACTCATGACAATCTTTAAAATGATAATGATTGAAAGTGTGAACGTTTCTAGTTAAAAAAAAAAATGACACCATGCATGGACAGAGAGAATTTCAGTAGAGTTGAGAATAATAAAAAAGAAAAGGCAAATGCTACAAATAAGTGAATAAATGAGAATACAAACAAAGAATTATGTCAGCTGATTAGCAGACTAATCAGAGCTAAATAAAGAATCAACAAATTTTTAGGAGGCTTGTGTAAATTATTAAACTGAATCATGAATGAGAAAAAAGAAAATTTTTTAAAAAAACCTGCAAAGAATCCAATAATTTTTTGGATAATACACTGAATAATATACTAAATAATAATATACTAAATAATACACTAAATAATAGACTAAAATACAACTAACTGAAACCTCAGAAGGCAGGGACAAACAGAATGGGAAGCAAGAAATATTGAAAGAGATGACTGAGAATTTTCAATGTTTTGAGACAATAGATTATAATCGAGTAAATTCAGAGAACTCCAAGAAAGATTAATTAAAAATTAATATAAATATGCTTAGAAAAATCATAGTTGAAATACTAAAAATTAAAGATAATGAAAAAAAAATTCAGCCCCAGGAAATAGGAATGTAACCTAGAGAGAAACAACCACAAACCACAAAGCATAAGCAAGTGAATTGTTTGTTAGTGACTACAAAAGTCAGAAGGCAACTGATAGAAATTCTTAAAAAAAAAAAAATAAGGAAAAAGTTTGAATTCTACACCTAAGGAGAATACAGTTTAAAAATACAACTAAATGAAGACATTTTCAAAGAAATAAATACTGAAAGAACACACTGCCAATAAGTCTGCACTAAAATAAATGTTAAAGGGATTTTTTAAGGCAGAAGGAATACCAAAACTGATGGAAATTGAAACTACACAAAGAAATCAAGGAGCCAAAGTGGATAAAAATAAGAATTTAAAGTCCAATTCTTTTATATTGTTCTAAAGATGATTGATTGTCTATGTAAGAGTAACTCTATATGGTGGTGGTCATCATATATGAGATTATAATGACTAATAAAAATAGTACAAAATTAGGAAAGGAGGAAATATAAATAACACATGCATCAGGCCTGTATACTATATATAAATTGCAGGTTATCATAATAAGCAAAAAATTGCATTGATATCCATAGAGAAAGCACAAATGCTTTGAAAAAGTGATGGATAAATAATATCATCTACAGAATTTATAGTTTTGGTTTTTTAAAGTGATTGTTTTGCTTTTAAATATATAATGAAATTATTTCTTTAATAAGAATATTTTGAGAATTATTGATAATAGCAAATTAATTGTGTCAATATAACTAATATTTTAATACCAAATATTAAAATAATTATTGATAATTCCATTTAAACATCATGACAATTTTATTAAAAGTGATACTTTTAAGGTATGAATTGCATTAACAGTTTCCATTATTTCTTGAAGTCATTTTAATGTTGACAAAACCTGGATTTGGGACTACATAAAGTGTTTTCAATAAGGAAGGACACTACATGAGCCCTAAAACTGAAGAGTTCTTGAGAATATGTGCAGTTACTTATTTCCATAATCTTCAAACAAAATAACACATTATTGTTTTTTGTAAAATGATTTGCATAACACTTGAAGAAAAAAATATTGTATTTTGATTTCTTTCTTTCCCTCAGTGTTCATAAATATTTAAAACAAAACAGTAATTTCAGAAGATTCAATATATAAAATAATTTTTGAGTCTCTGTTTTTTTCTATTTATAGTATTTTTACTACTATATTTTATTTTTATTTCAAATCCACTCTAATAATTTTTACTTATAAATTCCCACTATACTTACTGTCCTCAGATTTTTATTACACTACATCCTTCAGTTCACTTATCCCCAGAGATTCCACTTGAATTTTTATTTTTTCAAAAGCAATTGTGGCAGATATAAATGAGTTTATAGAAAGCAAAGTTTGGGGTAGAATACTGGTTTATTGGATAAAATATTTTCTATTACAGGCTTTACTTATAAGATTAATAAAATTAAATAATGTGAGGCTTCTGCTTCAAACCAAAATTAAATAACAGAGACCAGATTCATTTCATATGAAAAACTAAAATTATAGAAAAATCAAACAACAGTTTGCAAAACACTGGACACAGGGCAACAAGATAAAGTGAGGTGAAAGATAGGAGCAAGAAACTAGGTGACCTCTACAAATACCTCAGCTCAGTACCTGCAGTTTCTAGGCTGCAGGGGAGGGTTTGTGGGTACCTTGATAGAGACCAATGCTTTTCCTGAGTTGAAGAGACAAAGCTGGTTATCTGATAGACAGGGTATAGATCAGATGGCAAAGTAATAAGAAGCAGGGAAGTGCAGGAGAATAACTCTGTCTAGAACGGGTTCTGCTGCAGAGGTATCCCCTGCACTATTCAACTGACAAATGTTCAGCAGGAACATGTTTTTTAACTACCAGTACCTGGAAAAGCAACTACCCAAAGGATTACAGGGATTAGTTGATCAGAGAGAGCAGTATCTGGTGCTCACATAGTGCTGGGAAGAGTACTTGTTTTCACTGGCCAGAATGGAAATGCTCCTAAGCCATAATAGGCAAAGTATAGAATTCACAATGGTCTTTTCTTAGTAATGGGAAATTATTAGACCTAGACAAAACACTACTTTGTTCATATCTAATAAACCTTAAAACACGACCTAAAAAGTTCAAACTTTTTTTTTTTCCAAAACTGTTTCCAGGATAAAGTTTAAGGATATTTTTAGCCATATAAATATAGCTAATGCTCCAAAAGGTGAACTCCACAGTATCTAACACTCAAATATTACCAGGCATTCAATGAATACTTCCCATGAGAAGAAAATTCAAACAAACACAGAAGGAATACAAGTTTTAGAAACACCAGAGTAGATCTACTTTGTTATTAGAACAGACATTACCATTTTACTTCACTTGTTCTGAAAGATAAACATCATGGATGTTAAACAGAAACATGAAATTATATGTATATCCATATTTGAAACACCAAAAATCTAATTTCTAGACAAAAGTTACAATGCCTGGGATTGAAATTTTAATAAGAAGAAATAGAAGATTACATATGGCAGAAGAAAACATCAGAAAACCTGAAGGAATACCAAGACAAACTGTTCCAAATGAAACAAGGACAGAAATCACACCTTACTACCCTCCTAGACCACTCACCAAAATGAGGAAAGTCTTCAGTAATCTGCATTAAAATTTCAAGGGGCAAATACACATGTTTTGGAATTTCATATGAGAGTAGAAGAGGGGAAGGAAATCAAAAGTATGTGGAGAAATGGAGGCTGAAATATTTCCAAATTTGTTGGGAACTATCAACACACAAGTCTAAAAGTTCAAAGAACTCTAGTCATTTTAGACATGAGTGATACTTCACTAAGACTCATGAAAATCTAACCACTCAAAACCAGTATAAATAGAAAATCATAAAGGCAGTTAAAAATAAAAGCACAGAGGAAACACAGGAACAAGGCAAAGATGAGAACAGATTTTCTGTCAAGAACACAATACTGAAGTTTAATGAAGCAGCATCTTCAAAATATTGGATGAAAAATTCTGTCAATTTAATGTTCTATGTACAGTGAAAATATCTTTTGATAATGAAAGCAAAATCATGTTTTACACATACAATAACTGAAAACAGTAAAAAACTAAAAAAAAAATAGCAGAAAGATCAGCAGAGCAAATTATATTCCATGCTTTTTAAATTATGTTCAAATGAACCCTAATTTAAGTTTTACCTAAAAAGAAATAATAAAAAATTTTAAAAAGTAAATCATTTACAACAAATAGCAAAGGACATCTTCATGCAGAAGAAAAATGATGCTAGATGGAAATATGGATATAAACAGGGAAGTAAAGAACATAAGAAATGATATATGCCTGTATGTAATATTTTTATTATTTAAATATCTTTAAAATATAATTGTTTAGACAGAAAAGCAATGCAACATGATTATATACATACAGAAATAAAGTACAAGACAACAGCACAAAATTTTGGAGGGTAGAAGAGGAAATATGTCACTGCATTGTTCTTATGCTATCTGTGGTATGATTTAAAGTCATTTCAGGTTAGACTGAGTATGTTCAAGTGGAATACTATAAGCCCTACAGCAAGTTCTAAAATTCAAGAAAGCAAGTAAAACGTGTATTCAGTAAGACAACATATATGACAAAACAGAATATTAAAACAAAATACAGTTTTAACCAATGCTGCTGAAAAAAATAGAGTACTGCAAAAAAAAAAAAAAGGAGAACTTCATTTCAGGTATCATATCAGATGTACAAAATGAGTAAACGTGGACCATATATGTAAATATAAAATCTAAAACTATAAAATTTCTGTTAAGAAACATAGATACAATAGTTTTGACCATGAGGTTAGAAACAGATTCCTTAGATTTTACATGAATAGCACAATCCCTAAAATACAAATTGATGAATTAAATTTTGTCAATATCAACAGTGTCTGCTGTAAGAAAGATATTAAGAGAATTAAAAGTAAAGCTACAAACTGGGAGAAATTGTGTCTGACAAATACTTGTAACAAGAATATGCAAGGAACTCTCGAAACACAATAAAACAATAATCAACAAAATGGGAAAAATCTGGTGGCAAATAAGAACCTAACATGATGCCAACATCTTAAGTAATTAGATAAATGCAAAATAAAGCTACAAGGAGATATCACTAACTATCCCAAAGCCAAAACTGTCACAATCTTGTCAAACAAAGTTTTTATGATGACATGGAGGCACCAGGACAATTATGCACTGTGGATGTGATTTTGAAATATAAAATCACTTTAGAAAACAGTTTGTCAGGTTCTTTAAAATTAAACATATGCCTATCATATATGTAGCTTTTTAGTCCTAATGAAAATAAAAACAAAAAATCATTATTAATATGAAACTTATATATGAATATTCATAGGAACATTGTTTGTATTTAGCCCAAATCTGGAAACAATTCAAAAGTCCATAGACAGGTATATACTATTGATACACACATTATAGTATATATTTTTAGTGAAATATACATGTATAATATATACAATGTATACATGTATATGTATTCTCAACAGTAACAACTGTTGATAAATATAGTATAGGTAAATCCTAATGTGTTTAATGCCCAGATATCTTAATCTACATAATTACCATTAGTAATAACCACTAGTAATTATTTTGTTTGCAATTATTGGCAATTAGCAATGCACTGACATGTTAAAGATATGTTCATTCATTCTGCCTACTTTTCTCTCTTATTCATATAATAGTGTATTATGCTAATGTCAGTTATATAGAATAGTGCATTAATCTACCACTTAGTAGACATCTTAAGTCAGTAATCACATGGTAAAAGAGTGAGGCATTGTTAAACTAGAAAATTAGAGAAATAAGCAATGTAGAAGTTTTTTGAAAACAATTCACTTTTTTTTCTTATCTTTAAACATTATGAAAACACTTCTATCCTCTAAAATCAGCTCTGTTTCAAAATTAAATTTAAAAACACCACTATCTAAAACCAGGTTAGTGTACTATTACAAGGTTTTGCATAAAAATAATGGGTATTATGGTTATTCTTATAACTATTGAGACAGAATTTCTATTGATTTAAATTAGCTATGATAGACATTTAAGTTGTTTTCAATTGTTATTATTTTTATTATTAAATATATCACTACCTTCTTTAAAATAGCCTTAAATTATTACCAATCTATTTTAAAATCTATATATCAAATTGAAATAAAGTATCTATTATTGAAAGGAGATTATTAAATATATAGTTCCTAATTTCCTCTTGAAGCAGTTAATACTATCAAGTTTTATTTAGTGCAGTGAACTGCCAAGAACTATGGTTTATACATGAACTAAATCATCTGTCAGTCCTTTAAAGAAGGCTTTCCAAGCCATATATACTGTAGTCCTGTTTGTATCACTGATTCAAAAGTTGGGTAATTGATACTCCAAGCTATTAGCCTATTTCACTGCAACTGCGTGATTTCAATATGTACTTGGTAGAGTAACATTTCCCTTGTGACCTGACTTTGATTCAGATTTACTAACTTCTATGTTAGTGAAAGTTGTCAAAATCATATCAAAGGGTTTTGGATCTAGCTACACTCTTCCAAAAACATAGCTCTAAGATGTTCAGAAAATACCTCCTGTTTCCCTGCTAGGTCACTTTATTGTGACTCTCACCATACTTCTCAGTATTTGCTTTGGGCAAATTGCCTGGGAACTCTCTTCTGCCCTTTTCAAAATACAAAATTAATTCAGGGAGGCAAGCCAGGGAAAGTCTGCTTTGAACTATGGCCATGATCAACAACCATCACCGCAGTATGTAGGTGTCTGTATTCTGATTAAAAAAAAATATTTTGGTTAGAACTAAAAACTTTCCCATAACTTAAGAAATTAATACTGGGATATTAATACATTAAATATTCATCTGGTTAAAACTATAAAACTGAACATGATCATGCAATCAGAAAACAGAACATCCAGATATATATTAATTTTTTTTCAAATGAAGTCATATTTATTTAATATCAAAGTTGCTGTGAAATTCAATTATGCATATTGATTTACATTCAGATATAAGCAGAAATATAAGAGATGTTATTTTTTAAAAATATATCAGTTTGGTTATTCTATAGAGTAGGGAAGTGAATACAGTTAGTTTATCCCCTTCTCCATGTTCGTTAGAGATAAGGAATATTTAGAAAAAGCTGAAATATAAAGGTTAGGTTAATGGGCTTAAAATGTGTTTGACAATTATAGTTGGGGGTATCACTACTAAATTATACCCTGGAGGACTTACTTGTCTACGTTACTTGTTCTAGTTTTTCAACATCTTGGCAATTATGAGCTTAATCAGGAAGGACCAACCACGTATATGCACTTGTTCTCTGCAGGAAGCTACAGGTTTTGTGTCCTGGCCACACTGTTTGGGCTGACAACCTTCTTTATCCTTAAAGAATGTAAAAACTTTATTCTTGATGTGGCTGTGCTCTCTAGGGGTTTGGCAATACAGAAACAAAGCACTTCAAATTTAAAAATAGTTCAGCAAGAGGTCTGGTAGTTGCAAGAACACTGGAGGCAACTTGAGCTGCTCAATGAAAAAGCTTAGCTGCTCTTTGGGGAGAAAGTTTAGCTGTTCCAATTTTGGTGAGCATGTCGAATTATCACCTTACAACCTCAGTTTAGTGCCCTGGAGAGATTTCTAGGAAGACTTTGGAAATTACTGTTTTTTGGCAGTTCTTTTTATGTTTAGTATCTACTGACTCTTTGAAAGTATATATGACAATTACATTTATTCAAGAACTACTGATGCTCTATATTTCATACTGAACACTAATCACAGAAAAAAAAAATCCAAGCAAAAGTAGGAAAATAGCAAACCATCACCTTGTGAACAAGCATCTAAGGATGAGAAATTAGGAAGAACCTCAAGTCTTTCAACAATCTGGGAAATGTAGTGGACCATGAAATTCACTCTCAAATTTAATATAGAAGGACCCTTCTTATTTTCACAATATCCAAAAGTTTTCTCCTTAAGTTGTCTCTACAGGGTAGCGTTTCACTTATCATGTAGAAAGCATGAGTATATATGCAGAATAGATTCAGATATTAAGGGGGATCCAAGATGGCGGGCAACAGGGAGGCAGCATTCTGTGTCGCTCCTGACCTGGGACTCAAGAAGTGATAATATTCCATCTCTGCTTGCGATATTCCTGCTTCCACAGAGGAATCATAAGCCACCATGCCTGAGCAGGGCTCCAGGCCTCAGCTTCAGAGTAGGTCTTCCAACTACTTGCCCACGCAGGACTACTGGGTGCCCATGCAGGACCATCACCATCAGCACCCACACAAAACTTTCAGCCACCCACTCGAACAGAAATCCCTGATGCAGCTCCCGTGCAGGACAATCTGGCAGCTACTCATGCACAGGATCTCCAGCCAACACTCCCATGTGGACCCCAATCAACCAACATGGGGCTCCCCCAGTCACCTCCATCTTGAGACTGTGCACCTTTGGAGATAGTCCCTTACATTCCATAGCCAGCCTGCACTGGGGAATTTCACACAGGCTCTGAAGACAACACAGCTGCAAGCTGCATGCCATAGACCCTGTCTCTGAACTCATCATTCAACACCATCCCCCAGCTCACCCCACCTGACCCAATACCCCATCACTGAGAGCAGCCACCTCCATTTTGGGTCACCTTCATCACCATCATTAGTGGGAGCTATTCCCAGTTTGAAACTCTGGCTGGCCAGGTACCCAGTTTCTAACACCCCTTATCCCAGTAGCTGCTTACCTGGCACAGTGACTGCCCAACAAAAAAGTAGCTTTAAGCAGGGCAGGGTGCAGTGCACCCAAAGCGCCACACACAAGCCTCTGGGAGAGAAATGTCCCTTATTAGGAAGCAGTAAGGGAGAAGGTGAGAGTGATACAGTTTAGAGACTAACAGAAACCAGGAACTGGCAGGTCTTCAGGCGAGATAAGGAGATAAGACTAGGCTGTCACATCAGGGGAACAGGCCTAAAAAGAGATCCCTGAGGTGCAATCTCCCTTCAAAACTGGCAAGTGCCACACCCCACTTCCAGGTACCCTCCACCCAGGACCAGCCCTACCTTCCTGGTTACCTTCACCATCCTGGGGGGTGGAGATACTGTGTAACAACTGAAGACCCCACCTATTGGATGAGAAGAGAAGCAGTATATTACAATCGTGTTATATATTATTTTTGTTGTTGTTATTTTTCTCCGATTTTTACAATTTTAACTTTTTTATTTTTCTTAATATATGTGTATGTTTATTTTATTTACTCTCCTGTCTTCCTACTTACTTTTCTACCCAAAATTACTTCCTCTCTACTCGCCCGCTACTAATATTCTTCTTTAGATTTCTATTTCATACTACCTAAGATATAATAATTCTATATTCTCACCTCTTACCTCCTCAGCATAGCTTCCTACACCTCCCCCCCAGTTCATTGTCTACCATCAGAAACTGTGAAACCTTTTACAGACCTACTGATTATATTGTGAATAATAATAATTTAATTCATCATTTCTGTACATTGTGACCAAACTGTAAATGTCTATTAGCAACTATTTGTTTTTAGGTAGTATATTATTTATTTTTGGATCTGTTACCAATGTTTTAACACTCAAAGGAGAGGTATTGGAACCCTACAGGGGTGCTATAAGCCTATAGGGTAAAAACAGTAACACCTTGGATCCACAGTGCTAGAAGGGAAGACACATGAGCAACGTGAAAAGACAAGGAAAGAAAATGACCCAAACAAATCAAGATACTGCATAATTAGAGTCCATGGCCAGCACAGCAGATGAAATTACAGAGAAGGAATTCAGGAGGTACATAATTAAAATGTTCTGTAATTTAAAGATGACATAAGAGCACAAATACAGGAAGCAAAAGATCATTTCTGCAAAAGCTACATAAACAAATACAGGAAGCAAAATATTATTTCAATAGGGAGATAGAGGTTCTAAAGGGAAACCAAACAGAAATCCTTGAAATGAAATAAATAAAAATTAAAATTAAAATTTCAGTTGAAAGCATCACCAACATATTAGACTACTTGGAAAACAGGACCTCAGACAATGAAGATAAAATATACAGTCTTTAAAAGAATGTAGACCACACAATGAAAATGGTAAGAAATTATGAGCAGAACATACAAGAAATGTGGGATAGCATACAAAGACTGAATTTAAGAGTTATTGGAATAGAGGAAGGCATAGAGTTTCAAACCAAAGGAATGCACAGTCTCTTCAGTGAGATAACATCAGAAAATTAAGCAAACATAAAGAACGAATTGGGAAACCAAATTCAAGAGGCTTACAGGATGCCGAATGTACAAAATCACAACAGATACACACCAAGGCACATTATAATAAAAATGCCTAACATACAGAAAGAGGAGAGAATTTTAAAAGCCACGAAAGAAAGGAATAAGATTACATATATGGGGAAAACAATTAGGTTACATTCAGATTTTAACCCAGACCTTGAAAGCTAGAAGATCCTGGAACCACATATATCAAGCTTTGAAAGAAAAGAGTGCCAACTAAGAATCCTGTATCCATCAAAATTAAGCTTTATATTTGATGATGAAATTAAAACCTTCTATGATAAACAAAAGTTAAAAGAATTTACAGCTAGAAAACCTGAACTACAGAACATCCTTGTCAAAATATTCCATGAAAAAGAAATGAAAAACAACAATGAAAGTCAGCAGAGGGAGGTATTACACTAAAGGAAAAACTAATCAAAGGAGAAAACAAGTCAAGTTCAATAACAAAAATGGCTGGAAATACAAATCCCCTCTCAATAATAACATTGAATGTTAATGGCCTAAACTCACCAATCAAAAGACATAGGCTAGCTGAATGGATTTAAAAAAAAAAAAAAACCAACAATATGCTGTCTCCAAGAGACTCATCTCATAGAAAGACATACACAGACTGAAGGTGAAAGGTTGGGGAAAATCATACCACTCACATTGACTACAGAAGCAAACAGAAGTTTCCATCCTTGTATCAAATAAAGTAGAATTTAAGCAAAAGTTAATCAAAAGGGATAAAAAAGACATTTCATACTGCTCAAGGGAACCATACACCACAACAAGACAATTGGAAAAATATATGCCCTGGCAAGATCGGAAGATGGCCGCGAAAAGAGTGCATCATCCCCCTTGTACCGCATCACTGCACAGGTGAATAATGAGTTAGAATGGCCAAAAACTATCTTGTTAGGAATTTCCAGCAAATTTGGGGTGTACTGAAACCTAGAGGAAGGATTTCCATCACCCGAGGATCGGTTACTGGGGCTCAATCGCAAGTGAACCGTGCGCCTGGAGATTCAGGCTGATTTATCAGCAGCCCGCCCTGCTGCTAGGGACTGCGGCACACCGAGAAACGGCATGTCAGCAACGCAGAGGAATGGTGCTGCAGATACTGTGGGGTCCTGCCGGCTGTGCCCTCACTGTGCTTCGGGCTGAGTTCTGGGTTTGAGACGGGGGAAGGAAGCGGTCCAGTTCTGTCCTCCACACCGGACAGCCCACCAAGGAAGCCAGCGGCCACCATCTTGGAGAGCTGATGTCACCATCACCAGTTTCCGACAGAATGCAGCAAGTTCAGCGATAAAACAGGTGTGTGCCATTTAGCCCATCTCCCATACAGCAGGGAAATAGCATAAAATCTCTCCCTGGCTTTCCGGGGTCATGATTAACAGGGTGAGCATGAACAGAGGTGTGGGGAAAGGTAAAGGCACCTGACCTGCAACTCCCCCCTCCGACCAGCGGCGAAAACGAAACCTGTCTCTCCAGCCCTCGGAAGAGTGGCTATCGGAGGGAATCAAAACAATAAGGGGCTGGTTCCCAATAGCCTCGATCCACGTCCAGGAAACTGCAGGCCCAGTGTGTAGCTTGAACTGCCAAGAGGTATCACACTGGGGAAGGCCTGGATGGCAGGAGAAGCAACGAGACTAGAGACAAGGAATAAACTTAAGCTAACAGGTTTTGAGAGATACCAGAGGGGGGAGGAGGGACCGGCCTCACATGGATTGTTTCCTACAGCTGGAGGGCAAAATCTTGGCCTGGAAAGCACAGCACCACCTACTGGAAGTGAAGAAAATAGAAGCCTAACAGTGCCTTTTTTCTTTCTTTCTTTTCTTAATTTTTTAATCTTAATTTTTTAAATTATTTTTTAATTGTAATTTTTATTTTACTGCATTTTATTATTTTTTATCTTTTCTTTTTCTTTTCTATTCTTTTCTCCCTCTCTCTTTCATGGTTTGCTTCCTTACTTTTCCCCCATCTTTCCTCTTAAGCATGACCACCCAGATTACGTATAACTTAATAAATGCAAATAGATGAATACTATGAATCGGTCTATAGTCCACCTAAGTCCTTAACTACCCCCAAGTACTCCTGTCTATTCTCTTGTTAATATGCGGCTGCATTTGAGCAACCCCCCAAAGAAGCTAACATATACTAACCTCCATACCATCAAAGCCCGACCTTAACATAAAATCCTAAGTTCAAACCTCAGTTATCTATATGCCATCAAAATCTGTAGGCCTTTAATGAAACTAATGAATTTACCTTAATCACAATTAAATCCAACATCTCTAAACATTGTCTCCCAACACAAAGGAGATATATTGGAACTATAAAAACCAAAACAAATTTAAAGAGGAAAACAAAAACACAGCAGTCAAACAGAGTTGGAAAGTAACGTGAGCACCATGAAAAAACAAGGGAAAAAAGGATTACAAACAATGCAGGACAACTTAAATTCACAGGAGAACCTAGAGGCATCAGAAAAATGGACAGAGAAAGAACTCAAGGCATACCTAACTCAGATGGAATGGAATCTTAGAGAAGACATTAGACAGCAAGTTCAAACAATGAAAGTATACTTTGAAAACGATTAACATAAGCAAATTCAAATGGCAAAGAATGAGCTCTACCAGGAGATCGAGATTTAAAAAAAAAATCTAACAGTAATCCTAGAAATGCAGGAAACCATAAACCAAATTTAAAACTCAAACGAGAATATTACAAATAGACTAGATCAAATAGAAGTCAGAACATCAGATAATGAAGACAAAGTGTATCAACTTGAAAAGAATATAGTCAACACAGAAAGGATGCTAAGAAATCATGAGCAATCCATCCAAGAGATATGGTATGTCATAAAAAAACCAAACTTGAGAGTCATTGGGATAGAACAAGGTATAGAGGTTCAAAAGAAAGGAATTAACAATCTATTGAATGAAATAATCTTAGAAAACTTCCCAGATATGAAAGATGGAATGGATTGCCAAATCCTGGAAGCCTACAGGACCCCAAACATACAAAACCGTAATAGACCAACTCCAAGACACATAATTATAAAGATATCCAACATACAGAACAAGGAGAGAATATTAAAAGCTATGAGAGAAAAAAGGCAGATTACATTTAGGGATAAAACAATTAGGTTAAGAGCTGATTTTTCATCACAGACGTTGAAAGCGAGAAGATCCTGGAACAACGTATTTCAAACGCTGAAAAATAATGGATTCCAACCAAGAATACTGTATCCAGCAAAATTAAGCTTCAGATTTGACAATGAAATTAAAATATTTCACGATAAACAAAAGTTAAAAGAATTTGCAGCCAGAAAACCAGCACTGCAAGGCATTTTGAGCAAAACACTACAAGAAGAAGAAATGAAAAACAACACCCAAAACTAACAGTGGGAGGTAACTCAGAAAAGGGAAGAAAAAAAAATAACCAAAAAGGAAAACCTAGCCATATTAAAATAAATAAATAAATAAGCATGACTGGAAGTACAAAACATATATCAATAGTAATCTTAAACGTTAATGGCTTAAATTCACCGATCAAGAGACATAGGCTAGTAACCTGGATTAAAAAAACAAATCTAACAATATGCTGCATTCAGGAGACTCATATGATAGGAAAAGACATACACAGGCTGAAGGTGAAAGGTTGGGAAAAATCATACCACTCACATGGTCCTTGGAAGCAAGCAGGAGTGGCCATATTCATATCGAATAAAACCAACTTCAAACCTAAATTAATCAAAAAGGACAAAGAAGGACACTATATACTATTAAAAGGAAACATTCACCAACAAGACATAACAATTATCAATATGTATGCACCAAACAGTGGTGCTTCAACGTTCATAAAACAAACTCTCCTCAAGTTCAAGAGTCAAATAGACCACAACACAATAATTATGGGTGACTTCAACACACCGCTGTCTCCATTGGACAGATCCTCCAGACAAAAGCTGAATAAAGAAACTATAGAACTCAATAACACAATCAATAACCTAGACTTAACCGACATATATAGAATATATCAACCATCATCAAGTGGATACATGTTCTTCTCAGCAGCACATGGATCCTTCTCATAGATAGACCATATATTATGCCATAGGGCAACACTTAGTAAATATAAAGTTGTGGAGATAATACCATGCATCTTATCTGATCATAATGGAATTAAACTTGAAATCAATGATAAAAGAAGGAAGGAAAAATACTGCATCACCTGGAAAATGAACAATATTACTGAATGATCAATGGGTTACAGAAGACATAAAGGAGAAAATCAAAAAATTCTTAGAGACAAATGAAAATACAGACACAACATATCGGAATCTATGGGACACAATGAAAGCAGTTTTAAGAGGGAAATTCATTGCCTGGAGTTCATTCCTCAAAAAAAGAAAAAAAACAACAAATAAATGAACTCACACTTCATCTCAAAACCCTTCCTTTTCCCTAGAAAAGGAAGAGCAAAACAACAGCAAATGTAGCAGAAGGCAAGAAATAATTAAAATCAGAGTGGAAATCAACGAAATTGAAACAAAAACAAAAAAACATTGAAAAAATTGATAAAACTAAAAGTTGGTTCTTCAAAAAAAGTAAATAATATTGACAGACCCTTAGCCATGCTAATGAAGAGGAGAGAGAATTCAAATTACTAACATATGGGATGAAAAAGGCAATATCACAACAGACCCTACAGAAACACAGAAGATAATTAGAAATTAATTTGAAACCCTATATTCCAATAAAATAGAACATAGTGAAGATATCGATAAATTTCTTAAGTCATATGATTTGCCCAGATTGAGTCAGGAAGATACACACAATTTAAACAGACCAATAACAAAGTAGGAAATAGAAGAAGCCATCAAAAGACTACCAACCAAGAAAAGCCCTGGACCGGATGGATATACAGTAGAGTTTTACAAAACCTTCAAAGAAGAATTAATACCAATACTTTTCAAGTGATTTCAGGAAATAGAAAAAGAGGGAGCTCTTCCAAATTCATTCTATGAGGCCAACATCACCCTGATCCCCAAACCAGACAAAGACACTTCAAAGAAAGAAAACTACAGACCAATATCTCTAATGAACTTAGATGCAAAAATCCTCAATAAAATCCTGGCGAATCGAATACAAAAGCATATCAAAAAAATTGTCCACCATGATCAAGTAGGATTCATCCCTGGGATGCAAGGCTGGTTCAATATACGGAAATCAATAAATGTTATTCACCACATCAATAGACTTAACGATAAAAACCACATGATCATCTGGATAGATACAGAAAAAGCATTCGACAAAATACACCATCCCTTTATGTTCAAAACACTAGAAAAACTAGGGATAACAGGAACTTACCTCAACATTGTAAAAGCTATCTATGCTATGCCTTAGATTAGCATCATTCTGAATGGAGAAAAACTGAAGGCATTCCCTCTAAAATCTGGAACAAGACAGGGATGCCCTCTCTCACCCCTTCTATTCAATTTAGTTCTCGAAATACTAGCCAGAGCAATTAGACAGACAAAAGAAATTAAAAGCATAAAAATAGGAAAAGAAGAACTTAAATTATCACTATTTGCGGATGATATGATACTATATTTAACAGACCCAAAACGGTCTACAAAAAAACTACTAGAGCTAATAAATGAATTTAGCAAAGTGGCAGGATATAAAATCAACACGCATAAATGAAAGGCATTCCTGTATATCAGCGACAAATCTTCTGAAATGAAAATGAGGATAACCACCCCATTCACAATATCCTCAAAAAAAATAAAATAAAATACCTGGGAACCTAACAAAAGAGATGAAAGATTTATACAATGAAAACTACAGAACCCTAAAGAGAGAAATAGAAGAAGACCTTAGAAGATGGAAAAATATACCCTGTTCATGGATAGGCAGAACTAACATCATCAAAATGGCATATTACCCAAAGTTCTCTATAGGTTTAATGCAATGCCAATCAAAATCACAACGACATTTCTTGTAGAAATAGATAAAGCAATCATGAAATTCATATGGAAGAACAAAAGACCCAGAATAGCAAAAGCAATTCTAAGCAGGAAGTGTGAATCAGGCGGTATAGCGATATTAGACTTCAAACTATACTACAGAGCAATAGTAACAAAAACAGCATGGTACTGGTACCAAAACAGGCGGGTGGACCAATGGTACAGAATAGAGGACACAGAGACCAATCCACAAAATTACAACTTTCTTATATTTGATAAAGGGTCTAAAAGCATGCAATGGGGGAAGGATAGCATCTTCAACAAATGGTGCTGGGAAAACTGGAAATCTATATGAAACAAAATGAAACTGAATCTCTTTCTCTCGCCATGCACAAAAGTTAACTCAAAATTGGATCAAAGAGCTTGATATCAAATCAGAGACTCTGCGCCTGATAGAAGAAAAAGTTGGCTCCGATCTACATATTGTGGGGTCGGGCTCGAAATTCCTTAATAGGACACCCATAGCACAAGATTTAATAACTACAATCAACAAATGGGACTTACTCAAACCAATTTTTTTTTTCTCAGCAAGAGAAACAATAAGAAAGGTAAATAGGGAGCCTACATCCTGGGAACAAATTTTTACTCCTCACACTTCAGATAGAGCCCTAATATCCAGAGTATACAAAGAACTCAAAAAATTAAACAATAAGATAACAAATAACCCAATCAACAAATGGGCCAAAGACCTGAACAGACACTTCAATAGATGAATGGATAAAAAAAATGTGGCATTTTTACACAATGGAGTATTACTCAGCACTACAAAAATGACAAAATCATGGAATTTGCAGGGAAATGGATGGCATTAGAGCAGATTATGCTAAGTGAAGCTAGCCAATCCCTAAAAAAAACAAATGCCAAATGTCTTCTTTGATATAAGGAGAGCAACTAAGAACAGAGCAGGGAGGAAGAGCATGAGAAGAAGACTAACATTAAATAGGGACGAGAGGTGGGAGGGAAAGGGAGAGAGAAGGGAAATTGCATGGAAATGGAAGGAGAAGCTCATTGTTATACAAAATTACATATAAGAGGAAGTGAGGGGAAAGGGAAAAAACAAGGGAGAGAAAAGAATTATAGTAGATGGGGTAGAGAGAGAAGACGGGAGGGGAAGTGAGGGGAGGGGGATAGTAGAGGATAGGAAAGGCAACAGAATACAACAGACACTAATATGGCAGTATGTAAAAATGTGGATTTATAACGGATGTGACTCTGCAATCTGTATACGGGGTAAAAATGGGAGTTCATAACCCACTTGAATCAAATGTATGAAATATGATATGTCAAGAGCTATGTAATGTTTTGAACAACTAATAATAAAAAAATTAGAAGTTAATGAGATAAGTTTCTTACCATTTATCTGTATAAAATATAATGAAATCTCTGGTACACTATTAAGGCAATACTAAGAAAAAAGTTCATTGCATGGAATTCATTCCTTAAAAGAAGAAAAAGTAAACAAATAGATGAGCTAACACTACTTCTCAAAGCCCTAGAAAAAGAAGAACAAATCAACACCAAAAGCAGTAGAACGAAAAAAATAAAAATAAAATCAGAGCTGAAATCAATGAAATTAAAACAAAAGAAACAATTGAAAAAGTTGGCAAAATAAAAAGTTGTTTCTTTGACAAAATAAATAAAATTGACAAACCCTTAATCATGCTAACAAAGGGAAGGAGAGAGAAAACTCTATTACTAACATACATGATGAAAAAGGAAATATCACAACAGACACTACAGAAATACAAAGGATAATTAGAAATTATTTTGAAAGCTTGTACTCCAAAAAAAAAAATAGACAATGTTGACGGCATCGACAAATTTCTAAAGCCCTATGATTTGCCCAAATTGAATCAGGATGATGCCATCAGAAGCCTACCAAACAAGAAGCCCAGGACCAGATGGATGCACAGCTGAGTTCTACAAGACCTATGAAAAAAAACTAATACCTATACTCTTCAAATTATTTCATGAAATAGAAAAATAGAGAACACTTCCAAACACATTCTATGAGGCCAATATCACCCTGATTCCAAAGCCAGGCAAACACACATTAAAGAAAGAAAACTTCAGACCAATATCTCTAATGAACATTGATGCAAAAATTCTTAATAAAATTTTGGCAAATCAAATTAAAAAAAATAGTGTAACACAATTGAGTGAGGTTTATTCAAGGGATGCAATGTTCATTCAAGATATGGAAATCAATTAATGTAATTCATCACATCAATAGACTTAAAGATTAGAATCATATGATCATCTCAATAGATGCAGGAAAAGCACTTAACAAAATAAAGCACCCATTCATGTTCAAAACTCTAGAAAACCTAGGGAAAACAGGAACATATCTCAACATCATAAAAGCAATCTAAGCTAAGCCCCAGGCCAACATCTTTCTAAATGCAGAAGAATTGAAAGCATTCCCTCTCAAAAGTGGAACAAGACAGGGAGGCCCTCTTTCATCACTTCTATTTTACATAGTTCTTGAAACACTAGAGCAATTAGACAAAAGAAATTAAAGGGATATGAGTAGGAAAAGAAGAACTCAAGTTAGCAGTATTAGCTAATGATATGGTTCTATACCTAGAAAACTCAAAAACTTCCACAAGAAAAATCCCAGAACAAGTAAATGAATTCAGCAAAGTAATAGGATACAAAATCAACACCCATAAATCAAAGACATTTCTGTATATCAGTGACAAATTCTCTGACATGGAAACAAGGAAAACTACTCAATTTATAGTAATCTCAATAAATAAATAAACAAACAAATAAATAAATAAATAAAACACTTGGGAAACAACAAATAAAAGACCTCTATAACAAAAATTACAAGCACTTAGGGCCTCACTTTTGCTGATGCTGGCTTTGAGCTCACAATACACCTGTCTCAGCCTCCCAAGGTGCTCGGATTACAATTGTGCACCACCATGTTCAGCTCTCTTCTTGTATCTAAAGAAAAACATGCTAAAATATTGATGGAAAAATATTATATATTAAATTGAGTTAAAATTGTAAAAAAAAAAATTACAAGCACTAAACAATGAAATTAAAGAAGACCTTTTAGAAGATGGAAAGATCTCCCTTGGTTTTGGATAGGCAGAATTAATATTTCAAACTGACCATACTACCAAGAGCACTATACATATTTAATGCAATTCCAATCAAAATCCCAATGACTTTCCTCATATAATTAGAAAAAGCAGTCATGAAATTCATCTGGAAAAATAAGAGACCCAGTATAGCTATAGCAATTCTTAGCAAGAAGAGTGAAGCAGGGGCATCACTGTACCAGACTTTAAACTATACTACAGAGCAATAGTAACAAAAAACAGCATGGTATTGGCAACAAAATAGACTAGTAGACCAATGGTACAGAATAGAGGACACGCAGATTAGCCCACATAAGTACAGTTAGATATTAGATAAAGATATATTAGATAAAGGTGCCAAAAACATACATTGGAGAAAAAATAGCCACTTCAACAAATGGTGCTGGGAAAACTGAAAATCCATATGCAACAAAATGAAATTAAACCCCTATCTCTCACCATGTTCAAAACTTAACTCAAAAGGGATCAAGGACCTAAAAATTAGACCAGAGACTCTGTGTCTATTAGAAAAAAAAGCAGGCCCAAATCTCCATCATGTTGGATTAGACTCCAAATTCCTTAATAAGACTCCTATAATGCAAAAATCAAAATCAAGAATCAATAAATGGGATGTATTCAAACTATAAAACTTCTTCCCAGCAAAAGAAACAATCAATGAGGTAAATAGAGTGCCTAGAGCTCGGGAGCAAATTTTCATTCTTGCACATCAGATTGACCACTAATCTCTAGGATATATAAAGAACTCAAAATGCTAGGTACCAAAAAAACAAATAGCCCAGTTAAAAATGGTCCAAGGAACTGCACAGACACCTCTCAGAAGATGATATACAATAAATCAGTAAATGTATAAAAAATATTCAACATCTTTAGCAATTTGAGAAATGCAAATCAAAAATATTCTAAGATTTCATCTCACGCCAGTCAGAATACAAACAACAATAAGTGTTGGTGAGGATGTGGGGAAAAACACACACTCATACATTGCTGGTGGGACTGCAAATTGGTGCATCCAATATGGAAAACAGTATGGAGATTCCTTGGAATACTTGGAAAGGAACCACCATTTGACCAGCTATCCCACTCCTCAGTCTCAAAGGACTGAAAAACAGCATACTACAGGGACACAGCCACATCCATGTTTATAGCAGCACAATTCACAATAGCTAAACTGTGGAACCAACCTAGATGCCCTTCAGTAGATGAATGGATAATGAAAATGTGGTATATATACACAATGGAATATTACTCATCATTAAAAGAGAATAAAATCATAACATTTGCAGGTAAATGGATGGAGTTGGAGAATATAATGCTAAGTGAAGTTAGCCAATCCCAAAAAAACAAATTCCGAATATTTTCTCTGATATAAGGAGGCTGATTTATAGTGGGGTTGGGAGGGGGAGCATGGCAGGATTAGACAAACTCTAGATAGGCAAAGGGGTGTGAGGGAAAGGGAGGGGGAATGGGGATAGGAAAGATAGTGGAATGAAATGGATACCATTACCCTAAATACATGTATGAGGACACAAATAGTGTGAATATACTTTGCATACAGAGATATGAAAAATTCTGGTCTATATGTGTAATATGAATTGTAATGCATTCTGCTGTCATAACAAATTAGAAGTTAAAAAATTTAAAATAAAAATTTAAAAATACATTCAGATATTAAGCCAGAAGTGAATTCTTACTAACATACTTAAAAAGAAACGCAAATTATGAACACAAGCATTACAATTGAGAACAAATGTCACTCACCTTTGGAGAGTAATGATATTCAGAATACTTATTTATCTTTATCTTGACTTAAGTGGAAAATAAATTATCACTATCAAACCTTTAAATTTATATGTATTAAATAGCACAGAAGGAAAATAAATAAAAATATCATTATTATATAAAAACATAAAAATATGCACAAAAGATTAAAATACTAGCAAAAGAAAAGAAATCTACTATGTTAGGAGATGAGGGTTGTGCAAATTTAATGTTGGCGAATATTCTAACAAAATTCTCTCACTTCTATTCTCTTGTTTCTTATTTTTATTTTTATTTTATTTATTTTATTTTTCAAAGAGCTAAGGATTGAATATGCATGCTAAGCAAGTGCTCTACCACTTAGCTACATTCCCAAACCTTCTTACTTTTCATTTTGAAACATAGTCTCACCAAATCTCCCCATCAAACTTGCAAACCTTCTGCCTCACTCTCCCAAGCAGCTGGGGTTAGGGAATTATGCCATATACTCTTGTTTTTAATATTAACTTAAAGATTTGTTTTATACCCAAGCAATATGTGTGAGAAAGGAAAAGGAATACTTTACAAAGAGAATCTGGATGAGATTGATTTATTTATTCATATTCTTTAATGAAATGAGTCTTTGACATAGTATGAAAGAGAGATTTATACTGAATTAAAAATCTAGCTCTAAAAAATAAGAGTTTTATAAATGAAAGTTGACTATGATATTTTCACAGGAGGATAATAACAGGATGCAGGTCTTTAATATACATTGAAGCCTGATATAAACATAATTAACACAGATGTTGTAATAATGGAGATAATGGGATAGTAATATGTATTAATAACCAATACATGAATTTTTCTATAGCTGCACTCCTTTTAAGCAGTAAAATTTTTGCCTGTTAGGCCATTTGACATCAGGACTTCTTTGCCAACCAATTTGGTAATCAGAGCAGAGTCACAAAAAATAAGCATTCAATATTAGATTTTAGTTTAAAAAAATAACTTTCCAGGTCACTAATAGAATTAAGGAGAATGATTGTTAAGTTATTTGCCTTAACCCCTTCCTGAAATTTGAGGGATAACATATTTCTCTAGGCTCCTAGAGGAGAAAGAATAAACAGAAAAATAATAAAATTCATGGCATCAGAATTTTAGAGAAGGACCCTATAACTTCACTCCTGAAGAATTAGCTTCAACTAGAATGTTAAAGAACTTTCAAAGAAATTGTGAAATCTGCAAATGACCTACATCATGATCCTGCATGGATACCTGGGAAATTGAGTCTTAAAGAATTCTTTGAGCCACCAGGGCTCAAGTTCAGTAGAAAGAAGGAAGGACACAGTGATGGTATCCAAGGCAAAGAGGGCCAAAGTGGACACCATCATTTTTTCTTGCAGTCCCAAATTAGCAAAAAAGGTAGAGCAAAAATGGTATAGTCCCACAAGAGTGTGAAATTTATTTATAAAATATAAAAAAGGAAAGAAAACAAGAAGGTGGGAATGAATTAGAGAATATCATGGTAATGAAAGCAGATACAATATAGTATGACAGAGCCAAAGGACCAATTGGGAATGCAAATGCTGTCATGGAGGGAACATCAACACTGGAGGAGTGTGCACATGAAGAGGAAAAGTAGGAAACACAGAAGGAAAACCAGTTGAGAGAAAAAAAGAAGCCAAAATACAAAATTTCAAGGACAGAGTAGTGTGTTGTGTCCATGGTTCTAGTGAATTTGGTCACAGTAGGTACAGGGTGCTATGGTTATTGACATAGATCATTGATTCAAAGGTGATTTATCAAGAATAAGTTCACTTGATTTGGGATTACAAATAAATGATTTGAATATACTGACCCTTTAATAGAAAATGATGAAATAGGAGATAGGAATTTAGATTGATTGTAGCAACTGTATGAAAAAAAATAACATCAATTTGTTTGTGTAATAATAACCTTATTCTGAAGTTCTGAACTCTGGCCTTCAGAAAACAAGTTCATTTCTCAGTTCTCCATGTGATGTTTGTTCTCTCTACCTTTGGAAACAAGGAGGAAGATACTAAAAGTACAAAATTGCATTCCATATTCCCTCCAGGCTTAGTTAACAGTGTGACAAATATTGGGTCTCCCACAGGAGTAATGGTTACATTGTGAGTCACAGAACTATACATGGATAAGAGGTAACCATGATCATGAATGAATATCATGACTACAGGAAAATAGTGCTAATTTGTTGTTGATGATGTTGTTGTTCAAATCACCATTTCTCAAAATGATCCCAAGTCTAGGTGGCACATGACAGTCTTGTTAGCATGCAGGAATGATAACAGATTTTTAATAGTTGTATTTCATCTTTTAAACTTTAAATCATTTAATCATGAGTTTCTTTTAATTGCCCATATAGATAGCTAGAGTTTTAAAGCTTTATTTATTTATTTATTTTTAAAAAGACAATAAAAGTCCAAAAGGGCCTAAGCATATTGTTCAGAGGTGGAGCACTGCTAGCAAATTAATTGCAATGTGAAGTAAAATTCACTAGATCTCTTTAAAAATCTTCTTTTCCATTTTTAAATTTCTTTCTTCTATGATTCACTGACAACCCCTTCTCTTTCACTCCAGCCCTTCATATTGAATCTTCTTTCTATCTGTAATCTTATAAAACCTCTAAGTATCTAAACTATTCATATTTCTGAAAACAAGCTTAGCACAAATTTTTTACAACTATTTAATTTTATTTCAAATGTTATTTAATTATGTAAGCAATATGGCCTCTTGAAATGGTGATGAAATAGTACAAATGGGATGACAACATATTCTACAAAATAATTTTGCTTTTTATTTAATCTTTCTAAGTTTTCATTGATATTATATTGATATTATTTTAGGACTTTGAGAACTTGGAGAAGACATTTTTTCCCCCTCATTCCAGTAGAGCTGGAAAAGAGGAAGTTGAAGGATACATCTTCCCTGGAATGCTTTCTCCAACAGACCATTTCCTTGATTTTCAGGCCTTAGCATGCACCTGATGAGCTTCACAGTTCCACCTTGTTGGACTAGATTGGTTGTCACATGATCTTGTTTTATTTTAAAGTTTTTCCAAAAATAAGTCATGTTGGAATATTATCTTGGCCATTGTGATATTTGCAGTAAATTTTTTCCCTTGCCTGTTCTACATTTTACCCTTTATTCTACTAAGAACACTGTTCCCCACCCCCACCCTCGCCCTTTGGGAAATATCCTTTTCCATTTCTAATTGCTATTGCCTTACAATCATGAGTCCCTCTTCCCTTATCTAACTTCACCTGAGAATCTCCAATCCAGCCTGGCTCTGCATACCGCCACCTACACCTAGAACAATGATTGCTTCTTGGCTGGCCACCTATGTCAGAGAGGACAAAATAAAATCTTCTGATTTTTCAGTGGAATCAATATGCACTTATTTAATACAAGGTCTCCCCGACCAGCTCTGATTTCTTCAGTTGTAAACGCATGTTGGGCTCACAGAAGGTTAGTGAGTTTGGTTACAGTGTCCCCTGAACTTTGCCTAATGGGGGATTGGTCAAGCAGGAAAAAGTGAGGCAAAAGCACAGAAAAACGGCCTGGGGTTGTAACTCAGTGGTTGAGCACTTACCTAGAATGTGTGAGGCACTGGGCTTGATCCTCGGCACCACATAAAAAAATAAAACTAAGATACTGTGTCCACCTACAACTAAAAAAATGTTAAACACACACACACACACACAGAGAGAGAGAGAGAGAGAGAGAGAGAGAGAGAGAGAGAGAGAAGTCCAGAAATAAAAAATAAAAGACAAAAAGCCTCAAGAAAACCATGTGAATTGCTTATTATTGTCATTCATCATTAAAATAATTTTACTTACAAATAATTCTTTCCCTTTCTTTTTTTTCTTTCAGCAGTTTTGAGTAACTACGTTTTAAACTTACCTAAAAACCATTCCTCACTAACTTAGACCATCAAACACCCTACTCTCCCAAGATCAACCATTCTGCATTGTATCTCTATATATTAGAATAATATTTACTTACTATACTTTGCATGTAACTTTTTATAGTTTGGATATGAGGTATCGCCCCAAAGATCACATGTGAGACAATGTAAGAATATATTTAAAGGTGAAAAGATTAGATTATGAGAGCTGTGATCTGATCACTTTCCGTGACTCGATCCTGGGTTAATCCATTTGATGGAGAATTATTTGAATGAATTATTGGGTGGTAACTATGGGGGGTTGGCTGGAGGAAATAAGTCAGAGGGGGAATATCCTTGTTTCTGGCTTATTCTCTCTGATTTTTTTAAGAGAGAGAGAGAGAGAAGAGAGAGAGAAATTCAATATTTATTTTTCAGTTTTCGGTGGACACAACATCTTTGTTTGTATGTGGTGCTGAGGATCGAACCCGGGCTGCACGCATGCCAGGCGAGTGCACTACTGCTTGAGCCACATCCCCAGCCTCTCTCTCTGATTATTGTCAAGAACTGAGCAGCTTTCTTCCATCACGATATTCTGCCTCATCTTTGGCCCACAGCAATGGATTCTGCTGACCATGGACTAAGCCTCTGAAAGAAAGAGCCAAAGTAAACTTTCCTCTCTAATTTGTTCTTATCAGATATTTTGGTGACAACAATGAAAACATAATCCCCACCTTGGCCTTTTACCCTTATGGTTTTGAAGTTATATTCAGACATTGATATCTTTGCACATGAAAACAGCTGTATGTGTTTTGGGTTTTAAAAAAGGTCTAAATATTTTTGTACTATCATATGATTATAAATTTTCCAATGATCATATTTTTGTTGTTAATATTTTAAATTTTATAATTCAGGACTTATATAATGGATGTATGTTTTTCTTAATTCTGTGCTTTAATTCACATTTTAAATATAATTTTTAAAAAATTGTATATACTGAAAATTTGCATCAGATTTCCCAGGTACAAATACCTCATGATATAAAATATTTTCTTTATTTTTTTCAAATATTTTATTTGTGAACCACTTCCACAAGATAAATTTTTGTAAATATGTTTTAACATAACAGAGTTTGGTTACCTAGGAAAAGAATTGCCTTATAGTGATTCATGACAGAAGCTTTCAATCTAGTCACAATCCTTCTAAGTAATCATCATTCTTGTAGAAAACTAATGAAATATGAAGTAAATATTTCATTTTATCTCTACAAATCAGCAGACAAATTATAGACTGCAACACCAATGCATAAACATAAAATCAAAGTTGTTTCCTTAACCATATCTTTGAAAATTAATGGATATACAATCTGAAAAGCATTTATTTTTATGAAAGTTCTCTTCAAATTGTAGACTCTAATTAGAAAAACAGATCTACAGTGCAGATAAATAAATATACATGTTTGAAGGGAAAATGAAAACTAAATTATGAGAGACTTTTATGAGTTAAAATCCTTCATTCTTTAAAGGAAATTTGAAACAATCTATGTAACCTTAAGTGAAAGAATATTTGTTTGCTTGTAGAATCTAAAACAATGCTGAATCTGGTTTGTCTTAACTCATGGCCCAAATGATTTCATCAAAGTTCTATTGTTTGTTCTCCATTTCTTGTCTCTCTCAAGCTGTGCTAATTTTAGGTTCAGTCTTTGCGTGTTGTTAAAATATTGGCAACTGTTATGCCTCCTCACACTTTCCTTCAATAGAAGTTAAAGCTCTGTCTTGGATTTATGGTGAAGTTTCCTTTCTTCTCTGTGTGTCTGTCTCTGAAGAAATTACCATTGATTGGGTAAAGGAGGTTCCTGGAACTTTATGCAAATGATCCAATCTTAGCAACTAGAGTAAATGTGTACTTTTACAGAAAGTGATATTACAAAGAAGAGCAATTAGGGTGGTTTCCAAAGTGGTTATGACCCAAAGGATAGTGAATATATCGTGAATGGCTGAAAGCACATATGACCACTACAAAAGAAAATGAAAGCTGGAAGCAGTGGGGCATGCCTGTAATCCCAGCAGCTTGGCAGGTTGAGACAGGAAGATCATGAGTTCAAAGTCAGCCTCGGCAATTCACTGAGACCCTATCTCTAAATAAAATACAAAGAGAGAGGGTGAGGGAGGGAAAGGCTTATGTTGAAGACAAGGAATCTATGCTTCACTCTTCTTTCTATCATATATCCAAAGAGAATATAAGACCTGACAACTCAAGAGAAGACATCTAGGATTCTTTCTTTCTTTTTTGGTGTGTGTGTGTTGTACTGGGGATTGAACCCAGGGCTTTGTGCATGTGAAAGAAGCATGCTACCAACTGAGTTATATCCCTAGCCTCGACATGTAGGATTCTTAATTTATAATGTCCCTTCATAACTTTTAAACAAGGGGTAACAAATACAATCAAATTTGGCCACAGACAAGATGGCACTAAGAAGATTCAGTTTTTTTGCAGATTTGTAAATTGTAAAATAAGCACAGGACTCCAAAAATAAGTTTTATAACTAACTATCAAATGCAAGGCGAGAAAAGGAACACTAGCTTCCACTCACTTGACATCTCAAGATAGAGGTGTTTATGTATTTGACAGTTTCAAATATCCCATCACGGGATGCAATGACATAACAGGGTCAACAGCTACTCTCAATGCATTGTAGAACTTAAGGCGCCGAGTCTGAAGCTGTCCTGTCCATGGTAAATCCAAATTCCATGAAGGAGTAGCTATCTGGACTTGAGAAGTAAATTAACCTTTCCATGTCACAAAATCCATATCTGCAAATGATAAAAGTGGTAGCACCTTCTTTGTGTAGATTTTTGTCAAAATTTACCCATTCTTGAGTGTTATTGAACCTTTATTTTAAGACTGAACCCTTTTATGCATTTTAGGATATTAAAACAGACAAAAACACTGAAAGTACTTACATTATAATGCAATGAATTTATGTTCTGATGGAAAAATACAAAACAATAAATAATAGATTTAATAAAACTAGTTCTATAGTGATTTATGTGGTGGTAAGTACTGTGGAAAAATAAGAAGGGAGCAGAGTTAGACAGTACCGGAATGGAAACAGGGTGCTGTTTAAAATTGGAAGACCATGTCACTAATGATCGAAGTTTCAGATAGTGCAAATTGATAACAGCTTTGGGTGGAGAAAAGATGGCTTTGGGTAAGAATATGCTTGTGGTCACTGGCACTTGTCATTGATAGATGTTTAACTAGGGTCCTGGAAGTATCAAGATTGGAAAACAAAAGAAAGGAGATGTAAGAAAGAGGCAGACATGTGGGATCATGGGGGTAGAAACAAAGTGTTAGGATCTTCTAATAATATATTAAGACCCCTATATTCTATCTACTGCTTTAAAATCACTGAATTAATGAGTGTAAAGTATCACTTAGTCAGCAGACACCAACAGCCTCTGTTCAGAGCCTCCTCAGTTCTTGAATAGTAGTTTTATGAAAAGAAAAACAAATGCATACTAAGAGGCTTTACATCTATCCAAAAGCACGCCCCCACCCCAAACCAAAGTAGATCTACTTATTATTGCTGTTCAATATCTTACTTGCCAGAAACATAGATAAAGACTGAGCGTCTGACACCCTGCCATTTCTCATGAAAACTAACTTGGTGTTAAGTAATTTAAGGAATGTCCTTGTAAACTTGAAGTAGGAATGCTTTTTCCATATTGGTTTTGGCACATATTCTGGGATGTATGCATACCATGTACAGCACTGGAAACTACAATTTATCTCATTAATTTTTCTCTTCAAGTTTTCCTTGATCCTTGACAGAATCCAGCAGAAATCATTCGGGGGAAATGCAAAAACTCATATTAAAGAACAAGTGTATCCTGATTGTGACATAGCACCTCCCATATTTTCATGAATTGTAAAAATGTAAAATATTTTACAGCTTTAGATATCCAGTCTTAGGTAGGATTTATATTCATGGACAATGTCTGCAGCCAATGTTACCCTGAAGAGGTTGCCTTTTAGATTTAAAAGCAGCACAAATTTGAATAAATAAATAATCCATTGGCAATTACAACCAAGAAGAAAAACTGGACACTGGGGGGGTAATTTTTCATCTTAGGCATTTTTTCTAATATTCTTCTTTGTTCACCTGTCTAATAATGCATTACAATAAATAAAAAATTTTTACCTGTGGAGAGGAGGGAGAGTAAGTATATCCAAGTGTGAGAGCATCTGAAGGAAGGATTACTGTCCTGCTCACATAACCATTACTATGTCAATGCATCTATGACTGATACTCTAGTTACCTCTTAGCACCTCACAGTTGCCCCTTTTCTGGATGCAGAGTACCCCCTCCAGGAGGCTTCACACTTCCCCTGTGTGAGTTGCCAACAGCCAATGACTTTCTCACATGGCACAAACTGTTGCCTTGCTCGATTGCAGTTTACATTTTAGACCTCGCATTCACTGGGAAGACATCCTTGCTTAGCTTGTTTTGTTTGTTTGTTATAAACTCTTACTTGTCTTAATTCACTATTCTCATGCTTCTTAGATGCCTCAGTCAATAAGTCATTTGCAGATAAATGTTCATCTTTCTGTTCATGGGGAAGCCTGGCAAAGACTACGTAAATGTTTTACTGACATGTACTCCATAGTGAAAAATATTACTTTTTAACTAAATCATTATTTATTCTCAAGAAAAGGATGTATGTATGCTGTTTCTCCCAAATTTACTTGACACACTAGAAATACCTAGACATGAGGCAGCATTGCTAGGGAATGTGCCTGACTGTGAAAAATGCTTAGGAATATGCTTGGGCCAGAAATCATAGTACTAAATCAATTATGATACAGAAGGTTGCGTGTTTTAAGAAATGGTATATTTCAATTACTGATTTGGGAAGAAACTGACTGGCTTTCTTTATCTTGAAAGTTGTTTCAAATACTTTACATAAGCCTTTAACTTATCCTTTGAAAACAAGCTTTTACATACTATACTCAAAAATATTCCAGTATTTATTCAAGAGTTCTGCCTATAATCAACCAGACCATTTAGGTGAGACCTTTGAAATAAAAGGCATTCATACTTTGAAATTTTAACAGAAAAAATGTAGCAGTCAAGCAATTTACCAGAGACACAGCAAAATATGTATTTGATTGTAATAAAACCCCTCTTACTTGCTGTTAGTGCTCCACAGGTTTCATAAAGTCAGCCAGAGAGATTATTCCTCAGCAAAATATGACGGCCAAAATTATCTTCCCTACTTACTATGATATCTGTTAGGCATAGACCTCTTCTGAAAGTACCGCAAATACTGCCCTCAGAAACTTCTTTAAACAAAGATGTGATACATAATGTGTAAAATCTTTATATTTTGACACCAGATCCATCAGTTGCTACACATTGATTGCTACTTTCAACTTATAATGTGGACATTTGTCAGTACTATTCATTCCTCTTAGTCTACTTCTTGTCTAGAATAAAATAACCGAACAATGCAAACCAGATTAGATATGTATTATCTTTAATGTGAAGCCATTTGAAATTCAGTTCGGATGTTTAAACAATGACCATACTTTCTGTACTGCTAAACTTAAATTGTGTCCTGTCAAAATAAATCCCATATTTTTATTAAGAATAGTAATTATGCTAATTACACAGTATTGTTGACAAAAAAGTTGGCAAAAGATGTGATTAATAGATGAATACTTATTCGGTATTTTCTTCTACTGGTGCTAATAGGGTAAAAATTGGGAATTTAGTAAATTTAGCAAAATTATAATTGAAAAAACTCTCCTTTTCTCATGAGCATTACTGTAAATCCAGAGCATGTTTCCCAAGTAAGTTAACAGAAAGCAATCTAATAAATATTATGGAATAGTATTTGAAAAGGACCATTGTTGCTGGGCTTGGTGGTGCATGCCTGTAATCCCAGGGACTCTTGAGGTTGAGACTGGATGATTGCGAGTTCACAGCCAACCTTAGCAATGGGGAGGCACTAAGCAACTCAGTGATATTCTTTCTCTAAATAAAATACAAAATAGGGCTGGGAATGTGGCTCAGTGGTTGAGTGCCTTTGAATTCAAATCCTGGTATCCAAAAATAAATAAATAAAAGGACCATTGTGAGTCAAGTTAAAAAGTACATTATGTAAGGGAAATATGCAATCAATACTATTTATTCAATATTCAGGGCATTTTCTATTTAGTAACAAAAGGATAAAAGGTATGTTTCTTTATATATGATTTAAATTATATGAAAAATACTTTATTTGGGTAGATTGTTACATGTTTGCTAGTATAAGCACTGACAAAAATAAAAATCTCATTTCCTGAACTCAAATTAAATCTTATATGTTCTGACATAGAATAAAGTTTAACAAAAAATAACATAAATGGGTCAGGTAAATAAGCAGAATTTTATTTTATTTATTTATTTATTTATTTTTTGAGAGAGAGAGAATTTTTTTAATTTTAATTTTTTTTTAGTTTTTGGCAGACACAACATCTTTGTTTGTATGTGGTGCTGAGAATCGAACCCGGGCCGCACGCATGTCAGGCGAGTGCGCTACTGCTTGAGCCACATCCCCAGCCCCAGCAGAATATTTTTTAAGAATTTATTTGTGGAAACATTTTACATAGTAAATTGGTATCATATAGAAGAAATACTTTAAAAAGGAACCTAAATATTAACAAGTGCAAGAAACTGCTATCATCTTTAGGATTGGAAAAATAACAGAAGTTACTAGAAAATGAATGCAGAGTCATAGAAACCAGGGCCCTGAATGAGAGGCTGAGTGTCATTTAATATACATAGTAAGGACAGACTCAGCACAGAAGATCTGGTTTTATTTTCCCCAGCTGTACTCTTGACTTCTATATGTCTTCCATTGGCCAGACTTACCTAAGTACTAGGGTGCATGGGAGACTGCAAGGAGTTGTCCTCTGTGAGAGCCAGCAGAGCAGGGGATCAAGTGCACGGCAAACAAGAATAAATGCCTATTTTAGGTGAATATCATGATAAGTCATTTCTAGATGTTGAAAAATATCTGGGAGTTGTACAAATTCATTAAAAAAGTTATTTTAAAATGTTTTAAGTCCCAAAGAATTTACATTCTTTCTTATAGTAATTTCCTACCTGACTCATTCTAGTAGGAGGTAGCTGAATGTTGATGGCAAACATCAAACTGCTGCATCAAGATTTTTTCATTAGAAGTTCAGTTCTGAAACTGTCCCTATGATAAAAACACAAGTTCACTTGGAACCAGATTCTAACCAATTAAAAACATTGCTTTTTCTACTTTATTCTTCAAGAAGAATGAATGTTTTAGCCTATCCATTACTATATAGTACAAAACTATATCAATTAGTCTATTGCACTGAAATGGCACATTAGGTGGGTAAGAATTATATGATGTTTATTTCACCAATACATTTTGAAAACTTTCATAAAATAATCTATGACAATGAAGTAAACATAGATACAGAATCAACAGTGAAAATTCTCAGGAAATATTTTGGTATAAACTAATACACAAATTTACAATGTCTAGGTTATTATCAAAGAAAGAAGATTAAGAGTGAGCACTTAACTGGAAAAGCCAGTATTAACTAGCCTAGGATTTTTTTTCCTCTCTCTCTCTCTCTCTCTCTCTCTCTCTCTCTCTCTCTCTCTCTCTTTTAAACTCTTAGGTACAAAAAATGTGATACTTAAAATCCCTCAATATAATTTATTTAATTGAATCTTCATGAACTAAAAATGAATTTTTCACATAATATCAGGATAAAGCAACCTAGAAAGAAAAAATATTGGAAATTAATAAATGTGATATTATTTTCTGGGCCATCACAAATTATTTTCCAAAAGCTAAAATAAAGAACATTTATAAAATACTTGCCAGATCAAAAAGGAATATATTAAAATTTAAGTACTTAATATTATTTTCCATGTAAAGTATTCAGGCAAAGTTTAACTTACCAATTGCCTATTCTTTCATGAACTGTAATATCCATTCATAAAGCACTTTTAAAATTTGGTCAGATTAGTCTTCTTTATACCCTGAGCTCTTTAGTGAAACTCATTGTCCAGGCAGGTAATTCATATATAATGAAACAACTTCCCAATCATATTATTTGAATAACTTTACTCATGCACAAAACTAGCTTCTGTGATGATGACACAAGACATAGTTTTCAAGCTAATGAAATCAATACCTCCCTTTACAAATAATGTTTACTTTGCTGAAAAATCTCATGAATTTTCACATATATAGTAAATAGCTAAAAAAATGTAGAAAAGTCTGTTAGAAACCTGATCACTTGAAAGGGAAGAAGAAAATAAAGATAACTACAGTATACAGTAAATCAAAATATGTACTATAAGCCCTAAAGTTTGGGGTTCAAATTTTTATTTTAATATCAGCATAATCTGTAATTACTCTAAGTCTTCATCATATGATTACACGTTTTGTCCTGATAGAAATGTTTTATATCTCTCTGTTTTTCAATAAGTTAGCTTAATAAACACATTTGCCTATTGAGCATGAGAAATAAGAGAAACTCAGAAAGTATATTTTCGATTGCAATTATTGTTGAATAATATAAATCTAATCTTAAATAGCCATGGGTGACTACTACTTTTATATGGAACAGTTCTAAGAAATAGTACAATGTTAAGACAGAAGTCAGAAGATCCTCCCACTTCATGTAGGACTAGAGAATATGTAACCATTCTTATTGGCACCGTTATGACTGTTGGTGCCAAAGCAGCATGGCACTCTGCTCCATGGATTCCACATAGCTCAGAAATCCTGTACAACATGGTGTATAAGGCGGAATTGAACAATCAATTAGTACTAGAATGCTACATCAAACATCTGCTACAGTGCTTTCTGACATTCATGTGTATCACAGTAAATGTAAGGTGATAATGTTGATTCTTGGAAATGTTGATGAATTGTATAAAATGTCATGTCTCTGAAAAGAAGGGATCCCATTTCTATGCCCCAGAAAGCAAATACACAAGCAGACATGAAAGAGAAAGTTATAACAATTATGAGTATGTAAAATTGGAATATACGGTTGGTTTTAAATATTCTACTTTGAGGGGAAGGGTGTGGAAAAGCCATCAAACAAGATGAATGTAAGAACATAGAATTATTAGAAAGGAAGACAGCTGTCATTTAAATACATACAGTATAGTTTGGTGCATGGATATTTAAAAATACAAATAAACATATAGTTATATATCATGTATGTATGGAGTGGGCCTTGATAAATCTTGGAAAAGAATGAATAAAAGGTAAAGAAGTATTATTGAGACTAACTAAACCATAACATTTTGTCTAGAACTAGGGGTAGTCTAAGTTCTGAACAGCCAGACTGAGCAGAATTTGTCATATACCTTTGATTAAACCACAGAAAGTTCACCTGTGTTGGAAAAAAAACAAAATAAAAATTTAAAAAACTTTAAATGAACTCAGAAAGAAAAAAAGGGAAAAGATAAGCCCAACACTACTGCTGGATAGGACAAAGTATCATACCCTAGAAAAAAAACTAACCAATGGAATTTTTAGAAAATTTACATTAGCACACCATAATTGAATATTTTTTTTATAAATAGAAGAAAACATGCAGTTTCTTTATGCTGAAACTATAAAACATTAATAAAGAAGCCAAATAAAAGATAATAAATGAAGTGTTATTTATGGATTAGAAGGCTAAATTTTGTTAAGATATCTATTTTCTTCTCCTTTGTTCATATATTTAGTGCAATCACAATCAATATTTTAGCATGGTTTTTTGTTTTCTTCTGCTTTTTTTTTTAGTACATATTGATGATATGATTGTAAAGTTTTATGGGACGGTAAAGAAACTCAAATAACTAGACAATTTTGAACAAGAAAAATGATACTGGAGGGCTCTACTACCAATTCCAACACCTCCCATAAAGCTAAGTAATCCAGGAAGTATGGTATTAACATATGGAAAAATATGTTGATCATTGGAACACAATAGATGATTGATAACTAACCTGACTTAAATACATCAACTGATATTTCATAAAGTTACAAAGGCAATGAAATGTTTTCAACAAGTGGAGATGTATTAATTGGATTTCCATGGGCTGAAGTAATTGTCCTACACAAAAATGGAATACAGGCTTAAATGTAAAACATAAAATCACAACACCCTTTGAAGAACACAAGGAAAGAAATATATGTGATGTTGATTTTGTGAAAAAAAAAATTAAACATTATCAAAACTAAAACCTCTGTTTTTTTTATACTCACTATTAATAAAATGAAAGTTAAGCTAGCAACTTAGGAAAAAATATTTGCAAATTATATGTGTGACTATATATTGATCTAGAATATATACAAATAATTCTTAAAATTGTACAATAACCATAAACAAAAAAGTCTGGGCAAAAAAATTGAGGAAGAATAATTGAACAGACATTTCACCTAAAAATATACCCAGATGCCAATGAGTATGTAATAATTTGTTGAACATCATTTATCATTGGGGAAATGTGAATATAAACAATGAAGTACTTCTACACTTCTATTACAACAGCTAATAGTCAAATAACTATCAACATGAGAATCCAGAGCAAATAGAACTTTGAATTATTGCTGGTGAGAATGAAATAATAACATAAATACTTTGTAAAACAATTTAACTGTTTCTTATAAAGTTAAACATAAACATGCCTTATGAATCAGCAATCTCACTTATGGAAAAACCAAAGATACATAAATATATGCCCACACAAGTCTCTTCATGACTGTTCTTAACAGCTTAAGTTATAATCACCTAAATACATTATATATTTATCTGGAGACTAGTTTGAAAGAATACCATATAGAAGAGAGACAAAGTGCATTTTGTTAAGCTAAAAGCCATAATGAGGAAGGAATTACAGAAGGGTAGATTTTATGCTATTATAAACAAATGTATTGTTTTGATTTTTTTTTAAATTGTGGTTTTATATATACATATCTTTATACATACACGTACACATACACACATACATACATACACACACTACAGATACAGAACATAAAACTGTAAGGCACAGCTGCACATGTCTGTAATTCCAGCTACTTGGGAGACTGAGGCAGGAGGATTGCAAATTCTAGGCCAGCCTCAGCAGTTAGTGAGACCCTGTCTCAAAATAAAAATAAAAGGGCGGGGCTCAGTAATACAGCACTTGATTGTCATGGGCTCAGTCCTCAGTACTGCAAAAAACAAATAAATAGCTAACTGAATAAAACCTATCATATTCAGCATTTTTAAGTGCATAATGCAGTAGCATTGCATACATTAACATTGTTGTTTAGCCATAATGTCTCTTCAAAGATGACTTTCATCTTCCTAAACTAATTCTGTACCCTTTGGAAAATAACTGCCAATTTTTCCTCACCTCTGAGCCCCTGGTAATCATTGTTTTAGTTTCTACCTTTATGAAATTGTTTATTCATTGATCCATTAAAGGACATTTAAGTTAGCTTCCACTTTTTGGAATTTGTGAATAATGTTACTATGAATATTGGTATATAGATCTTTTTCTGTATCTGTGTTTTTCATTCATTTTTTTTAATATTAAAATGTTTTTATGAATTAAGCTAGAACAAGAATCTGTTCTTGAAGACTATTAGTTCCTCTTTATTATAATTATTAAAATTCCTGAAAAATGTCCAGCCTTCAAAGACGCTATAGAAAAGATTTCCATCTCTAGCTAGTAAATTCAAACAAACTGGTGATTCTCAAACCTGGAATGACATCAGAATTACTTAGACAGTATTTAAAAATCACAGATGACTGGAATCTGGTGGACACCACATTAACCTAGCAGTTAAACTTGACACCATAGATGACTAGATAAATTGATAGCATGTGCCTCCTAATTTGATGCAAATTCTTATCGGTGTAGTATCCTACCAAAAATGCTTAACCTGAATTTAATCTTTGGGAAACAAGCAAATAAAAATTGAGGGACATTCTACAAAACAACAATAATGTCAAAGCAATTAAAGATAGAAAAAGAATGAAATTGTAAAGTTAGAATCTGTCCTAGGGTAGAGATGAAAAAAAGAACATGAAAATTAATTTCATTGTCAATTCTTGACTAGATCCTAGATTGAAAAAATGAATAAAATTAAATCTAAAAGATATTGGATTGCAACTGTAGGGGAAGTTTGAACATGGATTGTTAGTTAAATGATAGTCTTGTAACAATGTTAAATATTCAGTATTATATTGTATTATGGTTATGTAGGTACATATTGTTGAAGTTGGAATTAAACTGTGGCCATATGTAAAATTAAAATAAAATTATATTTGCAAAGTAATTCTAATTCTCAAAGTGTTCATAAATATCAGGGTATGTGCATAGGCATATAAAATAGAAATATACAGCAAATGTAAAACAGGATTAATAGCAGTGAATCTAGAAAAAGTTTATATAGTTGTATTTTGAGCTACATATGAAATGTTTAACTTGGCCTAAAATTTAAAAATAAACAGGTAGGGAAAGGTAGATAGTTACCTGAGCCCTACATGAGCCCTAACTGAGAACATCAGAATCTAAAGCTTCTAGATGAGGTCTTGTATTTTTGGTGAGATCTTTTTGAGATCCTGAAGTGATCAGCAAAACACCAATCTGCAAACTGACATGTGGGAATCAATAAGCTCAATGTCACATTTAGGACTTTTCCCCTGTAAATTTTGTTACTTTCCTGAGAATGGAATTTCTAAGCATAAGGGAAAAGATGTTATTTAATTTTCATAAACTAACAATTTGAACAACAACAACAAAAAACCAAGCAGGATGCCTGCCTTATTCCAAAAAAGTAACAGAGGAGTCAGATATTTAAATGTATAAATCAAACATGTGAAAGCATCTGACAAAATAGTATATAATATTTAAATTTGATCTTGGAGCGAATGATACCTTTCTAAGGAATTTGAAATGTAGAAACAAAGTATTATTATATTTGTCCATGTGAAAAATTTAAAAAATGCCCAAAAATGCTTCAAAGAAAGACAAAAACAAACTACAAATGCAAATTAATATTAGCAAAACAGATGGCTAAGCCTAATTTACTCAAATAAATGAGTCTAACAAATCAAAAATAAGTAGATAAAACCCAATATAAAATGGAAAAAGACATAAATAATTCATGGAAAAAGGTATAAAAATGTTTCTAAGGTATACTAAAAGTTTGTCAATTATTACCTCACATAAGACAACTGGAAATTAAAAATAAAATGATACATCATTTTCTACTTTCTAGATTGTGAATGAACCAAAAGTCTGACAGCACACAGTTTTACATAGGCTGTGAGGAAATCGGTGATTTAATGCATTGCAGATGAAACTTTCATTGGTGCAACCATTTGGGAAATTATTTCAGCCATAGCAATCAAAATATTAAACACACATTCCCAGGGCTTTCATGTAGTTCACTACTAGAGCACTTGTCTAGCATGCATGAGGCTCTGAGTTCAATCTTCAGTACCACCAAAGACACAAATCAAAAAAGGCAAAGAAAAATGTACCAAAGGCACATACCATTCTGCCCAGACATTTCATTTCTAGGAATCTACTCAACAGAAAATGTATCAAGTTGCAGGTGATTCATAATTCAACTGTCATGTAAGAGTCTTATTGATTCTTGTATTTTCATCTATTTTTCTAAGAGCTAAAACATATTGATACATAATGGGTGCACAATGCAGGTTTTTAATTATTGGTTCTTTTTAGTTATACATGACAGGAGAATCTGTTTTTACATAACCACAAAACCATGGACTATTTCTTTCTTTTTTCTTTTTTTTTACTTTTGGGCGGACACAACATCTTTATTTTATTTGTATGTGGTGCTGAGGGTCGAACCCAGCACTGTGCGCGTGCCAGGCAAACACGCTGCTGCTTGAGCCACATCCCTAGCCCCTGGATTATTTCTTTTTTGAACAGTGACTTGATGATAGGAATGAAGAGGGAGGAAAGAGGGAAAGAAGGAAAGGAGGGAATGAGGGAGGTAAGAGTAAGAGAGATAAAAGGAGGGAGGCAGGAAAACAGGAGGACATTCACACAAAATAATCCTACCAGAACAATTTAAAAGAGGTCAGTATAACATAAACTTTACTTGGTCTAGATGAGGTTCATAATTTAATACAGTGAATGATGTTACTTTTCTAATGATCAATTGAATTATGCTATAAAATTTACGCATTTTAGTATACTAGTTTGCATTCTGGTAAATCCTTGCATATGCTGTTGGAAACTTAAAGGAACTGGTAACTAGTTTTGTATATGCCTGTATTTCTTAGACCTTTTAGTTACTCATATTACCTGTTGGGTTTCTCTAGTAATGCATTTCAAAATCATACCCAGGAAGTAAATTTAGTCAACTGTACCATTTCATATATCAAAATCATTTGTATGTACTTAGCTACTAATTTTTTGAATAACAATTGTGTGCCTCCCTCGGATGAATACAGTAAATTTTCTTTTCTGCTGGCATTACCAGTAAATAATAGAGGCATGGTGAAATGAGCTTTTATAGAAATAAAGATGGCTGATGGAATTCGAAGCTGCCTAGCAATTATTTTGTTCCACTTATAAAGGTAGAAATATAAGTAAACGTTGTTTTGAAATATTTATAAAATGTAAATGACAGCACTATATTTTTGTGAGTATCACTGTCCAAGAGCAGGAAAACTGCTACTCATTTCTGACAAATTATTTTTCATGCCCATTAAACACTACACCAGTACCTTTCTGTGATTTTTGTGTTTTTGGCTGTTAAATTAATTATGACAGCTTAGGATATCTGTAAAGTCTATAATCCAAAGCTATGAGTCCCAAATATAAACCTAAAAATCCTTTTATTTATATTTATAATTATTAATTTGTTTATAATTATTCCTAAGTTTTTAGTCTTTCCAAGTATAAACAATATATTTTATACTTAATTGTTGCATATGATTGCATAGATAGATAGCACTCATTCTTATCCACTTTACATTGATAAAAAAGTATGACAAATATTTAATAAACTAGCAAATGAATTTAATGAATTATCTTCTTATTAATGATTAGTAATTTCTTGAAATTTAATTATTTTCATCAAAATAAATGATAGAATTCTGAGAGTTAAAAGTAACAAGTGAAATTTGTAATTTATAGTATATTTCTACCATTAGTCTATAGTATAATTTTATAAGAAATAATTTTTTTGTCATGCTGATTTTATTAACTGTATCTAAGATGCAATTTGGTCAAATTTCTTTTTCTAATTTTTAAGAGTGATTGTTCTTGAGTTGGGGATGTGGCTCAAGCGGTAATGCGCTCACCTGGCGTGTGCAGGGCACTGGGTTTGATCCTCAGCACCACAAAGAAATAAAATAAAGATGTTGTGTTCACCGAAAAATGAAAAATAAATATTAAAAAAAAATTCTCTCTCTCTCTAAAAAAAAATAGTGCTTGTTCTAGAACCATTGATCTTTGCAGTTTTTCCACTTACTAAAAGTAATGTCATAAATAATGAATATTTAAATTTCAATTTCCAATGTGTTTAAAATTATAAATAAGTAATACTATTTTATATCTGTGCATTATGTAAAACATATAATCTATTTATTATACTATCTAGCATGACATCTAATAAAAAATTACTGCAAATTATTACCATATATATTCTTACGATATTCTCATAAATTCTCCTTCAATATTTAAAAATTGATAAACCTCTCACATGGCATTTACCAGAATGTTGAAGGAAAGATTTTATGTCTTTGGAGAAAATGGCAATATTTTATCTTCTAGGGAAAAGAAAACATCAAAAAGGCTTTTTGATATGGACAGTAACTGTTACAAATGAATTAAGCTAATTACATAATTATTATATTATGCTAATTATATAATTAAATATTATGTTAATTATATAATTAAATTTATTATACTGATCACATAATTGCATAATATCTTTTAATTACTGAAAAACAGGTATTTTTTTTTCCCTTGGCATTCACATTTGCTTGGGTATAAAAATACAATTTGAGCCCTAAACCATACAAAAAGTCACTTTATTTGTGACTTTGAAACACATCTGGATTCTCCTTAGATATGAATTTCTGAATGTTCATATGCTCTCCCATGTGTACTAACATCCTTGCAGTTAAGTAGAGACATGATTTTTCTGGTCAGCGGTCAATGAACACAAGTAGTACATGTCACTCTTTAGATAATGAATTTAAAAGTCTTCAGGTTTCTCTTCCCCAATTCTGGTGACCTGTATTTACATGGTCAATATCATAGAGATGCAGACTGTATCTTTGAGCAATTAGAGGAATCGATTTCTAGTTTTAATTCCTGCTGATCTCTTCTAGATGTGAGCAAAAACTCATGTTCTGGGGATAAAATGGCTGATATTTTTTATGTATATAATTTTTGCAGTTTAACCTAACTTAACCTGAATAATGTAAGCCGAAATTTAAAATCAATGAATTTCCCCTCACGTGTACTCTTTAGTTCTCCTGTTAGCCTAATAAAAATCTTGTACAATATTTACATGGTTCTAGGACAAAAAGGAGTTGATAGTTTATAAGTTATTTTTGCTATTTTTTCCACATTTTTTGTTTCCTAAATTGTTGGGATTTGCGATTGAGGATATAATATTCTTATGTCCACTGTTTAATCCCTTGTCATTTGAATAGATGAGACACTTGAGTTTTTATAAAACACACGTTCAAATTAATAATTTTTAGAGATTCTTGGAAATGACAGAAATTCAGCATTAAATGACTTAAAAATGTAGTTTATTGCTTTAACAAAAGGGAAGAAGTTACATTTAGGAACTCATGGATATTTTCCTACTGCCACCTCTCAGCACTGCATTCCTGTCTTTACTATTTCTTGCATTTCTCTGTTAATGGAATCTTCCATTGAGAGGAAATGTATGAGGCCATAATAGCTACTGGCTTCTATAAGTTGTGGTTATAGGTTACTGGAGATGTGTAATTGGAAGTGCCATATAACATATGAAATGAAACTGTTATTATGAGAAAATCATAGGCAAAAACATCAGCTATCACCTGTATTATTTAACTGTAGGTTAAAGTAACTATACCTAATTTTAATGAAAGATTGCCAGGGCCAGTTGCAGTGGTGCACGCCTGTAATCCCAGTGGCTCAGGAGACTGAGGCAAGATAATTGCAAGTTCAAAACCAGCCTCAGCAATGGTGAGATGCTAAGCAACTCAGCAAGACCCTGTCTCAAAAAAAAAAAAAATAGGGCTGGGGATGTGGCTCAGTGGTTGAGTGTCCCTGAGTTGATCCCTGATACCCACCCCCACAAAAAACAGATTGCCACAGATGTTCCTATTAAGATGTAATCTATTGGGTGTAATCTAGATATGTCTGTTTAAAAGTGTTTTGTACCATTCAATTCCAATGTTTCTTTTTTAAATTTTCATTTAGATTATCTAATATTGAAAATGAAATACTAAAATCTCCTACTTTAATTGTCTTACAAGCTATCTCCCTCTTTAAGTCCTTTATATATTTGTTTTATATCTTTAGTTAGTACACTGCAGGGCACATATATTTACAACTCATATTCTCTTCATAAATCGACCCCTTCACCATTGCATAATGTCCATGTCTCTTCTTAGAGTTTTTGATATAAAGTCTCTTTAATCTGATTTATTTACTCTGGCTTTTATTGGAGCATTTTATCCACACTCACCCATGGTAATTATTGATAGGTAAGGGATTACTATTTCATTTTATCATTTTCTGAATATTGTGTAGATACTTGGTTTAATCCTCTCTGAACATCTTTCTTTGCCATTTGAAGATTTTTCTGTAATGATATGTTTAGAAATTTATTTATTTTTATAGCTTTTTGAATTATTGTGAGGCTTACAGAGAATAATTTAAATTTATGATGGTCTATTTTAAGCTGATAACAGTTAAACTTTTATTGTATTCAACAACTCTACACTTTTATTTCTCCTATTATACATGTCTTATTTTACTGTTTTAACATCTGAGTTTATATCATCTTTCTATAGGTTCCTCTTGATAATTTATTTTAGCTAGTTATTTACATCAATAATATAGATAATAATTAATCAAATATTAATAATTTGGCCATTAACCCTTGTACTAGAAATAAAATTCCACTTTTTATATCACCATTTCAGTCCTTGTATATTCTAAATATTGCTTATATCTTTATGTATTGTTATTTCATAGTTTGATGATATTAATTAATGGCCTTTTGTTTAATGAGTTTCTTTTATTAGTCCATGCAAAGAAGGCCTGTTGATTATGAGCTTCCTTAGCTTTTATATTTCCGGAAAAGTTATCTGTCATTCTGAAAGACAGTTTTTTGTTGAAGGTTTTCTTTGTTGACTTTTTTTTTTCCTTCAATACCTTCAATATATCATCCTTTTCTGGCCTACAAGGCAAATGCTGAAATTAATGGTCAGAGTTGACTTCTTTATCTGTGATGTACTTATTTCTTGTTTTCAGAATTTTTCTTTTTCAGTGATTTTTGATAGTTTGATTATTGCATATCTTGGTGAATTATTCTTTGGGTTGAGTGTAATTTGTGATGCCTAGGATCCCTGTGTCTGAATATTGACTTTTTTCCAGAGATTAGAGAAAGTTTCATCATTACTTTTATTGAACTACATTTTTGTTCATTTTCTTTTTCTTCTCCTTCTAAATTGTCTGTTTTTTTTTTATGATTGGGGTTGTTTGATGGTGTCTCATACCCCCAAAGATTTCCTTCATATCTTCATTTTTTTTTCACTGTTTACTTTTTGCTTCTCTAATTGGGCAATTTCAAATGTTCTGTTTTAAAGTTGTCTGATTGTTTTCTTTAGCTGGACCCGAGTCAACTGCTGAAGATTTCTATTGCATTTTTCATTTTATTTGTTGCATTCTTCATCTCTTGTAATTCAATTTAAAATGTTCTCATTTTTTTTAACTTCTCATGTGGCTCACATGTTGTTTTCCAAATTTCATTAAATTTTTTAATCTTTTGTCCTTGAAGTTCACTGAACTTCTTAAAGAGGACTATTCTGGTTTGTTTTTTAGATAGAGTTTTGCTTTGTTACTCAGTCTAGCCTAAACCTTATGATCCTCCTACCTCAGATTCCCAAGTTGCCAGCATCACAAATGTGTACTAGTATACCTAGCATAAGAATTATTCTGAATTATTTTTCTTTCATTTCACAGATATCCCTTTCTTTAGGATATAGGATTGAAATTTTGGTACTTTTTTTTCAGAGATGTCACAGTTTCCTGAATTTTTGTAATCCCTCTGTTCTTGTATTTGTGCTTATGCAGTCTTTTGACTGTGATAAAACTGCACTAGTCAATCTAGCCTATGATTCTAAATAAGTCAGTTAATAGTAACCTAGAGCACAAAAACTGTACTTTCAAGTTCTCTAGCTAACTGGGCTACTGTCCAGTTAATTCTGGTTAGGCAGCAGTGTAAACTTTGCTATCCAGTAAGAACAGTGGCTAGGTCTGCTATTAGACTGATTTCACTGGTCACAGTGTGTGCTTCCTGGCTTGAAAGTTTTCCTTTTCAAGTTTGGTAATTAGTAAAGTTGGCAGGAGAAACTCTGGGGTTAAGTGAATCTAAAAGGAGGGACCAATGGCTGTCATAAGGTATGTGCTAGATATCATAATATATAAAGGTTATGTTATATAAGATATTAAAAAATCTTACTAGATTCTTTTCAGACGTATGTAGTGGTATATTTTTAAAATCTTTCATTATTAATTTGTGAACTCATGTGCTCACTTGCTCTCTCTTTCTCTCTCTGATTCATTTTCTAGAATTCTATCATATTTTTCTTTCACTAAAACAAAATCAACTGGGTTTTATTCTTTATAATGAAATAGCTGTGTTACACTATTTTTTTCTTTAAATCATTACTTTTCTATAATAGAATACCTAGTACTTGAAACACTAGAACATCTTGTGTCATTGAAATAGAATTTGGGAAAAATCACACAATTCAGTAACAAAAATTCAAATAATCCCATTAAAAATTGGTGAAGAAGTCAACAATGTAAGCAGTTAATTTTTTTTCCATTTTTAATTCTTAGTTATACATGACAGAATGTATTTTACAGAATATACATACATAAAATATAACTTATTCTGTTAGGTTCCCACTCTTGTGGCCATTCATGATGTGGAATTACCTTGATCATGTATACAGTACAAGTCAAAGAAAGTTAGGACCAATTAATTTTGCTGTCTTTCCTATTCCCTTTCCCTCTCTCTTTCCTTTGTCTAGTCCAGTATTTTCTATTATTCCCCTCCTCAACCTCCCTTTTTTGGGGAGTTAGCATCCACAAATCAGAGAAAACATTCAACCTTTGTTTTTTGGGGACTGACTCAGAAACTTAGCAAGATATTCTCCAGTTCTATCCATTTACCAACAAATGCCACAATTTCATCTTCTTATGACTAATAATCCATTGTGTATATTCTTTTAATTTCATGAAGGCATTATTAAGAATGGAGCAAATATAAGAGTTATTAATAATTAGATACATTTGATTACATCTATTGCCAGAAAATATTATTTTGTGCAATTATCTTATTAATGAATTGAATGTTTCCAATTTAATTTTGGGCTTTAATTCATATTAATATATATTCCTTTTACTTCTTAACCTGAATTTGAGATTCATGAATGGGTATTTTTCTTAATCTTCTACTTATAAAATCTGAAGGAATCATTTTTGCTAAAAACATAAAATTTTTATCTATCTGTATATATAACATTTGGAGAGTTTGGGGGTATGTTTTGGTTTTTTGATTTGTTTTGTTTTGTTTTCTATTCAATACAATCATGGAAAAGTAAAGTATAAGCCAGGAAATACTATGGGTATAACTTCACATTAACATGTTTATTGTCAAAACACCACCACCAAAAAGGAAGAATAAAGATTTGCCCATATATAGAATCACCAAGGGCTAAAATCTCTTGGGAATAGTGAGCTATGTCTCCTTACTAGGTCAAGTAGAGTTCTGTCCAACTCTACTGATGGTAAAAATCTTAGGGAACAAAATATGAGTATAAGGGAAGTAAATTGAATCCTAAAAGTTCTAAGAAAAATAATAACCACACTATTTATTAGTATCTACTATTTTCAAATATAATTTTATGTCCCTTTTCTCTAATCTTTAATATGGAATGTAGTCATGGTAGTTAACATTTACAATTTGATCTAAAATGGTCATATGATTATTACAGAAATTGAGTTAGAAAGAATGCCATTCAGGGATGTGAAATTTACAGCTGTAATTATTAAAGCTTAAAGTTATTTCCTCTGGGAAGAAGAAATGTATGCAAGAAAAGAATTAGTTGTGTGACACATAATTACAATACGTATGTCTGGACCATTTTTAGATTAATGGTGTAATGAAAGGTATTCCTGGTGATTGGACACCTGCATATGTTTTTGTATATAGTGGACCTAAAGTTTCAGGTACACTTGATGGAAATGCCTTTCTAGTTTGAGAATGTAAGATAAGTTGTCAGGGATAGTCAATCAATTATTCAGTTACAGAAAATCTGAGATTCCAGCTGTAGTGACACAGTTAAATGGCCACCAAAGAAAAGTACTCAGTGGAAACAATGTTCATTAGAATATCAAACAGGACTTTTCTGTGGTCTCTACATTTTGGCCTTCCTTTCTTCCTGCAGGTTTTCCAAGGTTGATGTATGTGTGTGGCATTCAACTAATTCTATGAGCTATCTGTTAGGTTTAAAAAAAAACATCTTTCATGATATGATAACTTGAGTCTGTATCAGTTGCTTAATGCTAAGAAATATGACTCTCTATGCTTGTCATGGTTATTAGTGGTAGTACTAACACAATAAATTATAATAATAATAATTATTATTATTATTATTTAAATTCCATGAGCTAATTCAATATATGAGTTTCTGTCTTTGAGCAAACACAAAATAATATCAGTTCTTTGTGAAAATACCTATCATATCTACACCATAATTTAAAAGTATGTGATTTCCTTCACAGAGCTTTTGAGCTGTGATGCTTAAATTATTGACCATGATATGACTAAAATGAAAATCAATAAAGATATTGATTATTTCCCTGTAAGAAGAATCAATTTTTCACTTGTTTTATTTATTTTAATTATATTACACATGACAGTAGAATGCATTTATGTGCTTTGATATATCGTACATAGATGGGATATAATTTCATTTTTCCGAGTGTACATGTTGCAGAATCATATTGGTTATGTAGTCACATATATACATTGATTCTTCTATTAAAGACTCCATTTCCTTCAGAGTGCCAGGGTAAACAACAATGATAGAAGGAAACCCAGAACCTAAAACAAGCAAGAGAATCCTGCCAGCAAGAAGGAGCTTCAGAACCTGAGAACAAATCTAGTTAAGACTTAACAATAGAACAGAAATGTTAGAGAAGATGTTGGAGCACTAATCACAGACATAAAAATATTTCAGCGGCTGTGGAAATCCATGTCATATGTGTCCCATAGTCCAGTTAATCAACCACTGGTTCATAATATTTTTTCCTTTTACTGTTATCAGGAGGAGTACAGCAATGTGCTCAATGTCTTTGTGCACAAAGATTTTTTCAATATAAATATCTTAAGGGCAATTTTTTATTATTTTATTACTAAATTATTTCTTATAGCTAATTTTTCTTTTTAGTGTATTAACCTTTTATTTTTATATATTTATAGCATATGCCTATGCCTTGATCTCTACTTTTTCAGAAACAATATTTCTGATTTTACTTTTTATTGATTTTAATTAAAATTTCTTGAATATTAAGCAATGCTACCAGTAGCAAGTAAAATATTGTGTTTTTTTAATTAAAATGTCATTAAAACGTTATAAGTATATTTTATAGAGATGTATTTTTTTTTAATTTTTAAAAATGTCATTTGAAATGCATGCATTTATTTTACGGTTTGCTTTAGAGCACAGGGCAGAATCCCTTTGAGTTTGGGGATCACAAGTTTATATTTTTGGATACCATAAGTTTTTGGAAGCACTGAACTCAGGGTGGCTCTACCACTGAGTTACATCCTAGTCTTTTATTTTGAAATAGGTGTCACTAAGTTGGTGAGGCTGGCCTCAAACTTTGGATCCTCCTGTACACCAACGTGCCCAGCTACATATCATAGTTTTAATAAATATTTTATTTATAAATATTTTACGCTTAAAAATATAACTTTGAAACCACTTTATAATTCACTTCATATTCCTCATGAAGGAAATAAAAACATTGAGACTTCTAAAGTAAAATTAAATCACATATATTTTAATATTACACAGGGTGATGACACCTGAATTTAAAAGAGACTTCAAGAATTTTAAGTTCTACTTGAAGACTAGAAAGTAAATATCTTATTAGATATGATCATCCATAATGTCACTGGGGAAAAGGCAATACCTTACTTATAATAAATTGGAATTAGTATTTGATGTTTCACCAAGTGGCAAATACAGAGATAGAAGCATATACAAGGCTGAAATTTTGAGAAGTAGAGATATCTAAATAAATTACCCTTACATTTTACTTCCCCTACCCTTTTACTCAGTGCTGTATAAGTAAGATAAACTGTAGAAGCCACTGAACCAAATCATCAGGGTCACATCAAATGCAATGTTTGTCAAAGCATCTCTCAGAGTTTGAGATCTATATTCAGCTAGTTCCATTAAGAGGGTCCTACCTTACAATATGAGTAATACTTATATTGACATTGTTTTCTACCTTGTTACTACCGTTTTATTTTAAAATATAGCTCAATTATTTTTAACTCAGAACAGTGTTTGAGGATGTCAAGCACTACCAGTTCTAATTTCTAACGACATTAGGTGAGGAGACTAATGTGAAGAGCAATTGAATCCTTATGGTTCTAATAATAAAGTCTCTGGTAGAGGTGGATGAGGCATCCAGAATCCTTTAGGATTGCACAGTTTATGTGACCATAATTCCTTCAGTATGAAGTTATTTTGTCTTCACTACAGAATCCTTTTAAAAATGTACTAATATAAACAAGAGCACGTTGCCTTATTATTTTTGAAAAATGTTTTGGGTGTTTGACCAGCCATATAGTTTCTTTTCTTATGGGATCAAAATGTATTTCTGAAATGATTCATTTTGTCACCAACCTCACACACACTCACACAAAAAATCTCCTCAAAGTCTCTGACACTGAACATGCAGGCCTATAATTTTGCCTTTAATTTGTCTCCTTTTGAATATTAATTACCCAGATTTTGATGAGAGTCATGATACACAAGTATTTTATTATCTAGAAGAAACTACTTTTATTCTTTAACAAACTTGTAGTTTCACGATTAAAGTTTATAGCACTTTAAAATACTTTATGGTACATATGGCACAAAATATCAGAATCTCTATGGAAAACTTTTGCTTTTTGTGTTTAGCTGTAAAGAATTGTTCTTGAGAGAGAGAAGGACTCAAATAGGCCACTTAAATCAACAGATAAACTTCCAGAGCTTGGCAAATTTATCCTATTTTATAAGCCAGTCCAATCACCTCTTGAGGCAACTTTAATTTTAATGACAACAAACTGTGATGTGATTTTAATCCCACTATCTGGTAAATGCAGACATTACAGAAAAGATTCACAACGCCATTGAAAAATAAAACTCTGAAGATTCCTTGCAAAGAAATGAAGATTTAACGTACTACAAGCATTTAGTAAGTAAATACACATCATACCATGCCAAACATACAATTAAGAGCTACCTGCCTCCACTTTTTTTTTGTTTGTTTGTTTGGTATTAATGGGAACCAAGAATCAGCATTGCATGACTTTTTATGCTTCTTTGAACATAAAGTTCTAAGGATCCCAGCTCTGACTTGCCTTGGGGAGTTCATGCTAGTTAGGACAGCTCGGCCAATTGAAGGAAGACATTTATTCAAAACTTAACTTGTCAGCACCTTCATTAAACTGTTTTTATGAAGTCTGTATTATTAGACAATATTCTACTGATTTTTATCATAAACTTATGCTTAGTCTATAATTGACTTTATTTATGAAAAATGGACCTATTAAAATCTCTTTTGCCTTCTTCAAAACTATTTTTGAATGAAGATTTAGACATTTTCACTTGTGGAGGTTTAGGTAGAATATAAACTTTTAAAAGATTTTGTACATAAAAAAAGACAACAAATAATACTAGCTAAGAATGGACTACGAATATAGATAACCTAAGCTTGTATCCAGTTTCTGCATGTAGTAACTCTGAAAATGGAAACATTTGGTCTCCAATTCTGTTGTTTTTGTCCTTTGTATAAACTTTGAGTAAATTTTGTATGAGTTTAATAACATTATTATGTTGTTTAAACATGGTGGTGCATGTAAACTTATTACCATAATGATTGTAACATTGTTCTCTCTCAATCCATATTATGTATTATTATAATTAACCAGGTTTTTGATGCCTTTTCCTTTCAAATATATCCTTTAATGTTTTTCAATCTTAAGAAAATCAAATGTATATTTCATACCACTTTTCTTCTATTAATATCATACAAAATGGTAGTGACTACTTTCTAATCACCTATTAAATGCTCGTAACAAATTGGCCTAGTATTTTATAGGCTTTCTTTTTGCAATACTATTTTCTGCAAAGATAAGCATAAACAATATGACACAATTTCTCATAAGTCGTACAAAAGAAGTTTCAGAACTGGGGGAGTGACTCAGCAGTGAAGTGGGTGCCTAGCATGTGCAAGGTCCTGGGTTCCATCTCCAGCACCACCAACAATTTTAAAAACAGCAATTTAGTAGTAGTTGTGTAGCACTCAGCAGCTCACTATCTATTTTTCTAGATTTTTTTTTCAATCTTCCAAAAAACTGTTTCTTCTGCCTGTTCTTAGTCTCTATCCACAGTCAGAGGAATTGCTTTCCCCATGGCCTGATTCTAATTTGCTCTGGATTCGTCAATTTGTCATGTGTTCCACTTTTCCTTTTAATGCCTACTCTTTATGTTTTCTTAAGAGTAATATCACACAGGTAGCGTTTATTGATAGTTTATTTTAAGCTAGCTATATACTACCACAAAATTCAATTAAATTTGTGGTCATTTTCTTCCCAAAGTCCTTTTTCAGTTCATGATAAATGGTATATCTTCTCTTTTTTAAAAGAAGTCATTTCTTCTCTGCCTGTAGGAATTCAAATACAACCGTTAACCTTAAAGTAAGGAATTTCTACTCTGTTTTTTTTTTATACTTTGCTATAGTGAGCCAAACCTGGATGTCCTAAATATGACCATAATGTGATTTGAAAGCAGTTTTTAAAAAATCTAATTTATGAAGAACTGTTCTACTTTCATAGACAATTTTAATTATTTGAAGTTGCATTACCTTGAAACTACAAAAGAAACAAAATTGACTCAAATGTTGATTTCAGCTGTCATAGAAATAGAAACTGCAGCTAAAAGGAGCATCAATTGCCTTTATGATGGGAAAAGTTTAAAGAAGTTTATCTTGTTTGTATGTTTGCAACAGAAATAATAACATAACAAGAATCTTTGGGATTATTACTGAAAGCTGAGGGTAAAAATGAATGCAGATACATGACCAAGGTAGGATAAGTCAAGAACTAACTCATGATTCAATTCTACATTCCTTTCTCCTGGTGTTTTCTCTTTACAAGATTAAAAACTCTAAATATTTATAAGCCAGCAGTATATTATTCATTAAAAATATATCTTCAGGATGCTAAAACGTGTACTTACAGATTGACCAATTGTTCTTCTAATCATTTGTTAGCTTAAAAATATATAAAGGTAAATTAATCAAAAAATGTATAAATACATATTAGAAGAGAAAATTTGAACACATGAAAGAGCCACCAAGAATGTGCAACACAGAAGAATGGCTATATGAAGAGGCAGATAGAAGGTGACTATTTGCAATTCATGGAGGAAAAAACCCAGGAGACAGCAAATATGCTAATACCTTAGTCTTAGGCATCCAATTCCCAGACCTGTGAGAAAATAAATTTCTGTTCTTTCAGCCACCCACTTTGTGCTATTCTGTCATGACAGATCTAGAAAACTAATACAAATATGTAAACAAATATATTAAAGTGTGAGATATTTATTGAGGTTGATTGGACAGCCAATTTTTCCAACAAAACTTACTGAAAATAAGAAAAAAAGGAACTGACTTTGTACTTACAACTGATTGACAATATTCAAGGATATGTTTTTGATTTCTCCTTTCTTTCCTTCAACGTTTTTGTCCATTTGCCAACACCATATTATCTTGATTACTATAACATTGTAAACTGATTTCTGTGAATCCTCTATTGTTTTTCATACATAGACTCCACTTAATTATTCTAGTAATCTTCCCTATGTAAATTTTAGATGCAACCTGTCGATATCAATATTAAGAAAAAATATTGTTAGGATTTGGATTGGGAATATGCTGTATCATAGATCAAAATTATTATATTGACATTTTAGCAAAAATTGAATACTGCAGTTAACATGGATATAAGACATTTAAAATTAATAGTAGATTATCTTATATTTCAGTAGATTATCTTATATTTCCAGTTTTTTGAAGTAAAAAAAAAGTGTTTATTCTAGTCAAGAGCAAAAATGGTAAGTTGTATTAATCCATTCCTGACCCAGAGTGTCCCACTCTGACATGATGTAATTTTCCAACTTCCTTCCAATGGCAGCCTCCACTTTGAGGAGGCTCTGCTGGCCAATGATTCCCATTAAGGACACAAATATTCCTTGCTGCACTATGCATAATGATGATCTAAGGTCACTAGGAAGCCATATATAGTAATGAATTCGTGGTTTTCAGAGCTAAATTCCCAGAGCAAAATGGAGATGGATAGTGTGATGGATCTCAGAATCCCAAAGAACATAAATAGTGAGAAGAAGCCCTGGTGCATATACTTTGTGCATGGAAGCCATCAGCATAAATACACTGCAGGAAACCAGAACCATATGATTCACACAACATCCATTCTCAGGACACTTTTCTGTATCCCCAGGGATACTCCAAAGATTCTTTTGCCCTTGACAGATCTGGTTGTCCATAAAAGAGATAACTTTTTTTCTAGGCCTAATACCTCTAGGAAAGCTTACACTTTGTGGTAATATCAGAGCCTGGGGCTGGGTAAAGTCAAGTAAGATATAGCCAAGTCATCCTTGAGGGATTTTGTTTGCAGGTCTCTGATAACAGCAGTATATGCCTGAGGAAAGTTTAACGGGATCCTTCAGACAAAACTTCTGAAGATCAAACTCCAAGATGATACCCCTTCTGATTCAGGCAGCAGCAGGCATGCAGCTAATCGCTGCTCACAATAAAGAGCCATTTTTGAAAATTTTGCATACTCCCAGGGTCCTGGATTTTTTGGTAGCACCAGACCCCTTTTTTTAATGTCCAGAGTAAGGAACAGAACCACTGCCCAGGGAAATGGGCTGGCAGAACTCTTATATTTCCATATTTTTAATAACTGATCAAACTGCAAGAATCCAGTCTTTCTGAGTAGCTAAGTGCTACTAATTTGGAGATTGCTTTATAAAAGTTTAGTATATAATGTATCAGCCAATCATATTTGCATTTCTAAATTATTACTTAAGTTATGTGAACATGAACTCTTTTATTTTTTCACTTCCAACATTCACAAATATCCTTTCAAAGAAAATTGATGAAGAGTATACAATTTTCTCAAAATGTGTATAACAACTTATCATCAACCATTCAGTATATCTTGTCATATGGACAGCAGACATCAAGTTACTGACGAACTATTAGTATTTATTTTAAAAACTGATTAGTCAATTTTGGTATTTACAAAGTGATCACAAGAACCCTTTTACTTTTTCTTGCCCAAATATATGTCAGGCTTCTCTTGTGCCCATAGGTTCCTGAAACTTTAGGTTGCTCCCAAGTCTGAGCAAGCAGGAACACATGAAATGTTGTTGGGATTACCAGCAGCCTGAGAGCTAATTCCTGGAGGTGTGAACGGCTGGGAAAATAAAAAGTCTGAAAATAATGAAAAACAAAAGATAATACACAGAATATAATTTTTGAAGCATGGGCCTGATGCGTCCTCCAGCCCTGGTAGGGACTGGAAATGAATAAGGAAAAAGGCCCAAATCTTTTATCTAAGGGGAAATACATCAGAAGATTTTACTGTGGCAGGTTTATTGAGGAAAACAGAATAAAAAATGGGAAAAACAAGTTGTTCTGGGCTAGGGAGGTTACGCCCATCTCCAGGGGCTGCAATTGAACCTAGGTTTGTGAGCTAAGGTAGGGTATCAGCTTTAATGTGAGCAACCTGAAACCAGTGGGTTCACACCAGGAGTCTTCAGAGAAGCAAACCCCCTTCCTTATGATGGTTCAAACAAACCCATAATTCATACATGGCCTCCAACACAATGTGCCCTCTTATCTCATCCACAGCATTAGGTGAACAGATTGAAACACTTTCCTGTCAAATAATACTGATCACGAAGGCTGCTTACTCCCCATCATTTGCCCAACTTCTCTTTACATTCTTACTATTTTCCCCTTTGAGAAGGGAAAACGTGTTGGTTTAGTTTGGAGATGTCAGTTATCCCTGAGTGGAAGTCATTTTTTTTCTATTGCAATATACTTTCCATGTAGATCTGGATTAGCTTCTATTTGACATTTATAGAACTGTACCTTTGACAAACATGTATGCAGTCACATAAGACTTTTTAAACAGTCAAATTTTAAAATAAATTATGCTCATTTTTTTGTATCATGAATTTTCATGTACATGAAAGAATTGTTGCCCATCTTTAAAGTGACACTTATATTATAGCAAAACTTCAGAAATAATTACTAAACTGTTATGCTCACAAAAATACTATTTAAAAATTTTTCAGTTTTTCATTCAAAACATAATTTAAGTATAATATCCAGAAGTTTTAAATTTTTTTCTTCAAAGATATACATGACATCATTTTTATGGCTACTTCAAAATCAGTTCAAAGTTTTAATTTCAAAAGCAAGTAATTTGTTTTTCAGTGGTAATATACACACATAATTTGGCAGAAAATCATGTTGTGGTAAATAAAGAACATTCTCAATTAAAGAACATGATTACTTGAAATCATGGTGAAATATTTTACCATCTGAAATAGAAACTATAGTCTCCAAAATCTGTATTCATACACATATACACCACATATATGCACATGTACACACATGCACACACACACGACTCACATGTTCTACTAGTTGTACAGAAAATGAGAAAAAATCCTTTCCATATTAAATTCAAACTTAACAAGTTGTCTTCTTTTTTGTCCCCTAAATATGGCAATCTTACTGCAACACAATTTACATTTAATGTAATTGTGTTATTTATGTCATGGCTCAATCATGTCCAAAATCAGTAATAACTCACTTTAGAATAGAGTTGGCCATCATTTTTGTAGAGTTTTGTGATCTTTGGTCTCTCTAGCTAGTACTCTGTTGTTGTGGAGAGCATACAGTCATAGATAATGCATAAATGAGCACAGATGTCTTTCAATAAAAATTTATTGGTGTTTACTGAAATTCACACTTCATGCAATTGGGAATTCGTCATAAAATAGTATTCTTTTATCTGTTCAAACCATTAAGAAATATAAAAACATTCTTAACCCATGAGCCACTAAAACAGGTTCAGATTAGATTTGGAATGCAGGCATCATTTTCTGATTCCTGTTCTGGAGAAATGAAAATACAAAATAGTCATGAAGAAGCTGGTGCTAGATTTATTTTAAGAAATTATTCATCATGGCAGGTACACCATCTTTCTTTTCCTTCCATGTTCAAATGGATTTTTAAAGTGTCCTAACTTTAAAGGATTACTACATAAATCAAACAAAATATCTGGCTGTCAGATATACCAGATATGATACACGACTAAATTAGAATTTCAGATAAAAGACAAATTTTAGCATATGTAAGACACAGATATGGCACAGGTCATACTTATAGTGAGCAAAGTTCATTTTATTATGAAATTCAAATTTAACTTAGTGTCTTATTCCACTCCACCCCAAATCTAGCAACCTTTATGCAACGGTTTTCAAATTTTAATGTGATTGTTATTTTTGTTTTGGTTAGTTAAATCTTATTCAATATCAGTACAAAACCTCCGAAATTATTGAATGGATAGACTACAAACAATTTTCAAAAGTGAAAGCTTTTGATGAATTTCCAGACTTGGAAACTTTCAACATATGTGGTCATGAAAATTTATACCTATAATAGCAAACTGGGAACTTCAAACAATTAGAACAAAGGAGCGCAAAGACTTTAAATACTGAATTTAAAAAGCTGCAATTGAACTTGGAAAGAATTTTTCAATGAAGTTTCTATTTCTAATTATAAATATATACCAGTACTGCAATCAAATTAAATTGAGAGGACCTATGATTTTGCAAGTTAATTTTGGTAAACATTTAAAACAATTATAAATAGAGAAAACTTATGTGATGAGTTTTGACTTACAAATATATTTCATCAAGAAAGATATTCAGCATAAAACGAAAAATCAGTAGCTGTTTAAATATTTTGGTTAAAATATTTACACACTCTATACAAAAATTAAAATTAAGAATATCTTCCACATAGTAGAATTTGTTATGAACTTATCAGAAGAACATCTGAGAAAAAAAGAAGAGGAAATATTTTCTTAAAACTGCAATGTTCCACAAATAAACTGAAATAGAAAATGAAAATAATTAATCATGTTTTAATGATGGAAAATGACTTAAAAGAACACTGTGGGTAAGTAAAATTAAAAGGCCATATTGTAAATCATTTTTGAAAAGGGCTATTTTGCTTAATTGAATCAATTAATTGGTATGTAAATATGTTTGTGAATTTTTGGTTTTAACAGTAAATCATTTGATACTCTTTTTTTCTTTCAAATCCCACTGTGTGTAGCATCCTTCATCAGGGTGAATCAGCTCCTTCTTGGCACCACTCTTTCCAGTATGTATTTCTACTATTTTGTGTGTAGTCATGTATTTTATTTACTCATCTGAATATCATCCTCTTCATTAAGATTTTTAACAGCAGATTTTTACTTTCTTATTTTTAATTGTGAGTTCCTAAAATACCAAATTCAGTGTCTCTTAGAATGTTTTTTTAACTGAATTAGAATCATAGTCCTCAAAATGTGAATAAGGCTTATATTTTCATTGTAAATTTACTTCCCATTTAAGTTTCAGGTTTAAGGTTTCAAATCTTTGGTTCTGGTGCCATAGGAGGTAGAAATGTTGGAGGTATAATGGGCATCATTTTTCTTTCATCTCACTACCTAGAAATTAAATTAAAAGTTGGAGTTGTCACAAAGGCTTATATTCCTTGAAATGGGCTACGCAGGTCTCCTTGACCCCAGGAAACAGAAAATAACAGGTGATTTGTTCTTTGGGTTATTGAGGACTGCAGAGGCCCCTGTTTCCAGTATAGGATATTACATTTATTTATATGTGGACACTCTGCCTACTTCCAAACAGTATTTTAAACAATTGGTAGAAATATATTCTTTGCATTAATTATGGTTAATCTTATAAATTTATGGGTACAATGCAATGATAAAACATGTGTATGGGCTTTAACGATCAAATAAGAGGAGTTAATATTTTCATTTCCTTCAACATTTTTTATTGTTTCTTTAATAGTAAACATTGTGTTTGTATTGGATACAATATAAAAGTATTGGTAGCTTTTTCTGCTAACTTGCTTTCAGCTAGTGTCTTTCTTATGTTTAAAATTTTCTTCTCAAGTTCATGCAGATTCAGAATTTAAGAATTTTGGGGGGATTGAAATGAAGCAAAGTACGTTATATGCATTTATAAAATGAGCCCTACTATTCTATCTGACTATAATGCACTAATAAAGAAAACAAGTTATTGTTGGTATTGTGTGAAATTAATCTTTGGCCCCAATCTTGATTTTTATATCTGGATGATGATGCATAAGTACAACTATTCATCATCTTTTGGTCATATGGAGTACAAAGTAATGTTGTAATATATGTATACAGTGTAGAATGAATGTCTCATACCCCTCATCTTAAATTTATACTTTTGACTAGCATCTCCTATTGTCCCCACCCCATGGTTCCAGGGAACAACCATTCTTCTGTCTATGACTTCAATTTTTTTAGATTCTATGTATAAGTAAGAACATGTGGCATTTATCTTTTTGTGTATAGCTTATTAGCCTAATGTCTTCCAGTTTCATCAATGTTGTCTTGAATAATGGAATTTCTTCCTTCTAAGGTTGAAGAATATTCCATTGTATACATGAACCACATTTTATTTATCAATTTATCTGCTAATGAATACTTGCTAGCCAGAAAATAGTCATATAAAAATTCGTTCTTCAAAAAAATATATGGATGACACATAGTAGACAAATTGATTAAAATGTGTGAAAATGTATCAAGAATCATGTGTTCATAAAACGTTATACAAATAATATAGTTTTTGCTTTACTAATTTTTTAAGAAAAAAATTTCTTAAAAAAGTTTATTTTTAAAAGTAGTTCTTAATATATTTATTGTATATGGCCTCAAATATAACAAAACCCCTTAATGATTTTATTATATGTAAATACACATTTCAAAAATTGTGTAATTTTTATTATTTGCACACCCTTTTTAATCTCAAAAAAAAAATGGCCTGATTTGAATGATAAATTATGTGGTCCTTTTTTACATATATGTTTCTTCCTTTTTTTCAAAATTCCCTTTGCCTTTTCTAAATTCTTGGTGGATGTTTAGACCTAAAAATATTTCTTGTAGTTCAAAGTTTTCTATTCTAAAATGCACAGGTTTAAAAGAAAACACTTGCTCTGTTACTGCATCAGGTCCATAGGTAGGAGAGCTTCTTTTGCATAATTAGTTTTCTCCTGCCCTGCATATATATGACCCTAAGTATATAATAAATAATATTAACAATTTCTTTTCTGAATTCTTTGGGTTCACTCCTTGAAATATTAATTGGAAATAAATGTATGCAATTGAAGGAATAAATATATTTTCTCTGCTTCATGTATTTGAAAAAGCAAATCAATTTAGTAACTATCAGCAGAGTGGCAGTCATGACAAAAAGAATGCTTTTAAATTTCATTTGAATTTAATTTTTAAAATATTTTTAGATAAGAAAGACAAGTCTCTGAAACATTTTATGTTTATAGGCACTGAATAAAAGAAAAGCATGTAAATTATAGGTTTTATAAATCAGAAACTACCTAATAGTTACTTAATAGAACTGTAGTTCTATCCAGTATATTCACTTAGGTGTATGTACAATATTTTTGCTTCTATCAGTGATAAGCTTTGTGTACAATATGTGTGTATACACATAGGAGAAACTCTTTGAGAGATTGATAATAGATTTAAAGGTGATTGAAATGGTCACAAAGAGCATATACAATAACAGTCAAATTAATATTTTTAAGTTAGAAGAATTGTTTTTTTCTATTTTTTATTCTGTGTCTTTGTCTCTTCTTTATTTCAGTGAAGATCAACATGAACCTTTCTGTAAGTTCACTATTTCTGGAAAGTGTTGAAATCATACTTCAAAAGGCCAAAGATTATTCATGTCCTATTTTGAAGAATACTGGAAACAGGCAATAGCAAGCACTTGTCTGTCATTAACTTTAGTACTTTCATGATGTGTTGATTAAAATGTGTGCCTTACTTATTACATATTTTTAAGGAAAGGTTTACTTGGCTTGGTATAAAGACCTACCTCCATCATGTGAACATTAATAATAATAAGACTATTTTTAAGTTTCTAATTAAATTTCTGTTTGGTGGTGGAATATGACTCAATGAGCAATACTGTAAGTGATTTTTTGTCTTCTTCTTGTTTCAAAATCATAGCATATTAGGTAAATTAAATATTTCCAACAGAAAGGGTAGGACAAGGCTATAAAGTCCTTAGCACTTGATTTTTTTTTCTTCAAAAAATTCTGGTCCAAAGTTTTAAGAAGAGATTGATTTTAAAACCTTCTCCTAATTCTTTGAAATTAGAATATTTACATTTAATTATAAGTAGGTTTTGTTTCTACCTATGTACTTCATAGGAACACCAAATTAACAAAACGTGAGGAGATGGACAGTATGGAAAGGTATAATTTTAGGATAGTAACAACAGTACTATATTATCATAGAAAAGTCAATAGTTTTCCTAAAACACATCTAGTCTGCTGGAAGAAAATACATTTCTCACAAATCAAATAAAGTACATTATATTGGTCACAGACAGCCTATATCACTAACAGAAAAAAAAATTAAAGCCAGATTTTGTGCCTAGATAAAATTTAAAATTTACATATATATTAACAAGTCTAATTGGTATGCTTCAGGTGTCCAGATATTTGATGTGCAAAATAATGAATTAAATGAGACATCTTCATTTTGTCCTTGACAGAACTTTGCTTGAACTGCACTACAAATTAGGATTCAGACAATAGCAATTAGATCATTATTACCTTGCAGCTATTCCTTATGGGGAAAATGCATCTCATCATTCAATAGAATGAATGAGTCACCAAAGAATGGTAACTCTTAAAGATTCAAGATGAAAGTCAAGACTCAACAATGCCTTGTGTAGAAGCTTCACAGCATGCCATAGACTAAGAAAAGGACATTGTATGGTTGTTTCTATTATTTCATCCTATTTAACTGTGAGGAATGGATTATTACTATGCTTATTTTTAGGGTGAACATAAATACTGTTGTAGTTTGCATATGATTTGAGTGTCCTCCAAGGGTCCACATGTCCACCTAGGTTGGTGTCATTTGGTGGCATGCAACCTTTAAGAAATGGGGCTTAATGGGCAACCATAGGGGTTGTGCCCTTAAGAGGAATTAAGGTATTTCCCATGGAATTGTGAGTCAGTTCTCCAGAGAAGATTGCTACAAAAGGAACAAGCCTGGGCCTCACCTGGCTATCTCTTTCTGGTTATAATAGGATTGCTTGCTTCAAATGCATGTGCACCATGATATGTCACCAACACTACCCTCACCAAAGACTGAAATAATGGAACCACGTGATCTTGAACTTTGAGCTCTAAAAACTGTTAGCTAAACAAACATCTTTTCTTCATAAATATCCTGCCTCAAATGTTTCATTATAGTAATGAAAATCCAACTAATTTACATAATTAGACTAAGTGTCCTTTGTCTGCTTGGTATGCAAAAGTAATATATACAATTCAAAATCTGTATCTAATCTAAAATCTTGTATGTTAACATTCAACATTTAATTAAGCAGAGATAGAAATTCAAATAGTTCATTGAAGAAAAACTGGAAAATGTGATTCTATGAGTAGGAACATACTACATGTCATTTTGTTTCACCACTTAATTACTTAAAAACCTTTAAATGTTTATGTGCCACAACTATTCTATTAGTATTAATGAATCAGCCTCAAAGACAAAGGATTTAAAATGCTTCAATGATCATAATGAAGCCAGAATTAGACAGGGAGTCTGTATAGATGGGTGAATCAAGTCAGCTCATATCGAGAAGGCTAATTTTGAGTGAGTCTGGGAAGTCAGAGACTGTTCCCTGAGAGATTGAAATGTTAATTCCTTCAGAGCCCTTTCTGCATCCTTATCAAAGAATCTGCCCCTGCTCCCCTCCTGAAAGGGAGCTATACAGTTGCTAATTAATGTGTCCTGGGCTGCTTGATCCTGGCTTTCCCCCTTCAGCCCACCTGAAGATAAGGAGAAAGATTAGGGGAAGAGGGCAGGAGAACAAAGGAAGCCTAAGACATACAAAAGGCAGAACACCTTGCTTCTAGGGACACCACATCCCAGCTTTGGTCCCCTACTCCCTCCTGGAAGAAGTCTATGTTACTGCTTTTTAAATGCCCTTCTTTATATGCTTGCCTCCGCGTACTTTTCTAATGTTCAAACCTCAACATGTGAGGGATCAGGACTCATCACTGATAACTAGAGGCAACAATAGCACTACCATATCTTTTGGATACTATAGACATCTATGCTTCTCCTGAAACAAACAAATAAATGAAACCAAAAAGAAATAAACTGAAATTCTCTTATATGGTGCTTATCTAACAATTCACATCACCTTGCCTCACTTGGTTAATAAGAAAAATATTATACAATGGTACTTAAATATTTTTGAAATACTTATAAATGCACTTTCAATTATCAACAGAGAATATATAATACAATGAATTTACAAATTTTTACACAAACATAGTCGTTTAAAGTTTTATTATTTTTTTTGGGGGGGAATACCAGGATTGAACTCAGGGGCACTTGCCCATTTAGTCACATCCCCACTCCTATTTTATAGTTCATTTAGGGTCTCAATGATTTGCTTAGCACCTTGCTTTTGCTGAGGCTGGCTTTGAACTAGTCATCCTCCTATCTCAGCCTCCCCAGCCACTGGATTACAGGTGTGCGTACCTGGCCAGAATTTTATTTTTCAAACTTGAATTATATTATGGTTTAGGCCTGGAATTCCTCACCTTTTCCCCAAATTTTATGAGTTGATAATTGAGTAATGCCAGAAAGGAAATAAAAAGGTGAATGAGTTTATTTCTGAAATTGTAACAAATTCTCATGGCAATAGTACTCTAATAGCAATAATATCACAACTCTGATATTTTAATCCTGTGCTTTAGAGAAAGTCCAAATGATAGGAATGGGTTGTATCCATCCCAGAGGAAATCTTGACTGATATTTAGGAACCATTCAACTAATGTGTACCCCGACTCCAGACAATCACTGGGTCAGGACCTTTCCATTGTCCTGTTAGAATATCTTTCCAAAGTACCTTAGGCTTATGTACATTTTTTGGATACATATGTCTTTCCACAGCACTAAGCCCTGATGAATCCAAATTTTAAAAGTTTAGAGTAAAAAGCGTTATTTTAAGTTTATCTTTGGGGGATATATACCCCTTTCCAATTCCCTCTTTTTGCTTTAATAAGTACATTTTAATAGTTTAATGAGCTCTTTCAACTATGCCTTGCCCCTGTGGATTGTATGGGATTCCTGTTAAGTAAAAAAATTAACTGATTTTTCTTCAGGGATGATGTTCCAAAATATCCTATATGCATCCTTTGGAAATTTAAAGATCCGTTCAAATTTAAGTCTTCCAAAAGCATTTTGCCTTAGTTTTTAGAATTACTTTAGTCATTTTAATATTTTGATGTGGTTTTAAACCAATTTTTTTTTAGTTTAACGTTTTCTAAATTGGCTCTTGTCTATAAATTTTAACATCCTCATCTGAGACTTCTAATTTCTGCACCACCAGAAATTAAAGTTGATGGGCTTTTTGAAAAAATTACTAATAATCTCCTTGCTCTTCTATTTTATCCAATATTTGACTTTAAACTTCTCTCTTCTACCTTTTTCCACCTTGAATGTCTGTATCTAATAGTTGTCTTAGCTTTTTGTATTTTCTATCTGAAATACCTAATACCTTTACTTGACATTTTCAACCATTTTCTATCTTATTTCTATCTTCTAGGTTTTTGTTTTGTTTTCCTAAGGTTTGTACATTCACCCTTAGTTGCTTTTTTTCCTCCTAGTTTTCTTTTGTTTCCTATTTTGTGGGTTTAAAATTCTTGTCTTCCTACATCTTCTCTATCTTCCTACATCTTTTCTATCTTTTTTTTCACCTTCCTGTACTTATGTCTTCAAAGTTTTTCACTTCAAATTTCTAATATTCTTTCTCCAAATTGCTTTTATCCTATTATCTTCCCATTTTCATGTTTTTTTTTTAAGTAATGCTTTAAAGATTAACTAGGCTTTCCTCCCTCATGAAGGCATCTTAACCACCTTCATTTTAACCTTTTAAAGCCTTTTGCAACTTACTTAGACATTTTACAACTTTTTACTTTACCACACAAAGATTCTTCTTTCTTCCTTTCTCAAGCTTTTAAAGTAAGTCTAGTTTCCTCAAAATCTTTTTAAATGGCATTTTACAACTTTTTACTTTATCACACAGAGATTATCTCATCTAGAAACATTTCTTCTTCTTTTTTTAACCTTTATATTAAAATATATTTCCACATCTTGAATCTTTTTATATCTCTTTTCTAGCCATTAACCCTTTTTATAAATTCATATTCTGAAACAACTCTTATAAAATTTCTAATTTAGACAAATTACTCCACTTTAATAAGATGAAATACTTTCATGGTTTTTTTTTTTTTTTTTTTTTTTTAATGGTACTATAATACTATAATTGAAACCCAACTGAAACTTCTTATACTCTTTGTATATAAATTACACATGATAGAATCTTAACTCTTAGTAACCTTGTTTCAGCAAAGACATAGACACAAAGCAATATTAAACTTTTTTCCATTTACCAATTTATGAAAACACACATAATGTTTAAATATATTACCTTATGTAACTTAATAAGTAAAGAGTACTTGATTTTATATTTAGTGGTTGATATTTTAACACTTTAGCTTTGTAAATTAATCAGATGTCTGTAAAAACCAAGATCTTAGACAAGAATAGTAAACAGAATTAGCCATCTTTTTCTTGTTGAAGAAAAATCTTTCTACAGGATCGAATGATGGTCCCATTGTGATATTTTTAACAACTCCTCTTTAAAAAGCCATGGGCTACATTTTTGTATTGTATCAACATATGCCCAAATTGTTCTTGGTCTTACTGGGGTGCCTCCTTCCTCTAACAATTTCTCTTCCTCGAGGGCAAACAACTTCAAACCTTGAGTCAACCATTTTCCTCAGTTTGCCTGAGAAAGTTCTAGGAACAGGCAACTTGAAATAAAAACAAAATAAATCAAAACAAGAACACATTGTTTTTTGAATTGGTCACCCATTCTTTCGCTCTTCCTCAGGGACGAGCAATTTCACTTACCTCCAAGCTTGAAGCGTCCCCCTTACGGGCCACCAAATGCCGCAGTCTGGCTGGGCACAAAATAACCGAGCCACCACAAAGCCTTGTAGGTTCAAACAGCAACTCTTTATTCCCAAACTCTCACCAGCACTCTACACACACGTTCTGGGAAAATACACTCCCTTCACTGGGCTCTGCGTACCAATTCTCTCCAGAACCCCGAGAGAACTCCAGGAGCAGGCGCCTGAGGCAGCAGGATATGCCCTATTCCCAGCAGGATCCACCCTAAACCCAGATCCACCCTAATCCCTGAGCAGGGTCACCTTTCAACCAAAACTCTCAAACATTCATGCAATGTCACTGCAAATGACCTGGGTCCAAGGCAAGCCCATTTCCACAATGGAGAGTCCTCCCTCTAAGCAACATTGGGTAGGCTGACAAGGAAATTGCCATGCGTCCTTCCTACTTGGCTATGGCTCTCAGCGCAAGATATCTCTAGATGTCAAAAGGAGTACATTAAATCTTGATAAGAGGGAAAAATAGATATCTCATATCATTTGTTCTGATCCTTTGAAGTTTGCCAGAAAACTTAAGATTTCTATTCTGTTCCCCATTGGATTTCACATCATCTGTCAAATCACTAAACTTAGTAAAAATTTTTAATTTACTTTCTTTCTTCAATTTTATAGTGAATGTGAACAAATTGATTCTCTAGTTATCTATGACAGAATTATGGAAATTAGATCCTTTAGGCATTTGGGAGTCATTTTTAAATAATTTTTATATCATTTTCTTAATTAATAATATCTTAATTCCAGACTTGCTTTTTCTCTCAGTGACACAGTTTTGCCCATTTCCCAGCAGTTGCCAACCTTTTCACTCTTTTAACTTACTGGAATAGGCCCCTGAGAACTTCAAAATAAATATGTCATACACAAAGAACAAATTATAAAATATAAATTATCGTAGAAAAAATATTATGGAATTCCCTTAACAACCTTCAGTAAATTTGTCCTAATCACCTGTGCATATTTACTTAACTTTTAATAGTTTCATTGGGTGTACCAGCTCATCTCTTCAATACACAGCTCTTTATTTTCAGTTTAGCTGTTTTTTTCTGCTGCTTTGTGCAGAAATGCAAAGCTCTTTTTGATATAAAATTATGCATGCAACCAGCTTTGTGTAACTATTCTTTTAAGTGATGATGTCATAATCTATGCTTAGTTATTAAGGTTTCCATGCTTTACTCACTTCTACTGAGAGTAAGTTAATTTTTTTCAGTAAATAAATTAAATAAATTCATTATACAAAAATTGCATATTTATATATAACATGTAAAAATAAATTATACAAATTGTTGTCACATAAATAACACAGATTTAACCACTAAATACATGTTTTTTCCCCCCTTAATTCCTTCCATTTCTCATGTGGACAATATTGGAAAAAAATGTGCTTTAGACTTTCTTAAATTATGTACAATAACATTATCAGTATTCAAAATCCAAATTTTCATACTATTCACTAAAATAACTAAAATCATTTTACCTCTTCATTCAGCTGCAAGCCAATTCTAATTTCATGCCTCTATCTCAAATAACCTGATTTCTCAATGCAAAAACATTACATTTGTGTATGTATATGGAAACACACTCTCTATTATAGGAGATCAAAGACAATTGAAGCTTATTAATACAAAAATCCCTAAAATACTTATGAGCTCTTGATTTTCTTTTTCCTTACTCACTAATTAAACTTCTTTTATAACTATTTCATTTTCAACTTAATTCAAATTTTTTCCTTTCTTCCCACCACAAGGAATATCTGCAACTTAAGATCCTATTTTTTCTCACATGAGCTCTTCTAACTACTGTAAGAAGAAAAAAAAACTTATATGCAAATAAAGCATACATATAGCAATAAATACTGCTAGAAAAGAACTCAAAGTAAATAACATGAGACCTGTAAATGTACAAATGTTTTGAGATTAAAATTAACTTTTTGCCTACATACACACTCATAAATATAATTGTTTTTTTATTTTTATTATGAGTTGTTCAAAACATTACAAAGCTCTTGACATATCATATTTCATACATTTGATTCAAATGGGTTATGAACTCCCATTTTTATCCCATATACAGATTGCAGAATCACATCGGTTACACATCCACGTTTTTACATACTGCCATACTAGTGACTGTTGTATTCTGTTGCCTTTCCTATCCTCTACTATCCCCCTCCCCTCCCCTCCACTCCCATCTTCTCTCTCTACCCCATCTACTGTAATTCATTCCTCTCCCTTGTTTTTTTCCCCTTTCTCCTCACTTCCTCTTATATGTAATTTTGTATAACAATGAGCTTCTCCTTCCATTTCCATGCAATTTCCCTTCTCTCTCCCTTTCCCTCTCCCCTCTTGTGCCTGTTTAATGTTAATCTTCTTCTCATGCTCTTCCTCCCTGCTCTGTTCTTAGTTGCTCTCCTTATATCAAAGATGACATTTGGCATTTGTTTCTTAGGGATTGGCTAGCTTCACTTAGCATAATCTGCTCTAATGCCATCCATTTCCCTGCATGCAAATGCCATGATTTTATCATTTTTTAGTGCTGAGTAATACTCCATTGTGTATAAATGCCACATATTTTTATCCATTCATCTATTGAAGGGCATCTAGGTTGGTTCCACACTCTAGCTATTGTGAATTGTGCTGCTATGAACATTGATGTAGCAGTATCCCTATAGTACGCTCTTTTAAAGTCTTTAGGGAATAGTCCTAGAAGGGCAATAGCTGGGTCAAATGGTGGTTCCATTCCCAGCTTTCCAAGGAATCTCCATACTGCTTTCCAAATTGGCTGCACCAATTTGCAGTCCCACCAGCAATGTACAAGTGTACCGTTTTCCTCACATCCTTGCCAGCACTTGTTGCTGTTTGACTTCATAATGGCTGCCAATCTTACTGGAGTGAGATGGTATCTTATGGTGGTTTAGATTTGCATTTCTCTGACTGCTAGAGATGGTGAGCATTTTTTCATGTACTTGTTGATTGACTGTATGTCCTCCTCTGAGAAGTTTCTGTTCAGGTCTTTGGCCCATTTGTTGATTGGGTTATTTGTTTTCTTATTGTTTAATTTTTTGAGTTCTTTGTATACTCTGGATATTAGGGCTCTATGAAGTGTGAGGAGTAAAAAATTGTTCCCAGGATGTCGGCTCCCTATTTACCTTTCTTACTGTTTCTCTTGCTGAGTATTTTTTTTTGTTACAAAAAAAAGGGCATCATGCTTATTAAAACAACAACAACAACAACAACAAAACTATATCACTTATTCATTTACGCCCACATCCCTCAATTTCTTTTTCAGATTTTAAATATTTTTATTTTAGTAACTTTATTTTTTCTTTCTTTTCTTATATTATCTAGTTTTATCCAGTGATCCTACTATCTAAAACTACATTAAAGATGTTATTTTTAATTTTTTTTCTTATTTCTCTTTCTCTTATCAAATTTCTTATTTTTTAATCTGTTGCATCAGTCTTTAACTTTCTTGTTGGTGAATCTATCCAAGTTGTTAGGTGGAGATGCCTGAGGAACCAAGCACCAAACAACCCAGGAGAAAGAACCACCAATCAGGCACTGACAGAACCACCTGTCAATCAGCAGGGTCTCCTGTCCAAGCTGGATCTTATCCAGCTACCCCAGACCAACCCCAGTAGGACGAGGGAGTCTAAAAACCCATTTTCCTGTCCCAAGCTCTCCCTTCCTGCCCTAAGCCCAATAAAAATTCCAGTCCAGTCCAGCCCTGATGTTTTCTACCAGGAGCAAAATCTCAATAAAGCCTCATTCAGCAGCCTTTTTAAACCGGTCTCCTTTTGGTTGCCACTGCCTGATCTTACAAAAATGTTTATTTATTTTTAAATATCTACTCAAATGTAAGAAAGAATGACAGGTCACTAAGGTTTTCTAATTCTCTAGTTTCCACAGTAATGTCTCTCACAACTCTCCCCTCTAAACATTTCTCATTTGAATCTTTATGAGCAAGTGACCAGGTTAGTACCAGCAAAATGTTACCTCTGCTTTTGGTTGAGTAGCTAGGAGTAGTTGATTATGTGTGTGATAACTGCATCTGTTTAATTAAACACACACAATTAAATTATCACACACACAATTAAATTATTAAACAAATACTTATGAGTACTGGTCATTTTTCTAATTCTTGGGCTCTATCAAGTAACAAAATAGAAAAATATCACCTTCTATTAGGGGTTGAGAGGAAACAGGCAATAAATATAAATATGTGATAGAACATAGTAAGTGCTGTGGTAAAAAGGAAAAATTTGAACAGGTTAAAGGTGCATTTTGAAATCACTTATACATACAAAAGTATATGAGTTAGGGTAATTATAGGCTTAAGTAAAAATAAAACCCACTGTTTTAAAATTAATTCATATATCAGAAAGTAAATAACTAGAATATATTATTTAAATATACTATTGTAAGTGGCAATATTGTTTAAATCAATGAGAAACCAAATTTCTCATCTTTTGTTATGTATAATTATTTACTTGAAATCACTGTAATTTATCCTCATTTCATTGTGGCATGAAGTGTTTATTCAGAAATCACTCTTTTATACTCTAAAGTTTTAACTGCATTAAGTCACCAAATCTTTGTTATTTGCAAAATACACATGGACACACACACATGTAAACAATTACATTTGTGTATGTATATGGGATATACACTCTATTATAGGAGATCAAATACAATTGAAACATTAATGTTGAAAGTTAATAATCAGATTGAGAAATATATCAGCCTCTTGTCTACATTTCTTACAATGTAATTCTTCCAGAATTGGCTGGGGAAAAAAAAAAGATTATGCCATGTGAAAGGTGAGTGACTCACCCGAGATGGAGATTCAACCAAGAGATTTTATTGGGAGGGCTGCCAGAAGGGGAAGAAAAGGAGAGGCAGCGAGCAGAGAGAGGAGAGGAGGAAGGCAGAGAGAAAGAGAAAGAGCAGAGAGAGGAGAGAAAGAAGAGGAAGAGGGCAGAGAGGAGGAGGGCACAGAGCCTGTGCTTGCAAACTTGGGCTTAAGAAGGGCTGTATAGGTGACAGTGACATTGTGGGTGCTGATTGGCAGGGTGACTCAGGAACAGTGAATGGACACTGTGTCCAGCGAGGATTGGTCGAGAAAACTTTTGAATTTGGCGCTCTTTGGCTTGGCGCCCTTCAGAGAGGAGGGGAAGAGGTAAGGGATTCCATGATGTTCTCCTGAGAGGGAAACTTAACTTCACACACCACCATGAGTAATTTCTGACAACATTAGTGGAAATAGTATAAATTAAAATGGAAATATAATCCATGCAAAATTACCAAATACAAAAGTTTTATGGTAATCCCCCTGTACTACTACTAATTTTGCTTTTCTCCTTGAAAACTACACTATTGATGATACTATTGATACCGGTATTTGAGAATCAATCAGGATCTGGGTCCATTTCCCTAGTGTCTAAGATTGAATACCCAAGTAACACAAAGGCAAGAGCAAGAAGTTTTGTTTAAAGGATAAAACAGAGAGAGAGAGAGAGAGAGAGAGAGAGAGAGAGAGAGAGAGAGAGAGAGAGAGAGAGAGAGAAAGACTCCTCACAGAGGCAAAGGAGAGGGTGCAATTTGGAAGTTGGTGCCTGACAAAGTGGGGTATCCTGCCCCTTTTATAGATTTTAGATTTACTTTGCTCTCATGTTGCCCTTCTCCCCTAATTTTGCCTAGGCAACCAAAAGGTGAAGTGACCCAAAGGTGGAGTAATCCCAGAGTAACAATGAAGGCACAGAGGGGTACAGGCAGGAAGGGATTCTCCCAGGAGGCATTCATTAACAACTCTTTGTTGGGAGGAACAGTTACCTGGAGGCAGGTAAGCTTGACAATAGGTTAGAGCAAGAAAAAGTGTCCTGAAGGTATTAGCATTTTATTTCCTTTCCAATCAGCCCCCATCTCCCAATTTGATCCAATCATTCCTTACCTACATTGACTGTCTTTTTGCCCCCTACTCCACTCTCAGAAAAAATAACAATCTGCAGTTTTGTCAAGCAAGAATTCACCTGTTGTCTGTGCTGAAACTAAATTTAAAAACAAACACATTTAAGATTTCTAATATCTGTGGCTGCCTGAAAACATTCATTTACCCCTAACCTTCTTCCCAAGTACTGCCATAAAACAATACGGATAATTTTGTTCATAACATATGTAGCAATGGTATAAACCAGAAAAGAGAGTGCAGAAGATGACAACAATAAACAATCCATGAAGAATAATATGGAAGCTGAAACCAATTCAGAGATGAGCATCAACAGAATAAAGGAACTCTAATCCAATAAAAGGGAAAATAGAACCTACTAAAATTATATCTTTCCAGGAGAATTTTAGAAATTACTCAGGAAATTTGAGGAGCTGAGACTTGGAGGAGAACGGCAAGGTCTAGCATTAAAGGCATTAATTTAAGGAGAGAATACTTAAATCAATCTTATACTTTTAGAACAGTTGCCTTCTTTAAAATAGTTACCTCTCTGAGAAATGAACCCAATAATATTGAAATCCTTAAGGGCTTATACCGTCTCCTACATTTTTTTTATTGTAATCACAGTTCATGCTGTAGGTGAATTTCAATATGACTGTGATGTGGATTTCACTGTGTCAGCCACATATAGTGGAACAAATTGCCCAGAGTCCCCTTCCCTGCATACTCATGAATTAGCACAGGATACAAGAGATGGTTTGCTCGTGATTTGGAAGGATCAGTGAAGCTGCAGCCATGCTTTTACACTAGGAGACCAACGAAGAACCAAAAGAAAGGCATGTCATTGTCAATCATCTGTCACCTCTGCTAGCTGGCACAGGAAAGCAGCTGGGTTCACACCTCCTAAAACTCCTACCAGAACTTTAAGGTAAGTCTCTCCAACTCCTGGGATGGGAATTATAATAAGACATGAGCTAATTTGAGGCTTATAAGTGGAGAGGTGCCACTGCAGATTCCAATTTGACCTTATGATTTCCAGAACAACCTTGTATATGCTAGTCTGTGCTTGCTTTCCCTAATTTACTCAAAATTTCCAATCTTATCAACATGCATAGAATCAGACAAAAGTAACAAACAAAGAAAACAGACCAAAGTAGCTTCATATAGTCTTCTTAACCTTTTTTACACATTATTGAGTAAAATTCAAATTGCTATACTGCTTCTCTGGTTATTTATAAATCACCTCCTGTTCCTGTTGAAGCATTGATGACATAGTCCAATATAATTTTTGGTTCTCAATAAGTATTAATTTATTAATGACTAAATCCTTCCAAAAATCTCTGCATCTCTAGCCTATAGAATGAGGATTATCACAGAGTATAATTTCAGAAATCATTTCTCAAATAAATGTAAAATAATGAATGACTTAATCAACTAATCAATCAATGGTAGCCCTATCAGAAAGTACATTAGTGGGAAGTGGAAAACCTTAGGGAAGAGTGTCATGATTTATTTCTACCAAGAGTTATTTTGGCATACAATGAAAGTATAATATGAAATATTGGTTTGAGAAATGATGACTATTCATGGAATAGAATTATTTTCCACTATGCTATCTGTATACTTTGCCCATTTATTTATGAATATTTTAGCATAAGAAAATATAATTTTATGTATTATTAAATGCATTAAGTAATGGGCACAGTTGGATACTCTCAAAGAAATATTATTTTTCAGATTAATTTTCAATATACTGACTTCAGCAAAAGCACAGAAAAGTGAGTCAAAATCACAGGAATGGTATTTTGTCTCTATAAAAAGGATCTATGCTTACATGAATCAGATTGAGAAATATATCAGACAAAGTTTTAGATCAGGAAAACATTTACCCTGATATTTCTATCAAAAATTATTTAAAGGCATCAAGAAACAATGCTAGAATACAGGAAACTTGTACTAATAAACATATTAGATTTTGAAAAGTTCTAAAATCCTCATTACAGAAATAAATATTTTAAATACCATGCTAAGGAGAAATTCAGACAACATTGTTGTTAACCATAAAAGAGTGTGTCACTATGATAATTCTTATCTTGAAAAGACCATGAAATGTACTTGTCTTATATGAACATAAACTTGCCATCATAAATGTCTGGATAATATAATTCTCTCAAATTCTTTTCAGTTTTAATAATTTGTTTTCAGGACTATGAAATGTGTTCACAAGCAAAATTATTAAGATTAGTACCAAACAGAAAACTATTGATTCATCCACAATAAGCACATTTTAGAATCATTTAATGAAATATTATTGAGCTATAAATATGTGATGAACTCTTGCCATGAGAAATAACATGGACAAACACCATTTTGAACAAAGGAATCCCCTCACAAAAAGTCTCTACAATTTGCTTCAAATTATGATTCAAAACAGTCAAAGAGACCTATGCTATTTCAAGTCTGAACAAAGATTAGCCTTTCCTTTGTGTAAACCTAGTATAATTGCAGAACTAACTATATAATTTTGGGGGCCCAGTGCAAAATGGAAATGTTGGCACTCTTCTTGTAATACTGTTAAGGATTTCAAGATGAAGATACAAGAACATTAAATAAACTCCAAGCCCTGCCAAGGCCAGGACTCTGGTTGCTCAAACTATGAGCCAACCCTGAACAAGGATTCTGTTCCATGTAGCTTTTTCCCCCAGTTCTAATTTTTTTTTTAATTCAAGGCTCTAATGAGAGTACACAAAAAAATATAGTTTTGACATCATTTTTTAGGCTCTTAATTTTAGTCAGTAATATGTGCTACAACATATTTTTCTCTTAGAATAATTCCTGAATTATACGTGTGCAGTCTGTGGACTACAAAATCCCTTTCCCGGTTTTTATCTCCATCACATGTAAACTAACCACCTGCCCACTCTTATCAAGCTACTGACTTTATAGGACAGCTGTTTAAATGGTTGAATGCCTTAACTTTCAGGCACAAATTTATAACATATAGCAGCTAATTTGGAGTCAACTTGACTGTACTGCCAAGGGTTGCCTGGATTAAGCAACCTCTCTGGGTGAGCCTGTGAGAATGTTTCTGGATGAGATTAGCATTTGAATCACTGGACTCAGTAAAGTAGGTCACCTTCTCTCCTGTGGGCTAGTATCAACCAATCACTGAGGGCCTGAAATAGACAAAGGAAAAAAGAAATAATTTGACCTTTACTTTTTTCCTGCCTGCCTGCTTAAACTGGGGCCTCTCATCTCATTTTATGTAATTGTTCCTTGGAAGCTGCAGGGGACTCTTTCTAGAACCTCCTGCAGATACCAATATCCACTGATTATCAATTTCCATATATAGTTTTGATACCACCTGTTATCGGTGACAAGTTCTGCTCCCTCACATGTTGAAGTTTGAACATTAGAAAAGCACACGAAGGCTATCATATAATGAAGGGTTTATTTTAAAAGCAGTAACATAGACTCCCTCTTTCAGGAGGGAGTAGGGGGTCATAGCTGGGATACTGGTATCCCCAGAAGCGAGGCGTTCTGCCCTTTTTATGTGTCTTAGGTTTCCTTTGTTTTCCTTCCTTCCTTCATAAGTGACTAGGCACAGGTGGGTTGGACAAAAGGTGGAAAACAGGTGGGATGAAGGAGGATGGACATGATGGAGCTGCCCAGGACATATTAATTCACAACCTGTAGGGAGAGGCAATTCCTGGGAAAGGTTATCTTAGCTACAGGTTGGAGCAGGGGCAGGTTCTTGATAAGGTGGAGGAAGAGCTCTGAAAGAATTAACAATTCAATCCCTCAGAGGATAGCCTCCAACTTCCTGGACTCACTCAAAATTGACCTCCTTGGTCCGCCCTCACTCCATTTACCTACCTGTGCTGACTGCTTGTCTAATTCTGGCTTCAGTTTTCACATATAACCTGTACATATCCTCCTGTATACTTCAATCATTTTTAGATGATTTATATTTAATACCATGTAAATTGAAAAGCGAGTGACTCACCTGAGACAGAGATTCAACCAAGAGATTTTATTGTGGGGCTGCTCGAAGGATAAAAAAAAAAAAGGAGAGACAGAGAGAGGAGAGGAGGAGGAGGGCAGAGAGAAAAAGAAAGAGAGCAGAGAGAGGAGAGGAAGAGTAGAGAGAGGAGAGAAAGAAGAGGAAGAGGGCAGAGAGTGTGAGCTTGCCGGCTTTGGCTTAAGAAGGGGTGCATAGGTGACATGGCAGGTGCTGATTGGCAGGGTGACTCAGGAACAGCAAGCGGACACTGTGTGGGGATTGGTTGAGAAAACCTTTGAATTTGCCGCTCTTCCTCTTGGTGCCCTTCAGAGAGGAACCAGAGGGGTAAGGGATTCTGTGATGTTCTCGCAAGACCAAAACTTAACTTCAGCTGAAAGTATCCCACACACCCAACATACATGGTATATTACTAGTTGGTATACTATTACTTGGGGATAATGACAACAATTACAAGTCTATACATATTCAGTACATATACATTTTTTTGAATTTTTTCATCCATGGTTAAATGAATACATACATACAGAGCTTGTGGATTTAGACAGCTCAATTTAGACACACACACAGTCATACATATATAGATACACTCCTATTTCTCTGGACAACACTAATATAAGCTACATGAGCAACATCTGGCACTATAATTACCTAAAGAAAACAGGGAGATTTATAGGGTCTTATGAAAAGGAAAGGAAGTTCCAACCCTGCATAACTTAAGCAAATCTTTTACTTTCTTTTTTGAATTTCACACAACATGCTGAAGTTGATAATAAAACATTAAATTATCCAATGTTTATGAATTACCATTCATCCTTCTACAGTAAATGCAGTTTATCTGAAATGTGATATTCAGTATGAATATCTTTGGAATAAGTTAATAACATACATGTGTGCTATTTATTAATGTAAAATGGCAAAACTTGAACTGATAATAGCTACATTGCTGATCTTTCAGTGTGAACTTATAAATTATAATCATAGTTATTTTCTGTGTTCATTTAAAAGGAAATCAAGAAATATTAAGTTCTAATATTACATTATATCAGACATAAAAACCTATTTCCTTCCATAGTGCATTTAATGAGCAATACATGTAGTTTAATCCTTTTATAAATAACAAAATTAATAAATTCTTAGGTAATTAATTAAAAAACAGGAAAATGAGGATTAAAATAATAAGACATACTGCTATTTCAGAGTTAATATTTATAAGTTCTTTAATGTGTTTTCTACTTGTAAAAATTTGAAAATTACTTATTTTTTAAATTTATTGCTAAAATATCTTTGACATGTCTTGGCAATAATCTACAACATTTTTTTTATATTTTGAACTCAGAGATATAGAATAGGAAAATAAGTATAGTAAGGTATAAATAATTCAATTTTTATATAGTAATGGACATTATTACATCATTCAGAATATCTTAAATTATAATGTAATTATTAGGTAAAGTAAAAGGCAAATAATAAAAGCAACATACTCTATTTGCAAAATGATGATGGGCTTAATTAAGCTAATTGAGTTTCCTGAAATGTGACTCAGTGGCAGAAAATCTATTATCAATTTTTAATTAGTCAAGGCATATTTTGCCCATGCTTAAGAAAATAATAATAATAGCATGGCATACTGCATCTTAAGCAAATGTTAAGAACTGCATCAACCTCATTAGAAAATCCTCAGGAAGATTCTCTAGATACTTTATGGCTATAGTGCAAATAATAATGAAATCTATGAATCAATGAAAATCCCCCAAAGAAAGCACACATGATGAAAAATTGTATTTTACAGGGCAAAAACAGCATGCCCATTTGGTTCTTCAAGAATGAGCATAAAATTATGTACCTGGTGGGAAAAGAGCTCTCAATTCTCAAGCTCTAAATAAGGAGGGAGAAAAATCCAATCAAACAGTACATCCAGTGTTTCCTCTGGACCTTCACTGCCTGTATAAAACTATTTATATAAGAAAGTTGAGTGAACTTGTTGTTAAAGGTAAGTTGACCTCTTGACTTTACACAGACAACAGCATATAACATACATGTAGTATGTATATCTAACACACCTATACCTATTTAATGGTAATATACCCCTGTTTTAGGGAACCAAGGGAATGTGCTACTATAGGAAAACATTCAAATACAGTTTATCCGTTTAATCTTTCACTCAATGCTTATTGATCATTTAAGGGTCAAGGTGATCATTCAAAGTTCATTTCCATTCTCAGCTTAAAATCCTCAAGGGACCTCTAGTTTTTTATTATTAGAACTAAACTCTTAAAAATACCTTTCTTGGCCTGGGGATATAGCTTAGTTGGTAGAGTGCTTGCCTTGCATGCACAAGACCCTGGGTTTGATCCCCAGCACTACCCACTACCAAAAAAAAAAAAAAAGTCTTCCTAAAAGTCACATTTCTTACTAGATTCCCATCTATACACCTTGATGTCATCACCTAGAATTCCTAAATGTCCCTGTTGTAATCTAGGAAGGTTTGTCCCTCATACATAACTTCACAATTATTTTTTTTCCTTTTCCTTTTTATCTATAATGTAAAAGTTTCTTTTAGATCTGTGACTGCTAACTCAAATGAAGAATTAAGCATTTTCTAACTTTTAACTCCAACTCTTGCACTGCAACTTTCTACACTGTCACAATGGAAAAATGAGCCTTCCTCACATATGAATTTCTGCCCTTTAATTTCCACCTCTATACTAGATTTCATCTTATTCTACCTTCTTAAAAAAGGCCACAGGACTGGATGAGTTGTTATGAAAACAATCTTGTTGGTAACAATCTCTACTTGAAGTGGCCAAGTAGAGACATTCTTAAGGTCTTTGCTTGGTCCCCACATTAGCAATGTTCAACCTGATCTTGCACCTAGCTTGTCTGGGCAAGCTGAAAACTCCATTTCTTTCTTTGGGAGACTTAGGTCATGAAATTGCAAAATGGTTCTCAGTACTGATTCTCAAAGGTAAATTTAGTTTGACATAGAGTAAGTGTATCATCAAACTAGTATACAATAGATGAAGAAATTCCCAAGAAATTAAAACTGTAATATGTACTGGAAGAAAGGCAGGAAGGCAGGCAGTAAGAACAAAAGATAACAAATACAAGAATTGAAGAATGGAAAGATCCCCTGTTATGATTTGAGTTTTCTTTTGGTCATCTCTACACAAAGATTTTATGTTTCCTAATTAAAAATATGTCTTTCAGTGAATGAGCAACTTATGAGAAGTTTAGTAATAAGATATAAATAAAAAGATAGTAATACAAAACAAAATTCTTCAAGCTTTGTTTTATGAGATCATTAATAGCTGTCTTAGCCAATTGAAGAAAATCTCTGAAAAGCGCCTGAAGAAATCAAGTGACTGGATTGCAACTTTCTGGACCATGAGATTTTCCATTCATTATACCTCAATTAATTCAGATTTCTACTTTCTGATGAAAGGAGATAAAAATATGTGCAAATATATGGAAAGAGGCAGTGTTAACAAATTCACTGCAGATCAAGGTGAACTCATTATTGTTGAATGTCATTAAAGCCTGGAGTTAGTGGACCATTTCTGCAGACTTTCTGAAGTTACTATAAGTAACTATTTTTAACTTCTAAGCAGCTTTTAGAGGATTGTATTGATATTTTGAAGAAGAATTAAATATACAATTTGGGCAAAGTTGTAATTTTGTAAATGTATTTTGTAGATAATACTAAATACTTTTATAAAAAGTTGTAACAATATTGGATGGCACAGAAGACCATGTTTTTTGTTCTTTTCTAGAGGTATAGGCAATTGTGTAGCTAAGCCCAGTACTTTTTAGTACAGTGGGTGGCTTTAATTGACTCTTATCTTCCAAAGAGTAGCTATGAAATGTGGATGGTATCACTGCAATCAAGACTAGTTTTTAATTGGCATCTGGGTCAAAGAGGTAATGAAATTCAGGTGCCTTAGCTCAACAGCATGCATATGACATCTGAAAGCAATCATGAAATGAAGTTTTTCAGTGAAATGTATTGTAGACAAGGACAAGCTTCCAGAAGCAATTCTATTTCTAGAGTTTATTAGTGTGTTTAACATTATTTTGTTTATATAGCACAGGAATCGTTTGCTAGCAGTTTTACACTTTGAAAAATGAAAAAAAATATTATAGTATGCTAACTATGCATTTAGCATTAGTAAATTTTAGCCAATAAGGGGTTAAGTTTCAAATTATCACCTCAGTAGATCCATAATATATAATGGCCTAGAATTTAAATACCATGCAAGAACTGGGGCATAATTATAGAACAGATTTCTAATATTATTTCAGGAATTACAAGCATGTTAAATGAGTCATTAAATTAGACACAGAGAAATAGAGATATAAATATTGAAGCAATAATTTCTTCTGCAGACTTGTCAAATGAGTGTCCCCATAGACCAGATTCTATCACTAGTGCACAGGACTGCTCCAAAATTTTATCCAGGGACATGAATCTTTCCACATGTTTTATTAATTAGCTCATATATTGATGATCCATTGGAAAATTTATTATCACATTACAACTTTTTAATTTTGTTTTTATCATAAGATTGATTTTAATGAACATAAATAATTAGTATTGAAGTTTCAAAGGGAATAATTTTAAACTGTTTCATTTTTTACCTGAAATAATGGGTCATACATGAGTATATGATACTAAAATAATTACAAAATTAATAATAGGCTCAATTGACCAAGTGTTTGCATGCAACAAGTGAGCATATTAAAGTTTAAATTTCTACCAATGATATATTTCTATTAGAACTTTCCATGAGTTGAGAATAATAAATTTTAGAAAGACAAAGGGATTTCCCTAAAGCAGGAGCTAGAAAATGTAGGATTTGAGATTTGATATATGAGTTTACCTAGATAAAGGTGGAAAAATAAAGTTGAGATATGTCATCATTTGTCCATTTGTCATCCACTAAACAAGGAAGAGTTAGAATACAGGGTCCTGGGGCATCCCAGCATTTAAAAGTAAGGAATACACAAGAAACTAAAGCAGTAAATGAAAATTGAGTAAAATTTTGACCAAGAAGCACAGTTAAACATATATGTGGCCCCAACAAACACTATGTATAGGTCAAGTGATAGGAGAGCTAAAAAGGGTCATTGAATATAGCAATTTGAAGTCACTGGTAAATTTATAGGAGCCCTTTCCATATAAGAGAGAACAAGGTGGGGGGAAAGCTTTTGACTCTGTGGATAACAAATATAGCCTCTTATGAGGAGTTTTGCTCAGAAGAAAAAAGTGTGGGTTATGGATCTTGAAAGATGAGAAATCAAGATACTTTTTTCTATTTTAAAAAAATAAAATATAATTATAACATTTGGGGACTATTCCAATGAGAAAAGAAAAATCAATGGTACATAAAATAGAGAAGAATTTTTGGAGCAATATTCTTGAGTCACTGGGTAACATAGCTCTATTGCATAGAAATAGGAGGTGTTTCCAGCTAAAGACACCAAGAATTTATCTGCAGCAGTAAAAGACAAGGTAGTAGATACGAATATGAGAAAACTGTGTATGAATGGTACAGTTTTCTTCTAATTGTTGTTGCTTTACTAGTGAAAGAGGAACTTAAGGCCATCATTTGGGAATAACAGTGTAGTAGGTGCTTGAGGCTTGAAGGGAGAAGAGAAAGTAATATTCTATCAGGAGACCAGAGAGGATATAGAAAAGGGAATGTAGAATGTAGCATTCTGGGCCCACTTGTATTGGTGAATCACAGATTTAAAGTGGGACCAGCCAGCAATGTTGTGTGGGATGTTAGTTATATTCTAGCTATTGTGAGTGGCACAGATGCAGACAAGTTTTAAATAGAGTTTGATTTAAATAGGACCATATGAAGAACCTAAAATTAAGTTATTGAAAACTGGGGGTGATGAAAAGTTTACACATGCTCCCTTACAATTACACTTGCTTTACTAGTGAAACAAGAGTGATAACTGTGCATTCTATACTGTGCATTATAATTGGTGGGACAAATATGATGTTAGGAGGAAAGTTTGGGGTTACTGAGTAGATCTTTGAAAATTTGTCTCCAGTTCTCAAATTTAACTTCAGTGAAATTGTACTAGCTGTTACATCTTATCTACCCAAGCACTTGAATTAATTGCTTGTCCCATCTACCAGTAGCAGTGTGGGGTGCTTGCTACTGTTAAACATGATAGCTCACTTTTACGCTTGATATGTAATTTGTAAATCACTTTATTTTCTTCCTCACTAAATTATTATTTGAATATCAAGCAAGACATCCCAAAGTTGATTCAGTTTAATAACTTTAATATTAGTTAATTTACAATATTATCAACTGAAATATAATCAAGTACAGTTTACCAAGTTTTTCACCATTCTGCAATATTTTGGAAGAATATAGTGTAAATTACTTGTATTTAATTTCCTTTGGGTGGCCTTAACAAACTAGAATTATGATTTCCAACTGTCTCAAGTAACAAATTAAACTCAAAATATATTCTTAATTTTCTTTTTCTGGAAGCTATGCTTAATTTTTAACAGAGCAGAGAAGCCTCCAATAACTTCAGAAAAGTAATTTCACAGCATGAAATGTTGATATTTTCAGGATTGATTTAGACTCAATAATTCAGTTACTAAGACCTTCATTCTTGAACCAGTCCTTTCTACTTCTGTTTTTGACTGTCATAGATGCCAGATAGTCCACTTGCCTGCCAAGTTTAATGTCTTATCATAAATCTCTTTCTTGTTAATTCACATGGGTGACCTTGTTTTTTCTCAAGATATTATGAGCCATCTTTACCCCTTATGTTTTGCCTCAGATTTTAGCACATTAATTTTCATTTTTAAAAATATCTCTACTCATGTAGCAAAACAAAGATTTTTAGATCAGTATTTTAGTTTAAATTTTTGGTGCAATTTATTACTATTCCAAGCAAGTCCAAGAATCATTCATGCTACAGAGGATTATTGTCAGCCTGACAGTAGGATTTTTAATGTCAATGGAGGTAAACTATCAGAAATATGTCACCAGCTTTCCTTCAATACCATTTAAATGAAAATACAGAAATAAAGAAACTTAATGCCTAAAAATAAGCAAAATACATCTTAAATGGTTTGTAATAGTTTATTTTAATACTGATCACCCAAATCCAATTGCAATTTTCTCAGTGATAATAAGGAAATAAATGTTTAATAACTCTACTTGCTATAAATATCACAGGAAAATATTTATATGAATGAACAGAAACATATCACAGCTGAGACCTATTTTGTAATGGAATTGATTGTATTATTAGTCAAAATATTCTACATACAAGTAGAAAAATTAGCCTTAAGTGCTAGTAGTTATTTTAGGATGGGCTTATTTTATATTTGTTTCCTTCACCTGGTACACTCTATCAATACACAATACTTCTTTTACTTCAAATAATATTATACCAGTAGTCTCTGTTTCATTGGAAATGCCATTATTACTCATACAAACTTATTAACAAAATATTCACAAAGATAGAAATGGGAAACAATCTACTTGTACTTAATGTGTTTTCATAGGGAGAAGAAAGTACTCTGTAATTATTTCAGCTTCAGCTCAATCCTAGTTGCTTTGGGGTACCTGTTGAGTTAACTCATGTTTCTTATACTTAACTCTGACCATGACTAAATGGTCAGATCCACCAGAGATGAAGTAGTTCTGACCTATGAGATGGTAGATTATGATAGCTGAGCATATAGATATGTTTCTGTTTATTTATTTATATAAACTAGTATGTAAACAATTAATATATAAATATATAATCCACAGTTTGTGTTTGGTTAAATGAAACATTTTATCTTCAGTAATTAATGATGCAAACTTGAAAATAATTTATGAACAACACATTTTTAAAAAATGGGAAAATTTCTATGAAATCATGTTTAAAAATTGAATACAGTTTCAATTTCAATATCTCTTGCAGTGCCTGATATATGGGAGTTACTCAGTACAAAGCTTTTGAGTTAATAAATAAACATTATAAACAAAGATTAATAACTTGTCATTTATCTATTTTTATCTCTTCATTAAAATAGGCAAACACTAAACAAGTAAATACTGATAAATTTTCTCAGTAGCTTAAAATGATATGCCCATAAATTAGCAGGTAGACCATTTACTTAAGTTTGCATAACTTTTTGTCATTGTTGGGATTATTCACATGTCTGATATTTGTCTGTCACTTGGAACAATAGATGTAATCTCTCCACATATTTTCTTCTTCCAGAAGCCTATTTGTATATTGTAGAGGGAGTAATAAATAACAGCCAGTATATACATGACTAAAACTGTAATTGCTGAGTTCTTCATTTTTTTTTTTGTGGATGATATGTTCCCTAAATGTATTTTTATTGAATATAGCCAGTGATTGAATAGCTCATGCAAATTTGTGATTATTAATTATTGAAAATATAACTGGAAATACTAAGTGTACTTTAAAGAGAAAATTTCAAGAGCCAAAATTGGACATGTTTATAACATCCAAGCTTCTTCTTGTATCACATTTGTGATTTTCCATTTGGGCAAAGAGTCACAAGGCTGTGTGCAAATTCAAAAGAACAGCACTCTGCAAAGTTATCAGGAAAGGCACATTATTATAGGGAGGAATAAAAATTGAGCTCATTACTACTATCATATAAAGCAGAGCAACTATATGGTAGTGCCAGTTTCTTAATCAGAAATCTGGCCATGTCAAAATGTACCAGGCTTAGGGGCCCAGTGATTGTTATTAACCTCTGCTTCTCATGTATTAACTCAGATATTCTGAGTCAGATCTGCTAGTTTACTAAAAGAATTATGCCATAAAGGTATAGCAGCAAAAACAACATGGTACTCACACCAAACCAGACATGAAGACCAAAGGAATAGAATGGAAGTCACAGAGACAAACCAACATAAATACGGTTATCTGATACTAGACACAGAAACAAACCCACTTAAATACAGATATCTGATACTAAATAAAGGTGCCAAAATTATGTTGGATAAAAGATAAACTTTTTAACATGTGATACTAGAAAAACTGGAACACCATATGTAGAAGAAGGAAATTTTTAACACTATCTTTTACCCTTCACAAGAGTCAAACTGGATCAAAGACCTAGGAATTAAAGCAGAAACTCTGCAACTGCTAAAAGAAAATATAGGCTCAATACTTTAGCATGTCTGCACAAGAACCAAATGGGAGAAGATCTTTGCCACTCACTCCTCAAAAAGGCATTAATATACAGAACATACAAAAAACTCACAAAATTTAGGAGCAAAACCAAATAACCCAATCAGTAAATGAGCAAAGGAACTAGACAGAAATTTTTTCAAGAGGAAATACTAATGGTTAACAAATATATTAAAAAAATGTTCAACATCTCTAGCAATTAGGGAAATCCAAATTGTAACTACATCAAGATATCATCTTACTCCAGTTAGAAAGGCAATTATCAATGACACAAATAATAATAAATGTTGGTGAGGATGCAGGGGAAAAGATGTACTTATGCATTGCTAGTGGGACTGCAAATTAGTGCAACCACTCTGGAAAGCAGTAGGGAGATTCTTCACATAAATAGGAATGGAGCTACAGTATGAACAAGCTATCCCACTCCTTGATATATATCCAAAAGATTTTAAACAAGCATACTACAGTGATAAAGCCATATGAATATTTATAGCAGAATACTTCAGAATAGCCAAGCTATGGAAACAACCGAAGTGCCCTTGAGATGAATGTATAAAGAAAATGTGGAAAAAAAAAAAGAAAATGTGGTATATATACGCAATGGAACATTACTCAGCCAAAGGAAGAATGCAGTTATGGAATTTGCTGGTAAATGAATGAAACTGGAGACTATCATGCTAAACGAAATAAGTTGGTATCAAAAAGTCAAAGGTTGAATATTTTCTTGAAATGATGCAGCTAATTGAAAAATAGGGTGTGGAGGGAAAGAGAGAGAAGGGAAAAATAGGGAGAGGGAATTCCATCAAAACCAAAGAAAAGTAAGTAGAGTAGAAGAAGGAGACTCATGGGGAGGAAGGGAGGACAGGATAGGGGAAAATGGTGGAATAAATCTGACTAAATTTTTGCATGTACATACATGAATATACCACAGTGAACCTCAATATAGAGTATATATATATATATATATATATAAGACACTAATTAAGAAAAAGAACTATAAATAAATTTCAGAAAGAGCAGTAGGTTATAGAGAGGGTAGGAGAAAAAGGGAGAAGAGGGAGGGGGAAGTGCTGGAAACTAATTAAATTATATTCGATACTTTTATGATTATATCAAAATATATCCTAATGTCATAAATGATTACAAAGAATTTTTTTAAATGATTCAATATAAGAGAATCCAGATCTTTTAGATTTGTCTGTTCATTTTGGTCTGTGGGCATTAATTAAAAATCTCATATAGTTTTAACTAATAGAAGGCTATTGCTTTCCACAGTGGTATGTGGGGATGAGACATGCAGAAGATTTCATGGAGTTAGGTGGCTGGTAGAAATGTTATCAGCCTCATTCCAAGATATTCGCTAACATGAGTCAGAGCTATTTGTTAATACCTATAATAATAATAAAATAATATTTTAAAAATTATTCAAACTGTTTGACCCTACACAGGTCTATTAGTGTTGTATGCATTCATTCACTCAATCCAGGTCTGCTATTTCACACTCTGAATTGGGATAAAGCATAGATAGTGCTGTTTGATTTTCCAGCTCCACAGGGTTATATGGAAGTTTTCATTCTGTCATCAGAAACAACCTCTTAGAGCAGAGAAGTGTGGCCATGTAACCACCTAAGGCAAGGTCAGTGTCCAATTTCATATAGATCTTGTATGCTTGATCTAAGTAATATGAACTGTCAATCTTTTCAATGAGGTCAAATAAATTATCCATAAATATACTGAATTCAATGCAGACAGTCTTAAAATGAACTGTCCATCTATCAAGTGAGGCTTAAAAGAAAAGAACTTTCTTCTTTCTTTTGGAAAGAAAAAGGGAAACTTACAATCATGTCATTCAAATTTGCTTCATTGCCGTCCTAAATATTGATTCTAGAATCTCAGCCAATGTGGAGGGAGTATTGGATAACCTATCATAAATATTCAGCTTTAACATCAGTGTGTTGATTTCTTGAAATTTTGTGGATGATATGTTCCTTAAATGTCTTTTGTTGAATATAGCTAGTGCCTTAATGTCTCATGAAATTTTATGATTTTGAAGTTTTAAAATATATCAACAATATTCTTTTTAAAAAATTTTCTGTTTTTAACCTTTCTTTTTTAAAAAGAGAGAGAGAGAGAGAGAGAAAGAGAGAGAGAGAGAGAGAGAGAGAGAGAGAGAGAGAGAATTTTAATATTTACTTTTTTAGTTTTCGGCAGACACAACATCTTTGTTTCTATGTGGTGCTGAGGATCGAACCTGGGCCTCACTTATGCCAGGCGAGTGCACTACTGCTTGAGCCACATCCCCAGCCCTCAACAAAATTCTTCATGGTGACTTATCCTAAGGCATTTATATTGTAAGGCATTTATGTTGTATGCTATCATGTTGCTGCTCAAATACCATAATAAATTCTAGATATATTTTTGTTTAAAATTTTATTTGTTTTAAAATCAGTTTTATCATGATAAGTAAAACTGATATTATATTTATTTTCCCTTGTATGTGTGGGATGGCCACACAGACTTTAGTTGGCCATGGACTTTGAGACCTTAAAAGATGTCTTCTTCAGATGTTAAGATGGTCTCATCGAAGGTGTATATTTGCTACCAAAGTTCTTAAATAAATAAGTACTTGAAAAGAGAGGTGGCTTTTCTGCAATGGGAAATGTCTACCTTGAGAGACTGTTACCAAGCATAGAAAAGAAAACAAACTTTAGATAGGGCAAAGGGGAGGGAGGGAAAGGGAGAAGCATGGGGGTAGGAAATACTGTAGAATGAGATGGACATCATTACCCTAAGTACACGTATGAAGGCACGAATGGTGTGACTCTACTTTGTGTATAAGCAGAGACTGAAAAATTGTGCTCTATTTGTATGAATTGAACTGCATTCAGCTGTCATATGTAACAAATAAATAAATAGAAAAGAGTAATAAAAAAATTCTGAAGAAAAAACAAACCACACACAAACAAGCAAAGAGACAACCCAAGAACTCATACACCACATGGTCAAAAATGAAGGTTTGATAGAATTAAAGGGGCATGGGAAGTTAATTATAGTGGGGCATTCTGTGGCTGTGCAAAGCAGCAAACGTGTTTGTTTTTCTATCTCTTTCTCTTCATAGGTCAGACAACAAATTTTCTTCAGAAAGGCCAGCCAGTTTATGGACAATATTCTATACTTATTTTAAAAAATAGATATTACAGTAATTTGATAAGGTTCCCATAAACAAACTACCACAAAGTAGACAAATTAAGAAATAAAATTTATTTTCTCATAGTTCTGATGGCTAAAAGTCTGAGATCAAGTTGTCCACAGGATTGACTTCTGGTGAGGGCCTCTCTTCCTGATCTATAAATGGCCATCTACTTCCACTACCTCTGAAGAAGTACAGAAAGTGGAGGTAGATTCTTTATAACTATGTATTACAAATTTTATAATGATCTCTAATTTTTAAATGTATAGTTGATATGCTAAGAGATAAGAGTATATGGAGTCATATAACATGATCAAATAAAACCAGAAAAGATGAAAAGGAAGGAAAGGTAAAATATGAAAAGAACAACTGAAATTCATTAAAAAGATACAAAACATGGTAAATTATCTGGGAATCTAGGATAGCTTAAGCAATGTTAAGGTAGTCTATAGTCTAGGTCCTTGCATTCTCCTAACCAGAATGGCAAAGGCAAGATAATACAAACCAGTGTGAGTTAAAATATTTTAGAATGAAGTAGTTAAATTTAAATCTGCCATTCAGTGGTATACCCATGAACATGGAATCTAGGATGATAAATTACCAATCTTAATCCCCTTCATATCATCAGTCAGAATATTTTGAAGGTGGAAATGAATTGAATGATTGGTGTGGTTTGTGGTATGTTAGGATGGGAAGAAAAGAGTGATGCTGGATATTTCTTAATTTTCTTAAATTATACATTTTGTATAAATATAAGTATGTTGATCAAGAATAAAAATGAAAAAATTATCTTTTATTCCTTCACTACTGTGCTGCTATGATCTTGAAATTGTGAATTTTTTGCAGTGTTTTGAGTTTACTTTAATGAGATTCATAGAATATTATCTCAGCAATAATTTTCTATCTTGAAAAGGTTACACTTAATTAGAAATATGAACATAACTAATCTAAATAATATTCTGAACACTTAAATATGTTAAATGATAGCATCTTATGCTTCAAGCATGATTTTGTGTAAAAATATAACCTTGGAGATTTGGAGTCATTTGAAATAAAAAGAGTATGACAATTTACTTATAAAATGTTGAATATTTTTCTCAAATAACATTTTCAAGAACTAAAAGTAAGCAAAATTTTGTAGGCAGGCAAAACACTCACACTAAAATCATACAACCCCATAAAATAAATGAAACACATGAGAAACTAAGCCCTAGAAAGTTTTTAAAAATTGTCCTTCAACAATATATTAAAACAACTGAGTTTGGAAGTATAAGCTACTAGTCAGGAGTAACACATACACATTAAATGCACATGTTTTTATATATTTATATACACATACACACAAATCTGTCTGATCCTAAAGATTTTACCATAATATATAAAGAACCCAGAGTCAAGATACATGCATGTGTGCATGCACAAACACACACACACACACACACACACACTCACACACACCCACATAACTTAATTAACAATGGGCAAAATATTTTGACTATATATTTAAAAAAGAATATATAGCCAATAAACTGGCTAAGCTGGTGTATACTTGTAACGCTGCTGCTCTGATAGCTGTGGCAGGAGGATTCCAAGTTCTAGGCCACCCTGGATGATTAAGTGAGACCTGTCTCAAAATAAAAAGGACTGGGGACATATCTCAGGGTTTGCCTGGCAGGTGTGTAGCCATATATTCAATCCCCACTAATTGATAAGAAAACAAATAAAAATAAAAGAGTAAATATACAGCCAATAACTATATGAAAAACTTTCTGACATCATTAGTTATTACAGAAAGTCGAATTGAAGTCAGCATGATTTGTTTCCTTACTGGCTAAAATGGCTAAAAATAAAAAATGCAGTTCAAAATTTCATTTAAGGAAGTGGAACAATTGTAACTCTTATTTTTATAGCAGAAAAAAATGTAAAATGATGTAATCACTTAGGAAACATTCGTTTATTATCTCATATAGTAAACATAGGACTACTCAATGACCTAGCAACTCAATTCAGCTCTACAGTTCTATAGGTCACAAGTTCAGATCAGTTCAACTGTGTTCTCTTCTTAGTGTTTCACAGGACTGAAATCAAGGTTTTGGCCTTGAAGAAATTTCACTCATTGCCTAGAGGTTATTCTTTGATCTTTGCACATGGTGTTTTCCATCTTCAAGGTGAAAGAGTATGTCATATTCTTTTAGTACTTTGATTCTGACTCTATACTTCTGCTACTAGATGGAAAGAGACTTAATACTTCACAAGGGCTATGTGAGTGCATAAGACTAAGATAATATTCATATCAGTTAATTAAAGGTCAACTGATTAGTAACATTTATTACATATATGAAATCTTTTTGCTCATCTAATCTTACAAAATTATGAATGTAACATTCACAATCCTTGGGATTTGGCTGAGAAAACTGTGGAGGGAGGCATTTTACAATCCTGCCTAATACACAGTTTTATTCACAATATTGCTAAACTTAAAAGAAAACAAATGAATGTAAGCAATATGTTAGAATTTTGTTATACCAGTTGCATGTACTAAATTCTGTCCAAGTATTCATAGTTTCATAACAAAGAAAACTTAATTTGTGATGGTTTAAAACAAGAGCAAACTTTAAGGCCATGAATACATTACTAAAAATGTGAGAAGAAAACCAGGGACATGCTCCTGCTTGCTTCAAGGTCTTAGTTGAGATGATGTAAGTGGTTGGAGTGCTGGCCAAGTATCTCCTCATAGCTTGCTTTGCAGTCCCAATGGGAATAATATTTCTTGCATGGTTATTAATAGCTCCAATGCTCAAGAGCCTATGCACCAGAAATGAAAGTTGCCCCCAACTTGAAAATAGTATCACTTCAACCATGTTTTATTGGTTATGAAATTCCCAGAGAACCAGAATTAAGAGAGATACATACATAATCCATCAATGAAAAGAGTGTCAAATAATTTCCTGACTGTTTCTATTTTTATACTGAAATATTTAATAGATCAGACTTTTTTTTTGGTGGGGGGGATACCAGGGATTGAACTCAGGGGCACTCGACCACTGAGGCACATCTCCAGTCCAATTTTGTATTTTATTTAGGGATAGGGTCTCACTGATTTGCTTAGTGCCTTGCTATTGCTGATGCTGGCTTTGAACTTAAGATCATCCTGCCTCACCCTCCCAAACCACTGGGATTACAGGCAAGCGCCACTGTGTCCGGCTAGATCAAACTTTATTAAGAAACAAAAACTATAGAAGAAAAAATAATTGTACAAGTGTTTAGATTAAAGAATATAAAATTTGAGTGTCAAGTTACTGAATGTTGTAAACTTTATGAAATATTTGGAAAGAAGGAAAGACAGCTATAACAACATCATAGAAGTCATCAAGTTCTTACCTTTTTAATATTATTGAACAAATAATAAACTTAACTTTCTGTGGGATAAAATCATTATAATTATTATGATTCTTGATATCTTTGATGATTTCAATACATCTTCCTGGTCAATTCATATAAACTTTAGTCTTCTTTTTTTTCTGATTTAATAGGCTAAATTATTCAATGTCACATTTCTACATTCATATGAGCTTTGAGACTATGAATATGATAACATATTATAACTGTGATTAAGTTATTTTACATGCAAACAGTATTTTGCATTTGTAAAAAAGGTTACTAGCAGATGAATTAGAAATAAAATTGAAGAGTTTCCAGCATGTTCTAGCATTTAGTTGTATGAACCACTTTATAATACTAGGTAATTATAAATGAAATCTAAATTCATTATTGATGTCTAAGACAACTTCCAAGTACAGCCATCAGATCTTTTATCCCCTCTTGACATGGTTGAGATGAAAAGGAAGTTTGGCTGTTCCTTCCTTTGATGCCATTTGGGAAATTCAAGCCACACAAACCCATAGTTTCTAATCACAATGAAAACACAGGTCATTCTCTCCTGCCTTTGCTTAAACCATTTCAGACCAGCTTAGGTTTTTATCCTACTCTACCCAGAGAGACTTAATAGCTGAATAATAAATCTCTTTATATCCTTTTGAAATATGAATTGCATTATCTGTCTCAGCATCTGAACCAAATTGGAATAGGTAGGGGTTGACCATACCCTCCAAGGAGTAACCACAAAGCAACTGGCAAAATGAGTGGGTATCCTTGGCAATGACCCACTAGTCTTTCTTCTCATATTTTAGCTGAGTAGGTGGTTTCCTGCCTGCTGCTCTGCACACACTGTGACTGATGCCTGTTGGCTACCATCTGTTTATAGCTCTACTTTTGCCAATATGCAAGTATGTATCGTGCTATGATGTTGTGTGCTAAATTTCCTCAGCCCATCAAGCATTGCCTTATAAATTTTTCCAACTTAAATTAGAAGTTTTGATAGCTGGCATTGAGACACAGTAGTATAGTATCAGAGTCCTCCTTAGAGTATTTCTGGCTTGTGTGTATTGGAATGCAACTATCAGATACATTAAATTAAATTTTGTGCCTAAATTTTATTATAAATCAGGGCTAGCATTTTTTTAGCATAAGTTATGGGAAGAATTCTTACCTATAATCATTGGCTGTGTCTGTCAATCAAGCATTAGACCCTATTCTATTAATATAAAGAATAATATCAATGCAATATATGTAAGTTCATAGGGTGGTGGTCACTTGTGTGAAATGAAGTTATAGTGTGGCTTCCTGAGGATTATATGTCTAAAATCAGATGGCTTAGTACGAGTCTACACAAATTCTATGCTGTTTTCTAAGCCTCTGCAATCAAAAATAAATGAATTTTTAGAGTTATAGAGTAAAAACTCATAGCAGACCCACAACTTATTGCCCCAAAATTTTATTCCCACCACTCTTAAAGGTCCCCCAAAATTATCACCCTAATTGGCAACTATAAAGTATATTGACAACTAAGTTCCAAAGCTCATAAACATGGCAAGAAGCTCATTTAAAGCCAATCCATAAACATAATGAAGCAACAATTGTCATGTGAGAGGCCCCAAGCTATATTGATACTGACTTGGAAATCTCCAAAGGAAGACTATTATTAATATTCAATGCACTTTTTTGAGGACATAAAAATACAAAGAAGCTCAGACATGTGCAAAAGAGGGGAGCTTTTGCTCCACATAAAGTAACAGGTTCCTGCCTCCTCAGTAATAATTTATGTGAATTATTTGGTCAGTCAAGGGCTGTCCCACCTCTGACACCATAAAGAACAATTTGTGACTCCCTCAGAACTCACAACCATGAAATAAATCCAAAATCATGTAGGTTATGTTGTGTTCTTCAGGCAACATGTTCATTTGGAAATCACTCTTACGTCAATTATGATGACATTCAAAACTCAATTAGAATGAATGTGACTGCTCCCAACAACAACAATAACAAAACCCCCAATGTATAACACTGCAGACGTTCCAATTAGTGCCCTCCTCAACCTCTTTCCCTGTTGAGGTGTAAGTGATTGGTTTCTCAGGGTTTCTGGAATCTCTGGACCATTTAAGGACTTCTGGTCCACAAGCTTGCCCTTCTTAGACCTTCACTACATATTAGGGAAGCATCAACTGCTAGCCACACGCTGGGTTCTTCTACCGATAGAGGTTATCACATTCACTGAAAGTATGAATTTCCATACCTAATATGGCCAGGATGCCTCGAGTCATGGAGTCAGCACCTGAAGGCCTGCAAGCTCAGACAGCCCTTATCACTGAAAATGTACTTATGAGACAGACTAGAATAGGGGACTTCCAGAATGTACGTTCCACTTAGAGTAATGAAATTTCTCAATCTCACCCCTCTCCTTGATACATAACTCAACAAAGAACAAGTAGGGATAAACAGACTGAACATAAAACAGAGTTGATATACTTTATGGATGGTAATGTCACCAGCATACATGATAAAACATAAATGACAATGCTTATCTTTTATGTTTCATTGAAGTTATTTTCATAATGTCCCAATTTGTGATATGGGTATAAAATAAATAATTGATTTAAAAAATATTTATTTAATTGTACAGTATTATGTCATATAAGATAAACTAAGATATGTAAATTACATATCTATCATTAAATAATTTGTAACTGTAAGGAAAGATTTTTAAATGGCTTTCTAAGAAGTCAGGAGATACTAAAAAAAATTATGAATGGTACCACCATGATTCAGCTGTCCCATACCTTGGTACTTATCTAAAACAGCATACTACAGGGATGCAGCTACATCAATGTTTATAACAACACAACTCACAGTAGCCAACTTTGGTGCCCTTCAACAATGAATAGATAAAGCAAACCATATGCACAATGGAGTATTATCCACCCGGAGTATTATCCACCCATAAAAAAGAATGAATTTATGTCATTTGCTGGTAAATGGTTGGAACTAGAGATTGTCATGCTATGTGAAATAAGCCAGACTCAGAGAGTCAAAGGTTGAATGTTTTCTCTGATATGTGGAAGTTATCCCCCCCAAAATAAAGAGAAAAAGGAAGGGGTGGGAAGTCTGTAAGGACAGGAGAAAGGTTAGTGGAAGGTGATTGAATGGGAAGGAGGAGGAACAAGATAAGGGAAGGACAGTGGAATGCATTGAACTTAACTTTCGTCTGTACAGATATATAAATGTGCCACAGTGAACTTCACCATTATGTATATCTGTAAGACACTAATTAAAAAAACAAACTACAAGTAAATAACAGATCAGTAGACTAGAAGGAAGGGAAAAGGGAGAGGTAGGAATGAAGGGAAAAAAGAAGTACTGGAGACTGAATTAGAGCAAACAATATTCCATGATTTTATAATTGTGTCAGAATGAATCCTCATACTATGTATACCTAAAATAAATCAATAAAAATGCTTTCTAATTCCTAGTCCTTGATCCACTTTGAGTTGAGTTTTGTGCATGTTGAGAGATAGAGTATATTTTCATTTTTTCTGTATATGGATTTCCTGTTCTCCCAACACCATTTGTTGAAGAGACTATCTTTTCTCCACTGTATGTTTTTGGACCCTTTGTCTAGTATGAGATAACTGTATTTATGTAGTTTTGTCTCTGTGTCTTCTATTCTGTACCATTGGTCTACATCTCTATTTTGGTGCCAAAACATGCCATTTTTGTTACTATAGCATTGTATTACCATAGCACTCTTCTTCCTAAGGATTGCTTTGGCTATTCTGGGTCTCTTCTTTTTCCAAATGAATTTCATGATTGCTTTTTCTATTTCTATAAGGAATGATGATGGGATTTTAATTGGAATTGCATTGAATCTGTATAGCACTTTAGGTAATGTGACCATTATGACAATATTAATTTTGCCTATCCAAGAGCATGGGAGATGTTTCCTTCTTCTAAGGTCTTCTTCAATTTCTTTCTTTAGTGTTCTGCGGTTTTCATTGTAGAGGTCTTTCACCTCTTTTGTTAAATTGATTCCTAACTATATATTTTTAGGCTATTATGAATGTGGTATTTTCCTAATTTCTCTTTCAGAGGACTCATCACTGATATATAAAAATGCATTTGATTTATGGGTATGATTTTATATTCTGATATTTTGATGAATTCATTAATTAATTCTAGAAATTATCTGGTGAAGTTTTTTGGATCTTCTAAGTATAGAATCATGTCAGCAAATAATGATAGTTTTAGTTCTTCTTTTCCTATTTTTATCCCTTTAATTTCTTTCATCTAATTGTTATGATGGAGTTTCAAGGACTATGTTGAATAGAAGTGGTGAAAGGTCATCCCTGTCTTGTTCTGGCTTTTAGAAGGAATGCTTTCAATTTTTCTCGATTTAGAATGATATTGGCCTTGGGTTTAGCACAGATAGTTTTTACAATGTTGAGGTAAGTTCATGCTATCCCTAGTTTTTCTAGTGTCCAATGCTTTCTCTGCATCCGTTGATATGATCATATGATTCTTATCTTTAGGTCTATTGATGTGATAAATTATATTTATTGATTTCAAAATGTTGAACCAACCTTGTATCCATGGTATGAACCTAATTTGATCATGTGTACTATTTTTTAAAATATGTATTTGTATGCAATTTGCCAGAATTTTATTGAGAATTTTTATATCAGTGGTCATCATGGATATTGGTCTGAAATTTTCTTTCCTTGAAGTGTCTTAAAAAAACTTTCCAAATTTAAACATACATTGTGCAGGCTATGAAAGATTTTCAAGATTTTCAATATGAATTTCAAAATTTAGTAGTCAAATGTCAAAAGCACAATACCCTGGAGAAATTGATAGTCTTAATTTAGTGCTTATAGATTGAAATTTTACATATTCAAAAAAGCTAATGACTTATCTTTTCTGATGTTGCTCTAATCTAAATTTTTGTGTAGAAGTTAAACAATATTTGAGAAATTACATAATCCAAAAACATCAGAGTACATATTTTGAAATGGCAAGGGTCTGCATTGCATCCAATAAATGCATCATACATATGTAAAAGTTATCTTTGGAAATAATAGAAAACATGTAAATAGATCATTAAACTCTGAAAAGAAATTGAGTACAAAATGAGAACATTATATAGGGCAGACTTTAAAAATAATTACACTAGTGAAAGTTCATTTACTCAGCACTTAAGGTCCTGTGTGTGCATCTGTAACTGATTCTATTTAATTACCAAACCAACATGTGTCCAGTTCTCTACTTAGCAGTTTAAATAAGGAAAAGTGGAAGTAATTGTATTAGTCACTATTTGTCATTTTTTATATTGAGCAAGTTAAAGACCTATAATAATCATCATACAAATTCTGTAAACAGAAACTGTTTTGCTCCATTTTGAAATTACAGTTCCAAAATTCTAAAGCTTGTGTTTTGAAGGTTACATGAGATTAGAAGTTCAAACTCTTATTTTAGCATGATTAATGGATTTATTGAAATAGCACATTTTGGCATTTTCTTTACCATGCATTTTTAATTAAGGAGATTACTTTGCTTTAATTCCAAAACTACTTCCCTTGATATCTGGTGTTCTCAGGCACATTTAGAATCAAGTAGATAAAATGTAACACAGGGAAGTATCATTTTAATAAACGGATTATGCCATTCCAGTAAGTAAAAGTTTCTGTCCAGCAAGGTAGTTCTCTGAAAAAGTAAAATATACTGGAATAAAATTAGACATTGTTGTTGCAAATCAAGTTCTTTCACACAGTATTTGAACATAAATTATTCACTTATTAGGGATTTAATTTCAATATGTGAAAAACAGAGTGATCCATGCAGTGCATTTCTGTAGGAAACATTTCTCTTCCAGTTCAATGCAATTCTGATATAATCAATACTGATTGTACCCATACCACACAGCAAATAGTGCCAGCTGAAGGTAGGAAGGATAAGAAATGGTTCCCACAAATACAGCCCACACTGATCATTCATTTATGTGCTGTCTATGAATGCCTTTTTTATTACAATAGCAAAATTAAACAACTATGACAGAGACCAGGTAGTCTATAAAGCCTACAATATGCTGATCTTGCTTATAGAGCATAACTACCTCCTCCTACATCTTAACCCATCCTTATTATATGCATTTACCTGGAAATTCAGATTTTTACATGTGTGGGACCCTACAAAGTTTATTTAAAGGATAGGTAATGAGCGGATATCAGCCTTCAATTTCCATGGCCCTCCATGCCCCAACCATTATATGCTTTCAGGATGTATGACTTTCAAATAAACCATGCTTAGAAGATATATATTATTATACTATATAAATGGAAAAAACAGTAATGGAATTTCACTCTAAATGTGGGCAGGGTGGGGAATTTTTTGGCCTACTTGTATCTCCTGTGTCTAATCCACACTGGCAAATGAAGGACAATACAAAATTACTAACTATAATAAAACATTTACCATATATGAAAACCAAAAAAAATATTAGCTATATTTTTATTTTTAAAAAATTTAGTTGTAGGTGGACACAATTCCTTTATTATATTTTTATGTGGTATTAAGGATCAAACCCAGTGTCACATACATGCTAGGCAAGCACTTTACCACTGAGCCACAACCCCAGATCTTTACTTTTAAATATTTATTAGTAGAACTCCTTTTATCAAAATGTTGTAACAAAAACATTAAATCTAAAAACACAAAATTGCCTTTTGAAATGTTTTAAATCCATTGCTAAGACCTTAGAATCACAGCATTACTTAAAGAATTCCAGTATCCACAAAACCTTTAAACAGAATAACCCTAAAAACAACATTTACCTCAAAAATTTTATGAAATATAGCAGATTATGTAATTTTATTATTCATCTGTAATCTTTGGAGAGCTGTTTCTTAGATATAATATAAAGTACTGAGTTTGAGACTCAGAATTCAAATTATTAATATAAGTTAAAATATTCTGAATTTTGTCTTCTATTACTCTTATGAATAATCATTTTTTATTTTTATTTTTTATTCTAATTTGTTATATGTGACAGCAGAATGCATTACAATTCTTATTACACATATAGAGCACAATTTTTCTATATCTCTGGTTGTATAAAAGTATATTCAAACCATTTGTGTCTTTATACATGTACTTATGGAAATGATGCCCACCTCACCATCTTTTTTACATCCCTTGCCAACTCCTGTCCTTTCCCTCCCCTTTGCCCTATCTACAGTTCATTTAACCTTCACATATGAATCAGCCTCCTTATATCAAAGAAAACATTCAACATTTGTTTTTGTTTTTTTTTTTTGGTGGGGGATTGGCTAACTTTGCTTAGCATTATATTCTTCAACACCAACCATTTACCTACAAATGTCACGATTTTATTCTCTTTTATTGCTGAGTAATATTTCATTGGGTATGTATACCACATTTTCTTTATCCATTCATCTATTGATGGACATCTAGGTTGATTCCACAGTTTGGCTATTGTGAATTGTGCTGCTATAAATATTGATGTGGCTGTTTTCCTGTAGTATGCTGTTTTTAAGTCCTTTGGGTATAGACCAAGGAGTGGGAGAGCTGGGTCAAATGTTGCTTCTATTCCAAGTTTTCCAAGGAATCTCCATACTGCTTTCCATATTGGCTGCACCAAAATAGACTGGTAGATCAATGGTACAGAATAGAGGACACAGAGACTAATTCACATAATTACACTTATCTTATATAGACAAAGGCACTAAAAACAAACATTGGAGAAAAAGTAGCCACTTCAACAAATGGTGCTGGGAGAACTGTTACATAATATGCAACAAGATGAAATTAAACCCCATGCTCACCATGCACAAAACTTAACTCAAAGTGGATCAAGGACCTAGGCATTAAACCTGAGACCCTGTGTCTAATAGAAGAAAAAGTAGGCCCCGATCTTCATCATATCAGATTAGGCCTCTACTTCCTTAATAAGACTTCTATTGTGCAAAAATTAAAATCAAGAATTAATAAACGGGATGGATTCAAACTCAAAAGCTTCTTCTATACAAAAGAAAAATCAGTGAAGTGAATGGAGAGCCTACAGCTTGGGAGCAAATGTTTTCCACTTGCACATCAGATAGAGCACTAATCTCTAGGGTATAGTATGAACTCAAAAAATGAAACACTGAAATAACAAAATAACCCAATCAATAAATGGGCCAAGGAACTGAACAGACACTTCTCAGAAGATGATATACAATCAATCAACAAATATGTGAAAAAATATTCAACATCTCTAGCAATTAGAGAAATGCAAATCAAAACTACTATAAGATTTTATTTTATTGTAGTCAGAAATGGCAGCTATTTAGAATGCAAACCACAATAAGTGTTGGCGAGGATGTGGGGAAAAAGGCACATTTGTACATTGCTGATGGATCATCTTTGTATGAAAAGGATATAACAACTCTCAGTACTTTGCATTATGACGAATTTATAGTATGATATTTGTTTACTACCCAATTCTATTACCAATACAAATTATTGTAAAATCCTCATATTTGAAAAATAGACTATTATGTCCAAAGTGAGTTGGCCAGCATGCATAGCAGTATATATGTGTGTTGGTGATGACATTATTCACTTATTTTCTTTGCTTCATCTTAGGTCTCAGTTTTCTATAATCATTTTTAGTTAAATGATATAGTGTTTAATGGGGCTATTAAAGAAAGAAAAATGGGTGCTTTGTAAGAAATAATATTTATAAGAAAACTGACCTAGTCTCCAAAGTAGAAAGTAAACTAATGTTATTTTGTTAACATTTCTCAAAATGATAGAGTTAAACTTTTATGGAAGATAGCAAAAATATAAGAGGTTTTCTTCTCACAATGTAGTTCTAGAGTTTGTAATTTTCACAGAATTGAGAGAGAGGGCAATGTCATTATCAAAATGAATTGTTATGATGTGTTTCTCTTCTAGAAATTAGGTGAGAGCTAGATGCTGATTTCAGAAAATAACCTGTTGAATGTTGCTTTATCAGGGTGTGGAGAGTCAGAAGCAGGAAAAATACTAAGTCGACTGATGATGATTCTTTAAGGTTAGTAATAAGTAAGGTATGAGGTAGGTAATGAGTAAGGTATAAGTAAGGATCACACACACACACACACACACACACACACACACACACTTTTTTTAAACTAGCAATTGGCTCCAAAGTACCATTCTGGCATCAATGAATGTATGTGTGTGTGTATTTGTATGTGAGAAACAGGCAGGGAAAGAGAGAGAAAGAGAGATGCATGACAAATTGAAAGCTAACAGTTTTTTAAATAACACATATGTGATTTCTAAAATCTAAGCTGTGGCTAAACCACTGAAGCCTGAGTATTCCCAAGCAGTATCCCTATCAATCTCTAATGGTAGCACTGCACTCGTTTAGGTCATCTTTTATGTCTCTTAATAAAGTTTACTAAGAGATTTTTAACTACTTGAAACAACTCAAAATAAGAAACATTAGGAATACTTTTAGGAAATTAAACATGAAGAGAAGCTTAAATATGTAATCAATTAAGTTATCCTTTACTCTGTTATTTTTTCATATTAACCTTTATCAGCTAAGAGAAAAATTAAGTCTGATTGGGGAGAATGTAATTGAATGAGGTTATTAATAATATTCTTAGCAAAGAACTTTAATAATATGAACTTTAATTCATACACAGAGACTCACCTGTTTCCTGTTTTCATAGGTACTTGCACAACTTGCCTGTGGAGAAGAGTTTTATCAACCACTAGTGATAGATTGCATGACTTTGAAACCCACACAATTATTACTTAGTTTAATTTCATGCAAATATTTTATGAGCATAATTTCTCTAACTCCTGTAATGAGAAGAAAATAATATCTTTTCTATGACTACAGAAATTAGACACCATTTCAAAGATAACAGGACCTGTTCAATTATAAATAGTTCTATTTCATTGACCTAAGGCTTGAGAAGGGATGTGGTTTGTCAGTGCAGCTTTGCTGCATTGGTATTTCAGGGTCTGCAGGCTTATTTACCTTGTGTGATATCATTTTCACAAGCTTTATCTTTTTTTCTGGATGAAAGAAAGGAAAATGCATGAAACTCCAAATGAGAAGCTTTATAGTGATAATTCCAGAGGCACATATCTCTTGGCTTTTGTTCCTTTACTTAAAATACAGGCAGACGTCTATACTCAAGAATAAAGAGAGGATAGGAAATGTAGTTTAGCTGTGTGCATATAAGAATGGCAGAATAGTTTGAATGAACAGCTAACAGTATGTCCCACTGCTTTGGAATTCAATTCTATAACAAACATAAAAACAGGATCCTCTTTGTCATGAGTCTTAATGATTCTAAATATCTCATTTTACCTTAATGTTCACAAAGTAATTTTAAGTATTTTAATTATACTTACCTGGTCCTTGCACAGTAGATAGGAAGTATTATGTCAATTGTTAAACTGAAGTAACTAGGAATAGAATTCTAATTTTTTGTCACTACAGATGATCAAACATTATTGGGGTGAGTTTTTTTTTTTATATAAACAATTCCTTAGACATTATAGAATAATTGAGCTTATCCTTATTTTGATAAAACAATAAAGAAAATCACAAGAGATCTAAAGAATTTTGATTGATCTGAAATTCTGTATGGTAGTTTAGTGTTGAAGGAACAAAGGCATACAAAGTAATGTGACAAAATGTCCTGAAGTCAGTAAATATGTTTTTCAAGCCATTTTGATGGAAAAAAATTCAGATTCTTTGAAAGAATAACAAGTAATATTTTCAGCAAATCAAGAAATAAAACAAAAACATATAACAAAACAGAAAATTTCCAGTATATTTTAAGTGCAAAAGCAATATTGCTTTAGGAATTGTAGATTTAGAGAATACAAGATTTTTTTTAACTCAGAGATGACAGTAATTAATGAAACTGTACTTGAGCCATTTTCTAGTTCTGTAATGATTATTTGAGAAATAATCTCAAGCTAAATTAAATATGCCAAACTCTCTTTAAACTTTTTAACATTCTTATATCATTATCATTTTAATGCTTTCTCTTCATATTTTCTACATCTGAAACTCATAAATAATTTTGTCATTTTAAAAATGTCACATACAGAAATAATAATGATAATAAAACCATTGATTAAATCTAATCATTTTTAAACATATTTACTTCAAACTTCTCTTATCAATAAACATTTGAAATAAGTATCTTTGTCTGAAAGTAAGAAATTTGTCCTCCAATTTTCTTCACTTTTTTATATACAGATTTATTTTCATGAAACTGAGAATGTTCTCTTCTGTGTAAATGTACCTTAGAAATATATCTTTGAAATCTCATCAGTGATAGCCTTGAAGCAACACATCTGGGAAACATGGCAAAATTCATCTTTCTGAGCAGTATAAAATATATATCCATTTTTCTGACCTTAGTTGTATAAAGATCCAGAGAAAAGGAGATAAATTCCAGTATTTCAGTTTCATGTGTGGAATGAGTTTCTCCCATCATGTGGCTTTCACTAGCAATCTCTTTCTTCTGAGGTTAGAAAAGTCCTAGTCCAATGAGTGTCTCATTTAGGTCTATCTCCAATTGTGTGAAATTTATAAAAACATGGTTTAGCCTGAATTAAGATTAGAAGTATATATCTATAGATAACAGGAAAAAAAATGAGGCTTTAAAGAGTTTATAAACTAGTCAAATGAAAAATAAAGTTGTAAAATAAAGGGCCAAGTATGTGGTTGAGGCAATAGAAGTCCATCATAGGAGTTGTATTAATTTAATTTTTACTCTCCAGTTCATTTTTAGTTTTGTGATATCTTAAAATAACCTTATAAAATGTACATATATGTTACTTTGTGCCAGTAATATTCTTTAAAAAATCTGAATGTCAATAAGAAGTCACAAATTTTGCCTTTAATATAATTTGAATATGAAATATTATTTTGAGTTCTCAATCACTCCTTGTATGACATTATCAAATTCTTGACCCTCACCAGACAGATGATATAAATTAGAATAATTTATCTGAGTCTATTGTGAAGAGATAGACCAGAGGAAAAAAATTTAACAAAGCATAATCAACATTTATGCTTTTCTATAAATGGTAACCAAGTTGTTTTAGTCAGCCTCTAGTCACTGTGACCAAAATGTTTCATAAGAACAACTTAGAGAAGGAAAAACTTATTTCATCTCACACAGTAAATAAATTACCAGAACATATTTTTGCTAAGGCAATCAAACAACAATAGTAGTGGTGAGATAGATAGATAGATACACACATATATACAGATGATAGAAATATACACACATACATACACACATTTTTTTCTATAAAATTGAGAAAATGGGGATAATGAAAAACACATTTAAATCTCTTCCCCTTACGGACCATTAATTGTGTGCCAGGTATTCTGTAATCATTTTCCCTGCCTTTTCTACATTATATAATTAGAACTTTGGCATAGACATTTAATGGAAGATTATTATATCCTTTAAAAATAAACAGTCAAATATCCTTTAAAATAGTGACAGTCAAAAATGTAAAATTCTTAAAGTATTACAGACAATAAGTAAATAAATCCAAATAAAACTTAGATTTAAACCTGGTTCTGCTTTATCCAAGAACTGTTTCACCATCCGCATTTAAATGTGACCTCCCAAATGATAATCACTGCAACCTTGAAGAGTGAATTGACACACTTGCTCTACCCACATGAAACACGTCCCTGGCAAACAGAAAAATCACATATATGTATATTTTCTAAATCAATCTGTACAGAACAGAACAGACAAAAATTGAGAAAGAAAGAAAAAAAAGGAATGAAGAAATAAAAATAAGGAAGATACATTTTAGCCTCTAACATGAAATGTCATTTCTACAACATATGATGAGGGGAGAGAGCTTTTTTGTTTTATTTTTTCCTTTAATCTTTTGATATGAAGGTCAGGTCCTTAGAAGGGCACCTGTGAAGACTTCAAAGGACTATCCTTGAAGTAGACCTGGAAGCAGAACCTCTTTCTTCTTTGAGATTAGAATGAAGGTGTACTCATTGTCTTACCTGGTCATGATATTCAGAAAGACAGAAGAGTAATTCTAAAAGGGTTGAAACTGAAGTATCATGAAGTCTGTTTTTATTAGCTTTCTTAAGCTCACAGAACTACAAAAGAAATATAACTAAAGTTCACCACACTTTATATTGGCCTCATACTTGGGGTAAGAACATTTAAAATATTTTCCAATATTTCAAATTTGAACAATTTTATAACCTAATTAAATCATATTTATTTTAATATTAGTATCATAATTTTCCGGGGGTGCATAGAAGAATCCTAACTTAGCATTAGAATTTATTAAGATTTAAAATATTTTTATAAATGAATTATAGAGAATACTTATTAATTCCTTCATAATATTGTTTACTTTTGAAAATGCATATTACTATATCCTTTAATATATTTCGATAAATATAATCATATTTGAGTATTGCAAATTATTGGCAAACAGGAATTTTATAGGAAATATGAATTTACAAATACTGTTAGATTGGGCAAGCCCAAATTTTTAAAATGAAGTAATATTTACTAGCATTATAAAAGTCTTTCTTAGTAAAAATAAAGAGCATAAAGAGTGAAAAAAATAAAAATCACAAAAGAGAGGAAGTTCAAATCATCAGTTATCTTATGGGACATAGCTCATGCATATTAGTGTTGCCTTTAAATTTTATTACTCAAATGTGGGGCAGTTCATCTCTAGATTAAACTTCCAGGATTTGCATGGTGAACAAAAGATTGACTTTTGGTTACTCTCAGTAAGTTCTCATTTGATGTCATACTTTACTCTCATTTTTTTTCCACTTTTTTATGCCTTTTTTTTGCTACTTATAAAGCATCTTGAAGAAAAAAATTCACAAAATTTTTGTTGATAGCATTCTGAAAAACATCAATTAATGTGGGTGACAGCTCACCTCTCAAGGATTCCTTCTAAGTCTTGTAATAGCTATGCCTGAAGCAAAACAAACAAAAAATAATGTTGACTCTCTATTATATGCAGGGTTCAATTCTGGTTGGATTGCTTCTCTAAGTGAGAAAGATGAAACAGAAAAATTTTAAAAGACAACAGAAAGGCATATCTTCATTCTTTTAAAATATGTCTTAATCATAAGTAAAATTATTGGTAGCCTAAACTTTTGTGTAATCAGTAGCTTTTGTGTTAGTAAGTAGGACTGGTATGGGTGAGTGACTCAGTGAGGTAAAATGTGTCTATCCAAAAATGCACTAATATAAAAAATAAATGAACTCCTACATATCAATAAGATCTAGAGCAGAAAGAAAAAATAAGCAAAAAGCATATACATAGTGAATATTAAACCCAAAGAAAGTTGGCATATCTATAATAATATTATATAATAGATCTCTTTATTATGAGAATTTTTAGATATATTGAGGGAAATTCTTACAGATCAAATATTAAATTTATCAGCAAAAGGAAGGTGAGAAAACAATGGCTCCCTAAAAAGCACATCTAAATGGATTCTGGGCTTAAGAAGATATTGCCTTTATTTTAAAATAGGACTTTAATATTGCTACACAGCTATCAGGGGACAGAAATGAGATCCAGGTTTCTTCGTGGTAAGGCCCTTGCCTGCCCTGACTAGGAACAATCACATAGACACTTTGGGAGGTGAGAAGGTGAGTTGATTCACATGAAAGCACACAGTTCCAATAATTAGCAAAGACATGGAGTAACTAGATCTCTCATTCACTGACCAGAGAGTGCAACTTGTTGCAACAATTTTAAAAAGCTGATTGACACAATCTGTGACTAGTTAACATGTGTGAATCTACAACTAAATAATTTAACTCTAAAATGTACATCTATATTCCTCAAACAAGCAGGCACATTTGTAGCAAACTTTATAGTCAAGAATGTTCATAGCAGCTTAATTTGATCCAAACTGTAAATAATTTTATTGTTCGTAAACAGTAAAACAAATTGATTAAATGGGAAAATCCATAAATTTGAATAATATAAAACACTGAAAATTAAGGAATTACTGCAATGCCTACAACACTTCATTTTCACAGATATTATGTTGAGCAACAGAAGTAAGACACAAGTGGGTATGAAATATACGTTCCAATTTTAGAAACTGTATAAATGGGTAAAACTAGCCTATTTCTTTAGAGCAATTGTTAATTTTTGTGTGGTTAGTGCCTGGGTATGAGCAAAAGAAAACCTCTGGAATGCAGGTAGTGAAGCATTTCGGAGCTGCTTGGATGTTACAGATGAAAATATATAGACTAAATATTTGTGAAATATTTTTATAGGCATATTAAATTTCAATAACAGTATTAATAAGTAAGTAAATAAATAATCCAGTAGAGAAAGAATGGTAGTTTGGATTAGGGTAGTGATAAAGAAAATGGTGAGAAGTGGTTTAGTTGATCTTCAAGTTAGAGGCAATACTATATGCTGAAAATTGAGTGTGCAGTGTGAGAGAAATAAATTTAGATGATTTCTGAGAAACTAGGAAGTTAAACTTATCATTTAAAAAAAAAAAAAAAACCAACAGCAGCAGGGGTTTGGAGGTGAGAGCATGCATTTGGCTTGTGACATCCTAAATCTGACAATATGCTTTCAGATAGTCAAGTGGAAAGATTAAGGGGGATACCACACAGTCTTTCAAAGTGTAGAGCAAAGATGTTAGAAGAAAATTAGGATACAACAAATTGAAAAAAAATAATATTAATCAAAAAGGATACACATAGCAAATACTGGACCCAACAAAATTTGGCCTGTCTTCAATAATATATAACTAGATATCTTTATTAGGAAAATTTTTACATATATGAATGGATATTCTGATAAAATATTAAGTTTATAATTAAACCTTTTAAAACTGTGAACCTAATACAGCTTCCAGAACATAAAATTAAAATTGACAATAAAGATCAAGTAGACAAACAGTCATTTGATGTATAATATTTGCAAAGTACAAATAACCCAACTGATCCAATGGGCATACACGGACCCTAACACAGAAATTTATGTTCTTTTTTAAATATGGGAAAAACATTTATTTTAATTAAATTCATGGAGCAAGTGTTAAAAATATGACAGGAGTCGGTCATTGGAGAGCATGCTTTGGGGGACTATAATTTGTCCCCAGCCCCTTCTCTTTCTTGCTCTCTCTCTCTCTCTCTCTCTCTCTCTCTCTCTCTCTCTCTCTCTTTCTCTCTCTCTCTCCCTCGTTTTGTTTCCTGGCCACCATGAGGTGAGTAGTTTTTGCTGTACCACACACTTCCATGATATCCTACCTCAACACAGATGCAGAAACAATGAGCCAAGTGACCATGGACTGAACCCTCTGAAACTGTGAGCCAAAATCATCTTTCCTCTTTTAATTTTTTTCCTTAGCTATTTGTCAAAGCAATGAGAAGCTAGCACATGCAATATTATATCAGTAGCTTCTATTCAGCTTCAAAGCCAAATCTGAAACTGCTCTGGTTCCTGTCCACGCCCATCTTTATTCAGACTTTTCCCATGAGTTTTTAACCCTTCCTTTAACTTACCATTTTTTTCTATTGTTCCAGCCTACAAATCACTAGGAAAAAACCCAAAACTTTTAAATTAGAAATAATTATTGAACATTGTCCTATGCTTACACTTTCTTTCAAAATAAGCTTCTTGTAAAAATAGAGGAAGAAAATGACACTTTGAAAGTAATGGATGCTATACCTTTCTCTCTCCTGTTCTTATCTATCTATCTAGACTAAAGATCTCTAAAGGATTTTCATAAGCTGATACACAGACTTCTGTTATCAGTGTAATAAATAAGAAAATAAATATTAGCAGAGAATGGTGGTTTGGATTAGGGTAGTGATAATAAAGTGGTGACTAGTAGTTTATTTTTATGTTGAAATTAGAGGCAATACTCTATGTTGAAAATATATATGCCTATATTTTGGATAATATAGATCCAGTAGTATTTGCTAATTTCCATAAATATTTGATGGTTTACATGGGAAATAATTATTTACATAGGAAATAATTATTTAATTCAACTTGCATTACTTTAACTTTTGTTAAAGACTAACAGAGGGAGAGAAAGAAAAAGAGAAATTTTATGTTAAAGCAAAAATCTGAAAAAATCTTCTAACCAAATTATCAGTACATGTAAAGACATTATCAGAAGCTTAAGAGAAGTGATGCTTCATCTGAATCCAGAAACTTAAATAATTCTTTAAAATTTATGGATTATTCAGAAGATATTTTTCTGACACCAGGCTATTCTTCTTCATTTCTCCTCTCATTTTCTTTCCAAACTGCAAAGATACAATGTGCCACTGACTATTTTTTCTCATTATATTCATAAACTTCCACTGGAGTTAGTGGGAAAAATGCATTATCTATATGAATCCATTGTCCATTAGAAAATAAGGAAGATTATCTTTTTTGAACTTTTACAAACCTGGAATCTTCCCCACTACCTCTCACTCTCTTTAGTCAAGAGTGGGCACACCTCATTTATTCTTTATTTAAATATTTATGTCTATCAGCCAGTCAATAGGAAGGTAAATTTAGATTTGCTTCTTATCTTTACAGGCATAATTTACCCATAGTTGATTTAAGTTTGTTATTCTCAAGTGCAATTATATATGCCCCTTCTATAATTTTGTTCAACTATTGCCCCATATGCATTAAAAATATCAGATTATGAAAGTAATTAATATGAGGCATATGATATTTAAAATTATGTTCCTTTTTTTATTAGTTGCTCAAGACAATACAATGATCTTGACATATCATACATTTGATTCAAAAAGGGTATGAATTCTCATTTTTCCATGTGTACAGATTGCAGGATCACATTGGTTATACATCCATGTGTATATATAGAGCAATCCTAGTGGGCAGCAGAATACAAATTATGTTCCTTTACTGAAAAATAATTTCTTGTTATATGTGCTCTCTGCTATAATTACCCTAATGTATATGGCATACTGGACAGTTATATACAAAAGCATGCGAGAGGATGTCCTTAAAAGCAAGGAAGAGGAAACTTTCCACTCCATGCTGATGGGCAATCTGAAGAAAATGGAAAACAGATAAATTAATTGGTTATGCACCTATACTTTGATGTCTTTTTGCAGTTATCAAGTCTCAATGGGGTAGGGAGACTTGATGTTATATAGACTGGGGGAGAGACATAGAGTAAGAGTGGTTTGTTAGGTTCTTTTTTAGAAGCACAGAAAAAAAATTGATCACTGTCACTCATAATAACATGGAAGAAGTATAGTAGTTCAGTGGTGATGAAGGGAGCTTGCTATATATATAAAAGGCCAAGAACTTTGCAGTTTCCCACAGCTAGTGCATCATCTATGCAAGATTGGGAAGCCTTCACAACGAAGGGACTCAGTAGAACCAAGGGAGCTCAGTAAACAGAGGAAGCCTGAGTTCAGGGTGATGGAGCTTCCATACTGTGTGTGCAGACAAATATGGACTCAATGATGGATGTAAATAATGATCAAAAATGCCAAATTCGATCTCTACCTGAGAATGTTTCACATCAGAAGGAAGAGCTTCAACAGAGTCAGTGAGGATCTACTGATCATTTTGTGTTCTGTCTCCAGACATGAAACCACATAAGCTTCCTATAAACTCAGACTACACCAAGGACACGAATTTGCAAAAGGAAAGGGCAAGGAAATAAAACACACATTGGGAAATAAAACACAGGTGGGGTGGGAGGGTCCAAATAAGAGAGAGAATTAAAAGCCTAAAGTGTCATCACCGTCACCATTCATCCCACTGCGTAGTCAGATAGTAGCTTGTGATATAAATCAGATGTCAAGTAAAGAATTCTTCAGTACAGACTTATTAACATAATATATAATAGTGTAAACAAATGTACAGTTCTAATACTAAATCTCGTTCTTGAGAGGACCCATAATCTCAATTTTCTTTCAAACTAGTTGTATCTATTTATAAATATTCAAATACCCCCTCTTTCCCAAGTTATATTGCTAATAACCAAGCTTTAGGACTACAAGACACTGCTGATCTCAGTCAGTTTAGTGTTAAAATATGGCTGGACCATGAGCCACAGCTTGATTTGCCTTTGACAAGCCTGCTTACCAGCCCAGAGAAAGATTAATTGCTTCCATGGTTTTTCCTTTACAGTTCCTTACATGGGGCTTCACCCTCTAGGCCCCAGGGCCTTTGTAAAATAAGCGTGTCAAAATTACAAGATATTTTATTCTACTCTTTATCCCCTAGATTCCCATAGGCAGTGAAGTGAATTTTTTAAAAATGTAAGAGAGGAGGGAAGAGAAAATCTCTTTAATAAATCTGTGGCTCTGTTCCTATTACAAGTGTTTTACATTCTGGCTACATATCGCACTTGGCACAGAGACCCAATTCTTTAGAAGAGATATTCTCAGAGGGACTCAAATGACAAGCCATCAGCTTTGAAACCACTTCAGTGTTTGTGGATTTTATGCAGAAATATAACTTTGACAGCTCCTCCACTTCCTGCTTGCTTCTCAGGAAAAGCTGAAGCAACATCCATTTGCTTAGATGCCTGACACTGGCCCAAATTGTCTTCCTCTGACTCTCTTTCCAGATGTTTTTCTTCTTGTTGATTTATCATCCTTAGTTGTTTCTAAGGAGTCAATTGAAACTGAATCTCTTGGCCTTTATTATTTTCTCACTTAATATGGTGATGGAGAGAGGGCCTACTTGAAGTTGCTCTGGAGTATTCAGCAAATGGATTGAGGAGGCTCAGTACCAATGAGCTAGGCTGCTTAAGGACCTAATAACTCTGAAGTTTTGTATGATGTCCAGGATTCTTAAAAAATTCTCTAGGTACTGGAGAAATTGTTCTCTAATCATTTATTTATTTTTTTACATGCAGTTTAAAAACCTACATATTTCAGGTAAATATAACTATATTTTACAACTTTCAGCATGTATTTTTAAAAAATCATCAATAATTTAAAATAAAAGGATTTAATTGGTCTCTGAAGATCTTAAACAAAAGGAATATAGATATATACATTGAAAGGTTGAAATCTAGAATTCTACAATCAGATTTCTTACTCAAATTTCAAAAAGAAATATAACACTGGGGAGTCCAAGAAGAAAAACAGGTCTGAGTCAGAACCATAAATGGATAGACAGAACTAGCAACATGAAGAACTTATGACACAGCTCAACCAAATAATTTGTATTTGTTCATTTTTATTGCATAGACCAAGAACTGAAAGAATATAAGCAATAATTTCTATCTACAAATAAGAATTGGAGAAAACACCCTGGAAGAAATGTAGTGAAGAGTGAAATTGCAATGATCCTCAGTGCAATTAAAGGACTGGATTGTATGAGATGACTTTCACCTCTTATTATCCCAGTTATTTCTAAAAAGAAATAAAAAATAAATGAGCTAATAAGATAGTGGTTGGAAACATGTAGAATAAAATTTAATGTTTATTCATACTTCAGTGTATTCCAGGGAGTGGGATTTTCTATTAATCCTTTGTCTGTTTGTATTTTTCTCATTTAATCCTTATAAAAAATCAAACTGCAATTCATTGATGTAAATTATAGGGAGGATAGTGTTTAATTTTGTAAAAATTTTTTAAATGCCAGATAAGATATAAACATATTCATGTAAAGTTTCTAGATTTTGGGTTTCATATGATATATTGTTTCATGAAATATAAAACTACATTTGCATTAATTTTGGATATCTTTTGATTATATTTATGGATAATGGCTTCTTGATTCTTTGATATCTGTTATTTTTTTAAAATATATATTTCACATTTGGGGCTTCAAGGTACAATTTGATTAATATTTTTATATTCCTGTAAGTATTCTCAAGTTTTATTCATCAATAAAGTCAAGTATCTTAAAAATATTTTGACTATTTTTTTCTATATTTTGTCTATGTTTTATGACATATTAAATCAGACCAGAACAATGGTTAGACCTAGGTTACTCAACCTCCATACAGTTAACATCTTGGAATAGATAATTCTTTAATATAGGGAATCTTCTTTGTATGATAGAATGTTTATAAACATCTCTGATGTATTCAATAGATGTCAGTAGCACCCTCTCCCCAATTTTGACAACCAAAATTATTTCCTATCATTGCCAAACTGAGAAGTCTACTTGCCCTCTCCTGCCACAACTATATTAAGCACTTTTGGTCTGGGTCTGGTTTTGGCCTCTACTAAGGCATTACTCTACCCAATGCCTGGAGATATGATTTTTTTCCTAGTGTAGCTGACAGGAACAGTCATAATTACCTACGATATGTGAGCTCTGGATGCTATTCCTTCTATTCCTTTAAAGAAAGGTCTTTCTTAATCTTGGGTAGTTTCTTTGCAAATTAGTACTGTTCTGAATTATTCTGTGTTCTAAAAGGAATTTTCTTCAGATCTCTGGTTTTCTTCCTTTGACACTCTGCAGTGCAACCCTAGCCACCTCGGCTATTGTGATCATTAATAACTTAGCTCTGTTCTCCAATTGCTTGTTGTTTCAGAACCCAATCCGCTGCTAGTTTGGGAACACTGAAAGCATTAAAAAGGGACAGTTATAGAATTAAATTCATTTTCTCCTTTTTTTCTGTGATCATTGTGTTTTATTGCTTCATTGTAATTATTTTGAAAACAGTTGCTCTGTGTTTTGTTTTATTTCGGTTCTTTCAGGCAGACGAATAAGGCTAGAAACAAAAATTATCTCTTAGAACACTTAAAAAAAGAAAAACAGATGTCTGCCCACTTTTAGAAGATTTGATTAGGAGATTTATTAGCCTGGGTGAGATCTCAGTAGCAATATTTTTAAAAGTATCCTAATTTATTCCCAAGTTCACTTATAGTTGAACTTCTCTATTAGACAATGATTCTTGTGGCTATTGATGAATGGAGGAAAGATCTTCATTCAGAGTTTTTCTGCTAAGACTCATGAATATATTTTTTCTTTTTTTTTAAGAGAGAGAGAGAGAGAGAGAGAGAGAGAGAGAGAGAGAGAGAATTTTCCGAAAGTTTTCAGTGGACACAATATCTTTATTTTTATGTGGTGCTGAGGATCAAATCCAGCGCCCCGCGCATGCCAGGCAAGCATGCTACCGCTTGAGCCATGTCCCCAGCCCCGTGAATATTTTTGAGAACATCTCAGGCAAAGGAATCAGCCAGAATAAATGCTTTGTGTAAGAATATGTTTGAAAGTATAGCTCAAGAATGATAACAAGCTTGAAAAGTTGCAAGCAAAAAAAAAGTTAGGAAATCTTTTGTATATGCAAAATAATGTAGAATTATGAGTTACCCAAATGTCCGCTACTTCCTAAACAAAAACTAAATATTTCCTTCTGATTCCAGAATTATGCTTACTCTATTAGCCTACAGAAACAACTGACAATGTGAGTATATATTATCAAACAAACTCAGAACTTTCTGGAACAAAATATTCTAGGATCTTCTATCGACTTATGCAGTAATTCATCCTCAAATTCTATAGGAAACACAAAGAAATGCAGAAATTCTTGGTGATCTGTGCTTTTATTTGTTAAAGCCACAAAGACCTAATCTCTTGCAGGGAAATCATTATTGATAGTATCAACACATAACAGTATTTGAGCAATCCAACAAAATGGCAATTATAAGAATCGCAGTTTCCAGAGTCTTCCTAAAAGAAGTTTGGTTCCTATTCCTGTGCCAAGAATAATAAAATAGTTACTCTTGAATCATAGAGATTTGTCAAAACACATCATCTGTAACTATGCTTTTTTATTATCTACAGATTTAGAAAGAACAAACTTTTTGATCAGAAGATCAAATTGGGGGATATTTTGGAAATGCTGAGTTTAAAGTATTTACAATCTCTGCCAGTGTGCACATGAAGTCAGCCTTTCATAGGCCCTCAAATCAGATTATATTTTTGAGAAAATGTGTATATTATAACTATCACTGCTTTTAAATGACTGTTTTCCTTTGGCTGACTGCTAAGAATATAGGTTTATGATAGCCCATTCTCTTCCCAGCAGGGAAGAAGTATGATTCCTACTGGGTTAACAGGGACATTCTTAACTTCTCTTCAGTTTTCTCATGTGTTACATAATCTTAACTATTTAGGTAATCGAGAATTTGGATCATTCTATTTAAAGAAAGCTATGTATTTCATACATTTCAAGCATGGCCTTAAAAGCATTAATTTTTAAATTTCACCTTGCTAAGAATTAGTGAGTATGTAGCTCAGAGGTAAAGTGCATTTTTAGCCTGTGCATGGCCCTGAGTTCAATCCTGTGTGTGTAAATCACACACACACACACACATACACACACACACAGGGTGGGGGGGGGCGGAAGAGAAAAAAATGTTATTGCTATATTTTTTAAAAATTTATCAGGTTTAAGCTGAAAATAATTTCTCATAGGATATTTTCTTTATTTCTTTTATTAAAGTATATACTTGTCTACTCAATAATGTGAAACTAATGCTCCTTTAAAGCATGTGATTATGTGTTACTAAGTAGATTGAGTGCATACATTTTCCTCTAATTTTGTAAGCAGCAGAATTATTTCACTTAAAAAATCCAATTTTCCTAAAACTTGTACTTATTAAATGCATTTAAAAGCTCAGAAACTCTATCTTCTCTCCTTCCCGCCTATCTAGAGTTATAAAAAAAAAGAAATTGGATCATTTTAAATCTCTATTTCCTACATTAAAACCTGCACTGGTTGTAAATTGTGCAAATATTATTTTAATATAGCAAAGAATTGCTGTATTAATTCCATCCCATCTCGCCTTAGCTTTTAAATGGTCTGGTTGGTCATAATTTGGGAGAAAATTATCAGAAAAGATATTGGTATAAAAAATCTTTACTGGGACTGGGGAGGTGGCTCAAGCAGTAACACGCTCACCTGGCATGTGCAGGGCACTGGGTTCCATCCTCAGGACCACATAAAAATAAAATAAAGATGTTGTGTCCACTGAAAACTAATATACATATATATATATATATATATATATATATATATATATATAAATTCTCTCTCTTTCTCTCTCTCATAAAAAAAATCTTTACTGAAGCTTCATTTAATCTTGAAGTTTATACCATTACTCTTTTGTTCATTCTAATTTCTCTTTGCACTCAACAGTTACTTCACTGGTCTAGGACATTTATTGTTAGGGTGACCCAGACCTTCAATCCTGAGTGACTTAATCCACTCAATATCATGATATTATTAGGTTCTGGTTGTTCTACTTGCTAACTTACAGTTAAAACTGGAAATGCGAATTTTCCCCATTGGATTCATTGAGGGTCAAATGTATTCTGCCTTGTCCCATTAGTTAATAGATGCTTCCTATGATGGCCAGAATCAAGTCATCCTGCGGTTATTGTGACTAGGTTCTCTGCTTGCTGGTGTTCTACTGGCACAAAAATCCCAAAGTGGTCCTTTGAACATTTCAGATTCAAAAGCTGTCTTACTAGAGCATCAATTGAAAGCATCTCTCTCTACAAAACTTCTGGACAAACAGCTTAATGATAAAAGGATAAAAACAATTCCCCAAGCACAAAATTTGGAGTAATGGTGTGACTATTGTTACTTCTTTGATTCTAAACCTTTAACTCTAAAAGTCATGTGTATCAACTGGGAACATAACGCTATATGGTTGTTAGTTTCCAGCATATACCACATCCTAAAAATTAGTGTTTTACCTTTGAAGCTGCCCTACTCATGTTTATGACTCAGAAGCACCATCAAGAGGTCATTCTTCCATGCTGTTAGGCTCCTGCATGAGGATGATGTAGTATGTGGTAAAAGCAAAGGAACCAATGGTTATGTATCTATCATGCATGACACTTTTGCCATAAAGTATGTTGGTCCAAGAGTGTATGTTTTGAAAATCTATGTCTGTAGACCAAGAACTATCTAATTTTTGGATATTAGGATTTCATGTAAGCAGAAAAGACAAATCTAAACCTGAAAAAAATATATTAATCCTAGTTGGGTTGTATTTTTCCCCTTTTCCAATGGAATGGGACCAATATAATCATCTCCCGATAAAGTGGCTGGGCTGGTTGTTCTCTTTTAGGAGAAGGCACCTTATTTGTGATGCATCATCATTTCTGTTTCTGACAGGTCAGATAATCACTATTGGCATTTTGAACATATAGCACTGTTTAAATTTTCCATGTCAAATATTTTTTCTACCTGATTCACTACTTTGCTGTTAGAACTCCACTGGAAATAGTAGACAATTTGATATTTTCCTGTATATAAATCTCATACTCTGTTCATTTCATTTTTTTTTCTTTCTCTAGTTTAGATAACTGATATGGGTACTTTATAATTCTTAAATATCTTTCACCTGATATGTTCATTCTGTTGTTGGGGTCGTTACTGACATTCTTAATTTTAGATTTTGTTTTTATCCTGGAATAAAAATGTGTTTCTTTTCTAGTGATTTTAATGTCTTTTAAAACTGCCTATTTTAAAATCTATTTTTCCTTTATTTCCTTGAGTTTAAAAAAACATATTAATAATTTTTTTGGCTTTCCTTGGAGCTGAGAATATATGACTCTACTTTGTTTTTTAAACTTATTTATTTTTTATTTATATATGATAGCAGAATGCATTAAAATTCTTATTACATATGTATAGCACAATTTTTCATATCTCTGGTTGTATACATAGTATATTCACACCAATTTGTGTCTTCATACCTGTACTTTGGAAACTAATGATCATCATATTCCACCATCACTAATTACCCCATGCCCCCTTCCTTCCCCTCCAACCCCTCTGCCCTATCTAGAGTTTGTCTATTCCTCCCATGCTCCCCCTCCCTATCCCATTATGAATCAGTCTCCTTATATCAAAGAAAATATTCAGCATTTGGTTTTTTGGGATTGGCTAACTTCACTTAGAATTATCTTCTCTAACTTCATCCATTACCTGAAAACGTTATGATTTGATTTTCTTTTATTACTGAGTAATATTCCATTGTGTATATATGCCACATTTTTTTTCTTTTTATCCATTCATCTACTGAAAGGCATCTAGGTTGGTTCCACAGTTTAGCTATTGTGAATTGTGCTGCTATAAACATTGATGTGGCTGTGTCCCTGTAGTATGCTGTCTTTAAGTCCTTTGGGTACAGACTGAGGAGAAGGACAGGTGGGTCAAATGGTGGTTCCATTCCCAATTTTCCAAGAAATCTCCATACTACTTTCCATATTGGCTGCACCAATTTGCAGTTCTACCAGCAGTGTATGAGTGTGCCTTTTCCCCCACATCCTCGCCAACACTTATTGTTGTTTGTATGCATAACAGCTTCCATTCTGATTGGAGTGAGATGAAATCTTAGAGTGGTTTTGATTTGCATTTCTCTAATTGCTAGTGATGATGAACATTTTTTCATGTATTTGTTGATTGATTGTACGTCATCTTCTGAGAAGTGTCTCTTCAGGTCCTTGGCCCATTTATTGATTAGGTTATTAGTTGTTTTGGTGTTTAGCTTTTTGTGTTCTTTATATACACTAGAGATTACTGCTCTATCTGATGTGTGAGGGGTAAAGATTTGCTACCAAGATGTAGGCTCTTTGTTCACCTCACAGATTGTTTCTTTTGCTGAGAAGAAAATTTTAGTTTGAGTCCATCCGATTTACTGATTCTTGATTTTAATTCTCATGCCACACAGGAGTCTTATAAAGGAAGTTGGGGCCTAGTACCACAAGATGGTGTTTAGGGCCTAATTTTTCAAACTATTTTCTCCTTATAACTTTGGATCATTTTTTCTAGCTGCCTTATTTATCATTTAGTATAAACAGGGAACTCCATCTTATGAAAGAAAATGAAATTTATATGAATAATATTTTCTACAGAAAAGGAAAGTCTTTTTCTCTCAACCCCACTGTTAATAGATCAAACACTTTTATCCTATCAGAGGTAAAACTTGATAAGAGCTGGATTGCAAACTTTTGTCAACTCAGTTCCCCTCCAGTTTCAAATGTCTTAAAAAGTGGAATCAGTCCTACATGTACAATAAGTTACACCTTCTGTAACAAATTTGAACTCAAAGTATCCTATGGCAATCTCTCTGCTTTCCATATGTCTCTGTTCTCCCAGACCACCAGTGATCATATCTGAGCTTAACCGTAACTTCATAAGTGAGCATCAGATGGCAGGGTGAATTACCTGCATGACTAAGTTGTCTACAGATTCTAATCTGTCACAACAGACCCCATACATTTTACTAGCAATCCTGGATATTCTTCACCTTACAAATATTTTTATTTACTTAGAGCCATATTTTATCAAGACTGCCAAGGAATAAAATAATCAATGATATCTTCTCATCTAGGAAGCATTTGTCCTTCTCTTTAATATTTTTGAAGATCTTTTAATGATAATGAATGTACTGAAAATTCAGGGTTCTTTTATTATTTATTTTTTCCTAATTATTAGCTGATGTGATGATGTGAAATCTTCTACATTTTCACCAGAAGATGCACATCTGGATTTTTAAAGTTCTCTGCCCAAGAGAAGCAACTTACCTAAGCAGGAAGGAGCTGGAGATCTACCTCTGGCATGGTGACTCCTTGACCTTACTTCAGCCCCAATTTCCAGTCACTCCCATGGTTGTGACATCATCATAGGCAAAGCATATTCCAATCTCCTCCTCTTGAGTTTGTACTAAATTGTAGTCTATGCTTTGGTCAATGTAGCAGAAGTAACATTGTCTCAGTGCTAAACCTTGCTTTTTCTTAGGCTTCCTCACATGTCTCTATTCACCTGTGTGCTTCTATTGTATCCCAGTCAATTGAAGATCAGAGAATAGCATGTGTGGCTAAATGATTTCACTATTCTATAAGCAGAGCCTCTATAAACTGGAACCTAAGGAAGAACTGCCAGTCAGCTAAAATTACAGACTAGCCAGATTGCAAGGAATAAATGGTAGCACATTTAAAACACCATATTTCTGAATTACTTGTTACATATCCTTGGTTTGAAAAAAGAAATCATTGATATTGATATATTGGAAGCCAATGCTGTCTTGCATGCTATGAAGAAGGTTAGCACAAATATACAGTGCCCAATTCAAGAGAGCTATGGTCAGAGGACTAAGAAAGGGGAATGTTGAGGTGTTTTTGGACATGTGTCACACCAGATAAAAAAGCATGCAAATTTGTATGTGTACAATTTACATCACTCCTGCTCCTTATCTCTCTCTTTCCCCAGGTAAAAAGAAAACAGATGGGAGAAACAGATGTTGGACAATGAAAAGCATGGTTGTATTAGTAATCTACTTTATAATTTTGATGTTGAATTGATGTATTAATTGTTCATCTCATTTTGACATAAATAAAGATGACTTTTATTATATGAAATTTAACTTAAAACCATAGATCTATTCAAATTTTCATTCATGGGATAGAAATAAATCATCCCTATAAAAGGAGTTTGAACAGGGAGTATGAAAAAGGATAAATTTATTTTCCAATTGGATTCGAGAAGACACTCTGTGAAAATGAATTGATTATTCTATGATATTGCCTTCCCATCCAGATTTTCATTCATGAGTAACTAAAATATTTAAAGAAAAGTTTGTGAATAATAAAAATTTCAATATGCTAAAACAATAGCTGATTATGTTTGCTTACAAATTAATTAAATGCGAAAATAATATAAGTGAACTAGTGAAACATGTAAAATGTGATAGTTTTATTTCTTAAAAAAAAGAAACAACTTACAGGATGGTTAACATTGTTTAATTTTATTCCCTTTCCTAATTTTCATTAAAGTGAACAAAAAAAAATAAGGTAGAATCTCTGGTAGTGATAATAAATAAATCTTGGTTGTTAAGTCAATTTGTGTGTCAATTCAGATAAGCCATAATACCCAGATATTTGGTCAAATACCCAGATATTTGGTCAAATATCTGTCAGAAATCTCTGAAAAATATTTTTTAAATAAGATTAAAATTTAAATTGATAGGCTTCGAGAAAAGCCTATTTTTCTCTGTAATATGGATTGGCTTCATTCAATAGGTAAGAGACCTTTATAGGAAAAAGTTGAGATCCTGTGAGGAAGAAAGAATTTTATCTGAAGCTGCCTTCTGATCTGAAGGGCAGCATCCAGTGTCCCTGGTTCTCCAAATTGCCAGGCTGCCCTGCTGATTTCTGTCTAGTGAATCCCAACAACCACTGAGCCAATTCTTTAAAATACATGGGGTGAGAGCTCCCCTCTCCCCCACACACAAGTGCACTCATGCTCTCTCGCTCTCTTCTTTTCTCTCTCTCACCCTCTCCCTTTCTTCCTTGGGTTCTGTTTTCTCTGAAGAATACTGATTAAAATAGGTGTCACTAACTGACAAAGGTTTTGATGCATTCTAGAAGATACAAAGGGAATTTGTTTGAATTGAGGGGTAAACCAGAAGGAGAAATCCTCAAAACAATACAGAATTGTGGAATGGGCCCCTGAGGCAAGCAGTAATGATTTTCCCAGCCTGAACTACAAGAAAACATGTTACTTTGTCAGCACAGGACCAGGAGAAAGCCTGAAAGGGATCCTGCTCAGCTGACTACTATACATTGTCATATATTACCATTGTATTTGTATTAAATTAAAACAGACAGAAATGTTTTTCAAAGTAATTCTAAATACATTTAAAATTAATAGTAGCCCAAAGTCACATATTCAAGATAACATGATTGTACTTTTGGTTAATTCTTTGTTTGTGTGTGTGTGTGTGTGTAGAAAATTTAAAACCAAGTAGAAGCATGGTAAAAGTCAGATGGACTTGAATCTAGAATTGTTAAGTTCTTTTTTATTCAAAGTATGAAAGGAGACTAAAAGTTTAAATAGAATATTATTTTATAGAATAAATGTTAGAAAAAAAATTCTGTAAGTTACAATTTAACTTAAAATCCTGCATGATTGTAGGATTCCATCAAGCTCCCATGAGTTTCTTTGTTACTCTAGAAACTGGATCAGTATTTTTTCCCTTATGCCCAAAACAGCTTTTTAATGAAAGAGAGGAAAGAACTAGTTATACTTTTCTATAATGTTGCCTAAGACAAATATTTGAGAATCTGAAATCAAATTTACGTTTTGCAAGTAACTCTTCAGCTCTTATTAAATTTTACTTTGGAATTGGACTTTTACCACTAGTACAAGGGAACTCTCTATACCCTTTTGTAAAAAGATTATTTTATTATTACTAATTTACTGAACTTGTGGAGGTAGAATGCAGCCTGATTACTGCATTATAGTCATGGTAGATCTAGATCATGATATTTGTTCACAGCCACTTTGGAAATTTTCCTTACAGTGTGTGTAACTCACTATAAGGAGGATCCATGTATGTATTTGAGTTATTAGCTTTCCAAACATTTTCCTCTCTAAGGTCTGTACTTCATTAATTTCTTTTAGATTTCAACAGCTGCCAAGTGCAACTTTGAAAAATTATCTCTATAATTATATATATTATATTTACATATTACATATTTATATTTACATAATATTATATTTATGTATATATGTATATATAATATGTACATATTATATATAATTTTTAAAAAGTGTATTTTAGTACTTTCATATTTCTATATCTATATAATTATATATATCATATTTACATATTATATATTTATATTTATATAATATCATATTTATATATTATATGTGTGTATATAATATATAAATATATATAATATATAATATACAAACATACTATATAAATATAATATTATATAAATATAAATGTATATGTATATATACATGTATGTATATGTAAAATATACATATATACTATATAAATATAATATATACATATAAGTGTATATGTATATATACATACATGTACATATAATATACATACATACTATATAGATATAATTTATATAAATATAAACATATAATATGTAAATAAAATATATAAAATTATATATATATGTGAAAGTATTAAAATACACTTTTAAAAATTCAGACATGGAAATATTTTCTATGATTTTATTTCCTGATGAAGAAATCAGGGAAAGTTATCTGACTATTTTCTGATGACAAATGGATGATAAAAAGTACAAGAAGAAATAGCACAACATTTAAACTATAGAAATTTCTTTGCAAAGGCTAGTTCATTGCTCTCCCTATGGTTCCCTGATGTGGATGGAATAAGTAACTGGACAAGTTGAATGTAAGTTATTAATTTTTACAGGTGAGACACAGTAATAGACTAATTCATATGACAGGCTATTGTTTGTTTGAGGTAATCAAGCATCATGTGCTGGACACTATAATATTTATTTCAGAGACAGTAGTAAACATGACTTGGACCCAGACTGAAAGGATAAAGAGAGTATATGAAAATATAATTTGTCTTATTTATAGTGGCTGATGAGGTGTGCTATTGCTTTAATCTTTGTTGTAATTATCAGAAAAGGTTTAAAAATTTTATGTTATCTCTAAAAGAAAGCTGCTAGTAGTAAGACTTACATAATCACCCAAGTTATAGAGCTACATAGAGAGAGGTGCAAATTGGAAAGTTTCATCTTCCTCTGAATTCTTATAGCACTCTTTTGATAAAATAAAAGATTGTTTTTAAATAAACGAACAATCTCAAAGTGAATTTTGCTAGTCTATCATAACTCTTCCACAAATTTTGGCATTTCATTGTTATTATTATTAGTAATAGTATTAAGCAGAAATATAGAAAACAGTATATTCATTATCAACCACTCCATGTGCTGAGAATGCACAAATAAATTATGAAAAATAAGATACTTGTAAAATAATCAATTCAATGCCCATATCTTAGGAGAAAAGTGCTTAAACTTTATTATTAAAATACAAAGATAATGTAATCACATAATTAAAAATTACCATATAATTAATATTTCTTAAAATATATAAATTATTGAGTTTATTAATATTACCTCCATTGATTTAAAGAGATCATTAATTTATTAAGATGTGTATACACACACACACACGGTGTGTGTGTGTTTGGAGTGGAAGCAGAGATGCAGAGAGAGAAAATTCATTGCTATAAAATGCATACAAATTATAAAAAAATAGTAATTCAGTGAAAAGTAAAGTTAATAAGAGTGTATAGATCTCACAGAGAAAGAGGAAGGCCAGAGAAAGACTCCAATAGGCTCGTGAAGTATCTCCCATTCTTGGAACACTAATTTTGAAGCAAGTTAAGCATTCAGAGATGGACTGACTAGAAAAATAAAAGGTTTCACTGAAAGTCAGATGAGCTAACTTGTGTCTTCACTGAAAATTGACACCCTTTCTATAAAACTGAAATTATAAAAGAATTATATCTAAATTTTAAACACATGAATAAGGCAGTATTCTTATGGTCCCTGAAAAATATAAGCATCTATACGTTAAGGCATTGATAAAAGTTATTACAATACAGCCCATAATAATTGCTATCAATTTAAAGAGAAAAGAAATGGTTCCAGTGTTTTGTTGAGCTTGAAAATTTAATTTGACATATTATATTGTCAAGATGATAAGAACCAAATTTGAAACAATCTGGGATCTACAAGTGCTATAGGAATTTTGTTTCAAGTTATTGAAGGTGGGGAAAAATTTTAGTTCCAGATAATGTACTTTGGTGGAGGTTTAGGAGTAGAGAGAATTAGTCATTTTGTTGGTTTTAAATTTATTTGATCAAAGGAGGGAGGTGGTTTTAAAAGGTGTTCTAGGTAATGTATTCTGATGGATTAACAATGGAATAATCTGAAATATAAAGAATGTGGAAACAAGGTCATGACCCACATGAGGAAGTACATCATAAGATGTCACATTTTCACTCCATCCTCAACCATTGTCTCGTGATCTTCTTCTAGCCATATCCTACTCCCATATTCTCTGCTAATATTTCTTTGATATGAGAACCCAAGTCTCTGCCCTTACCTCACATCTCATTATTTTCCATTTAACATGATAATTCTATTTATCATTTTAGCAAATTTAACCCTTTCTATTTTGAGATATATTGCTGAAACAATGATCACCAGCTGTCCGGGCTGGCGATATCAACTGGGTTCAAAGGAGCTGGCTGTATCAATAACTAAGGAAACGGCAAAGAAACCATGCAGCACACAAACAAAAGTTTCTAGGGCAGGGCGACTCTACTCAGTGACCCAAGGGTCAGCTCCAGTACTGGAAGGAGCAAGAGAGCGAGCACCCGGATCGCTTTATTTTCATAGGAGTGACACACAAAGGAGATTTGATGGAATCTTATATCCAAATTAGGCAGGGGAATCAGGTTTCAGGGGGTTGCCCTTCCCCATTAGGTAACCCCCAGGTAGGGCTTGAAGCAGGCTCCCTTACCCAGCAAAGGTAAGGGCCACTTGCCTTGCACAGCTTTTGTGTGCATGACAGACCAATACCCCCATCTGTTAAGGCAGAGGCAGCAAGCTCAGCCCAGGGGCAACGGGTGAGTCCCCACAATATATAATGTGTTAGTTTACTCAATATGCACGTGAATGAAAACATTACACCACGTCTCATACGTAGGCAGAAATATTATGTTTCAATAAAAAAGTAGATAAATAAGTTAAATACTGTATAACTTCAAAAAGCTATAGGGGTACAAAGAAGACTTAAAGTCTGAATAATGAATTGACAGATAATACAGAAAATCATGGACAAGACTCACCATTCCTGCAAAGGTTCTAGTTCATGTAAAATCCATACATAGGTCAGGTGGAGTTAAAATAGTTATTCTTAGTATAGTGATATTTTGAGCTGATCAGACAGGCATTCATTCTTCTAATAAAATAAGTTTTCCTTTATGGGACTACCACTCCTCTATTCGTTTTTTATTGATGAAATATTTAATAGATTTATGGTGTCAGGTGCAGCATTTTCTATTAATGCTGAATACCTATTACACATGTTAAAATTATAATCCAATAAAATAGGGAACTCCAGTGCTTTAGATAGGGTTCACTGTGCTCCACAGATACAGAAGTTCATGAGCAAAACTTTTTTTGTTGTTGTTTATCACAGACATTCTGAGATTTATAAGCCTCTGCTCACCTTTATTAGTTGAGGGATAATTATTTGACCGAAGATAGATGAAAGGGACCTAATAGAAGAACTTGGTTGGAAGCACTCTGACAGAAAATCTTTATTTCCTTTGGAACTATTAACTATTAAAGCAATATATATTTGGAGTTGCTGAGAACTGTTGGGTAGATAGGCTTACATTACATTGAATGCATTCAAAGGAATCATGAAGTTGAAGATGTGGAAAGAGATTCAAATGATTGAGCCTCTGGTTCAACCCAAAGGAAAATGCCAATCTGAACATGGAGTTTTATGCTTTGTAAGGTTATAATATCCCATTTGAGTTAAACTAATTTGAGTTGATTTTTCATCACAGGGAAACCAATAAATCATGAATAATTAATCTGTTAAATAATTATTAGCAATATTAAATTACTATAAAATGGAATGTCTTAATCTTCTGATAATAATTTAAAATATTTTAGAAAGCACCAGGAAAAACACGTTTATAAATTCAAAGATATGTGTACAATGCATAGCAACCACATGAAAATTGAAAAGAAAGAAACAAACAAAAACCCAGGATACAACATCTGTCACTTGTTTAAAGGTCAATTATTTGTTCAAAAATTTCTCTGAAAAAAATAAATTTATTTCAGTTTCATATTTTAGTCTCTATCAGAGATAAAACTTTATAATTATTAACATTTCATATTTCAGTAACATGAGCACATCATTTCATTACTGGTATAATACTTATATTCATGTAAAAGAAATGTGATCTTGTGTTTTGACAATTCAAATAAGAAACTGAATAAGAAAGATATAAGTGCAATGGCTAACCGAATATATTTCTTATCCTTTATTTTTATTTATTTTATTTTTATTTTTTGATACCAGCGATTTAACATACAGAGGTTTTACCAATGAACTATATCCCCAATTTTTTATATTAATTATTTAATTGATTAATTAATTTTTGAGACAGGGTCTTACTAAGTTGCTCAGGGCCTTGCTAAATTGCTTAGAGCTGGACTTGACCTTGTGATTACTGGCGTTACAGGCATGCACCACCATGCCCATCATCCTTTATTTTCAAACTTTTAATTTGTAAGAAATTAAAAGTCGTTCTGTATTGAATAAGAAAAGTCATTTTAATCAAAGAAAAAACATGCTTTATTATGTAAAAATGAACCTTATATTATGTATAAGTAAAATAAACTAATAAAAAATTTAATACTTTGGTAAATTGAACAACAATTGACTTCATAAAGTTTTTTTTTTAAAAAAAACGCGTATTAACATGTTTTAGATTAGTTTTATTGTATTCTGAACATGTACTTTGAACCCAATCAAAGTGTAATTTACAAAATCAATTTACTTGTAGTTTAATCTTTGAATCAAGTGCTACATACGTTGTTTCTTTCTACCAAATTGAAAGAAGATCATGGCATAAATTAACTTTAAGATATAGATGCTTTTCAGTATCTGAACATAATTTAGCTACCTCTTAAAAATTTCATACATAATTTTCTCTTGGAAAATGACTTTATCCCTTATAGTCTGATTAGCATTTTGTAATTCAGACTTCACTAATGTCAGTTTGTACCACCATGAGATGAATCATTTTTCAACTAACATTTTATTTTCAATTTTACTTAGGCTAATGAAAGTCACTAACATTTAGTTGTTCCTAATTTTCTTTTATGATTTTTATGAAATAGATATTTCATTACTGTAATTAGAGGTATAATTCTTGGAGTCTGTGAGCTTCTTAATGCTCAGACCCTTGTATGTACTTTTATGTCTCCACCTCCTCAGGATGACTTTCTGACATATAAAATGGTGTAATATATATATATATAGAAAAAAATGTATATATTTATTATAAATTCATGAGTCCTCATTGCAAATTATTTCTGTTTGTTAGAAATTACTAAGGACCTCATAACAAAAATGTCATACACTAGACAAGTTGCTCTTTGATGAATGACTAGCCGATCAATATCCCTCTGTGTGTGTGGTGTTATTTATATTCATCTTACTGAAAACAGTTTTCCATTTATATTAAAGTACAAATATTGGGTAGTACTCAAAAATCACAGCAATGAAGAAAGCTATCTCACTTCATATATATACAGTTTATAAACCTGACATATGTTTGAGCAATGTCATATTACTAATTGTAAAATGTAAAGTAAAAATCTTTACTAATAATTGAAATTCTCTCTCTCTCAGTGTTTTATGCCATTCTTTATTTAATAAGAATAAATACTCTTTAAAATAGCAATAAGTATCTTCATTGTGCAAATGAATTTATGTTTTATAGCATTCTTTACCTACTGTAAATTCATTATAAGGAATAATTAACATTATTTATCCAGATTAACCTCATATTTTTGTTAAAAAAGAGGAGCAGAAATTATATCTATGTTCTGAGATAACAATTGTTATTTGTTGTTCCCCAGTCAGATTTGTTCATTAAGTACATTATATTTACGGGTCACAAAAATCTGTAGTGTTCACAGATATATATATAAAATGTTTTTTCAAGATTAAAATTTAAAATGCACTGAATTTATATCAGTATGATCATGCTTCTAATACATACAATTCTGGAAACACAGAATGGATAACAATAAAATATTTCATTTATTTCCTCAAACAGAACATTTAAAAAAAATATTTGGTTATAGATCTTCCAGTTTGACAGATAGGTAAATGGATACACAAACACTCTCACTTTCTCTCTAATTCATTCCAAAATATAAAGGGATTATAACATTTACTATTTCTTTGTAAATGTAACTTTGATAAACTAATTTCTAGTGAATAAAGATATCAGAATATTAATGATTACTATCAGAATGTATTTGTCCAATTGGTGGATATGTACTTTTAATTTTTACTTTGAACCATGGAACTATGATGAAAATATTTTTACAAACTACTGTTATAAAATGATCTTGTAAATTACTTGTAATAATGTGTTTATTAGATTATTTCTCTACATTTTTATTATTAACTTTTGTCTTTTTAATTTTAATTAAATTTTTAATATCTAACTTTTAACTTCTCATATGAATATTTTTTCCAAATTACTTAGCTATATACTTTGGTAATGTTTTAATATGAATTTACTTACTGATATTTTTATTATTTTATATCAACTAAATTTGTACCCCTACAGACACTGCAAATGGATTTATTTCACATTTGTAATCTATCTTTCTTTAATTGATTATGGTTTTAATATGCTTTATGTTTATGAATAACATGGACTTATGTGTTTAGAGGACTAGAAACATGACTTTAATTATTATATAAAATTTTACATGTTCCCAGTGGTTTCAAATGCAACAATTTAAGATTTAAGTAAAAAATTATTATATACATTTAAATAGCTTTTAACAATATACCTAAGCCAGTCCCATATTAATTATCAACTCAAAATGATTATTTTTTACCATTTGCGGAGGGGATTTTTTTCATTACTCCTCTTTTCAAAATATTTCTAACTATTCTTATTTTTAAATTTTTTCCAGATAATTTAAAAATAATATTTTAATCTTAGGAAATGCGTTTGGTTATTGTTGTTTCATGTCGCGACCCCCTTGCCCGCAAGGAAGACGCAACTCTCGAGAATCTTCTCTCAACAGTTTATTCAGGTCCCTGGATATTTCTTCTTCTCCCTCGGGTGCCCCTCCCAGCCTTAATAAAGCATCCCAAGCCCCAATGCAAAGCTGCCGCGTGGAACTTTCTCACAGGGTGGTGAAAAATCATGTGCCAACTTTCCCAGATAAGAAATTGTTTGTCACAGACCACAGCGGAGCCAGCGCCATCTTGTAATGGCGACCATAATCTGCAGAAACGGCAGAAGCGGCTCACCACAGTTCCCCCTTTTCTATTTTATTAAAACAATACAGGCGAGAGTAGAGGTCCTATCCCACTGTGCAGAAGTGGCTGCATAGTATGGCTCAGTCCCAAGGAGGGCCCTTCCCCAGATCTGAGGCCATATCAGCCGACGCCTTTTTTCGTGGGGCGGGGCGTGAACGCGTCTAACCCGCATGCAATAGGACATGCTCTCCTTGAGGTCCTCTTCAAGGATCACTCAAGTGCAGTGCCTTGCCTCGCATCCTGTATCGTGACGATGGTGGACGAAGGGGGATAGCTGAGGCTGAACTGTGGCTGTTTATAATGACAAACAAGTTGACAGCACCCTGAAAGAAAGGCACGAACTTCAAGGCGATAGAAAAGCACTAGTGTGGAAACCCATCTGCGTGCAATGGCAGTAAGACCGGCAGAGTGCAAGGGCTTTCCAACACTAAGAGAATAACAAGGAAAGTCATGTCGATCCCAGTGCAATGTTATAATAACTTGGGGTGTAACGACCATGACAAAGGTTTACTGCTTAAGATGCGCAAGCCAGACTTGAGGCGAGTTGCCATTTTCTAAAGCTGCAAGAGCTTGTATGATCATAGCCTTTTCTTGTGCATGGCGAGTCTTAAGGCGACAGAGAAGCCACAAACAGAGCACAACACTGAAGCAACACATTGCACCAAAAATGCCTACCCCCACCCACTCTTTGAAGAAGGAAAAAGCAGAAGATATCCAATCGGTGAATTGACCCAAAGTCACTGGTTCGACACGGGTACTATTCAAAACAGCAATCTGAGTTAGTTGAGACTGGATCAAGTTTTCTGCTTCCATGGACCAGGTTCCGGATAGATACTCTCCGATGATGCGGGAGGCATTTCTGGAATCATTAAATCTGACAGAGGTTATACATAAATGTGCACGTTGATCAACACAACCCAAAAGCACCAAGTCGGCCAATTCTTCTACCTGAGCTTGGAGTAAATCTATTCTTTGGTTGGCAGCTAAAATCCCTGACAAAATATGTTGATTAATTGAATTTTGGGACTCAAGTATAGTAGAAGTTTGTTGAACAACTTGATTAATGGTGGCAGCAGTTTGTACTTGACTGGCCATGGCCACTCTGGCCGTAACCGCTGCAGCAGCAGACACTGCCACAGCTGTCACTATAGCTGCCGTAATTCCAAAATCCCTGCGGACTCTAAGTAGCTCAACAATGGGGAATTTATCTGGGTCCGCAGTGACTGGGATTGGGACAAAGGTTGGAATTTTCATAACCACTGCTACAGTCCAAGAACCATTCCAACACTCAGATAAGAGACAGGTAACACTAGAACAATCCAGCATCCCTGACGAGGTGTCATTAGTCAAAAGGAGCAAGAATGGGGATTGGACGCAGACCATCGCAGGGGGCAATGTGGCATTATATAGCAAAGAGTTGAACGAAACAGATGTAAGTCTATTACCCCGTTCACTCTCGCGAACAGTACCAGAAACATTAGCCAGCCAGCTTCTGACTCCCAGCAATTGAGCCAATGCAGAAATATCAGCTGAAGCCCCCTTCTCATTGAAAATCAGCCATTGAAACCAGGACCAACCTACTCCTGTAGAGGAGTTGGCACTATGGTTAAAGTTATAAACATACCTCTTAAGAGAGGGGGAAAAAGAGAAACCCTTAGCAACTTGAAGTCTCTCCCAAGAATGATCCTGACAAGGCGTAAATGTTGGGGGGAAACCAAGATTAGGGGTACAGTAAGGAGAGGCCTTAAAATGAGTGGCATTGTAAGTACTATTAGAAGAAGGAGGCACTGGGATTAGTACCTTGGAGATCATAGCCAAGGTAGTTATGTTAAAAGCAGAGCTATTTACAGGGGTCCCTGAACCTAATTGCTTCCCTGAAACTACTTGGCTCAGTACGGCATTAATAATACTCCCTGAGACCTGATTGGACCGCAATGGATCCTCCCAGTTAGTCAAATTTTTGGTCTTAAGGCTGATGCAATTAGCGTTTCCAAGGCTAAAACAAAAAACTCCTGTGAGATTAACCTGAGATTGATTAAAAATGCTCTCCACGTCCCCTCTAGGAGAGGCACAGGGAGCAGACATCTCACATGAGGTAGAGAAAAGAGTGGGGAGGACACTAGAACTTCCATGAACCGGCATCGGCATTGGCCAAGCCCGTGCCACTGCCCACCACTGCATTGGTGTCGTCTGTGCCATCGGCACCAGCACCAGAACCAGAGCACGTAGCAGAGTGAAGATCCTCATCACAGGGTTGCTGTGGTATCTCTTGTTGTTGGTCGGTTGATGTCAAGACTCTTCTTGTCAGACGTTCAGGGACCCACAACGGCTCCGTGCGATCCTGGGGAAAAACACATACAGATCCTCGTGCCCATGTCAGCACGGGGTCGGGGCCGTTCCATTGGCCCGTAAGAACATCCTTCCACTTAACATAGCCAATCACAGAGGGCTGAGGGGACACATGTCTATCGGCCACAGAGTGACCATGAATATCCAAATTTAAAAAATTAATGGTAAAGAGAGCTAAGGACAGGCGTTCTTTAGGAGTGTGTTCAGCTCCTATTCCCCCTTTTTGTTTTTGTAAAGTTTCCTTTAAGGTGCGATGAGCACGCTCAACAATGCCTTGTCCTTGAGGATTGTAAGGCAGACCATGAGTAAGCTGCACTCCCATGGTAGAACAAAAGGATGTAAATTGTTTGCCAGTATAAGCAGGTCCATTATCAGTCTTAAGGGATGCAGGAGCACCCCATGCTGCCCATGCTTCTAGGCAATGAGTAATAACATTACGTGCCTTCTCTCCCGACAAAGCAGAGGCATGAATAACTCCAGAGCACGTATCAACAGAAACATGTACATACTTGAGGTTACCAAAGTCAGGTATGTGCGTCACATCCATTTGCCAGACAACCAATGGCTTCAATCCCCGTGGGTTCACTCCATAAGTAGGGGGATGAAGAAATGTGACACAATGGGGACATTGTAATACTATCTGACGAGCATCCGCTCTTGAAATGGAAAAACGCCTGCGCAGCGTTAAAGCATTAACATGGAAATTCTGGTGAAATAATTTAGCCCCCTCTAAGGAGGAAGCCAAGCATATCAACTGGTCTCTAGTGGCTGAGTCTGCACAGGCATTACCCTGTGATAACGGACCAGGAAGAGAGGTGTGAGCCCGTATGTGCATTGGATAAAAAGGAGCAGTGCGGCTACAGATAAGTTGTTGAAGCTGATTAAAGTAAGCAGATACATTATGGGCATTACTAATAGCTCCCACGGCCTCCAGGACTTTGAGTGCTTGTACCACATAAATGGAGTCCGAGATAAGATTAAAAGGAAAAGGACATTGTTTAAAAACCTCAATAACAATTTGCAGTTCAACCCATTGTGGATTACCAGGAGCAAATTGATGCTGAACAGGGGGAGAATCATTAATTACATAAGCTCCCATTCCAGACTTGGAACCATCAGTGAAAATATTAACAGCCCCCGGAATTGGGTTGGGTGAAGTTACCTTAGGGAAAATGATGGGATGTTCTTTAACAAAATGGAGTAATGGATGGGAAGGGTAATGATTATCAATATCCCCTTGAAACGAGCAACATAGAATAGCCCAGTTGTCTAGAGTAGCACACAAAACATTAAGCTGAGCCTTAGTATAGGGTATAATAAGAGAAGAAGGTGATTGTCCGAAAAATTGAATGCTTTGGTGGATCCCTTTAAGTGCTAACGCTGCAACAGCATCAGGATAGTATTCTAAAGATTTTACTGGGGATATATGTGGGTGGATCCATAGTAAAGGCCCATCTTGCCACAGTACTCCAGTAGGCTGCCGCATAGTGGCAAGCACACATAACTGGAAAGGTTTATCACTGCGGAGCCTGCATAGAGTAGCATGTTGTATAGCTTCTTCTACTGTTATAAGGGCTGCCCTGGCCTCTTTGGTGAGGCTACGAGGAGAAGCAAGATCTGGATCACCCTTAAGGGTAGCATACAAAGGCTGGAGCACACCATTAGGAATATGTAAATATCCCCTTATCCAATTAATATCTCCCAGCAGTTTTTGAAAATCATTCAGAGTTTGGAGATCCTGAGTTCTTATGGTGATTTTTTGTGGTTTCAATTTGTCATGCCCAATGATTGCTCCCAAATACTCAATAGAATTCCCTGTTTGAACCTTTTCAGGTGCGATATGTAGCCCATATTGAGCTAACAGCTTTACTAAGTCTCTATAGGCCTCATTAACTATCTGCTCTAACTTAGCGGCCAATAACACATCATCCATATAATGAATGATCTTGATGGAGGAATACTTATGTCTGAGAGGTGCGAGTGCCTTCCCCACATACATCTGGCACATCGTGGGACTATTAGCCATTCCCTGCGGCAACACTACCCACTCAAACCTAAGATCTGGCTCCTCGTGGTTACACGAGGGAAGGGTGAAAGCAAAACGTTGTGAGTCTTTAGGATGCAAAGGAATAGAAAAGAAACAGTCTTTAATGTCAATAGCAATAATATGCCAGCCCTGAGGAATAGAGGAGAGCAGAGGCAGCCCTCTTTGAATGGGCCCCATAAGTTGCATTTGAGCATTAACTGCTCGTAAATCATGCAGTAGGCGCCACTTTCCTGATTTTTTCCTAATAACAAATATGGGAGCATTCCATGGAGAAGTGGAAGGTTGGATATGACCCAAGTCCAGTTGTTCTTTGATTAAATTATGGGCTGCTGCCAATTTAACCGAGGGAAGAGGCCACTGAGGCACCCAAACAGGCTCCTCGGTGAGCCATGTTATGGGTATTTGAGCCCCAGTGGCCCCTAGGAAAAACCCAGACCAAATCTGTTAAGCTTTTGATGACCTTGCACAGGATGCCTACGCCCCTGTAGATGTTTTCCTAGTCCTAGACCTGGCCTATACCCCATATTTTGCATAATCTGTTGAGACGCCGGGGAATAGTCATTACTAAGAGTGAACCCCATGTCTTTCATCAGATCACGACCCCATAAAGAGATAGGTAAATCAAGTACATAAGGCTGAAAAGTGCCATTGTGTCCTTCTGGGTCCTTCCAAGATAGATGTCTACAGCTGATTTGAGGGGCTTGGGCATATCCCAAACCTCTCAGTGATTGATCTGAGAGCTGCACCGGCCACCCCTTTGACCAGTCCTTTTGTGCAATTATACTACGATCTGCTCCAGTATCGAGCAATCCCAAAATTGATTTGCCTTCTATGGTTAAGTTTAAAGTAGGACGGTCATTCATATCTAAGGACAAATAAACAGAATTCCCTCCAGTAACTCCAATCTCATCACTTGTCCTTGAAAAGGAATCAGCAGAAAAGCGGGTATGCAGGCTGGGTAGAAGTAACAATTGGGCAATCCGATCTCCTGGGGAAATAGATACAATGCCCCTTGGAGCTTCCACCATAACTTTTATTGTCCCTACAGTATCAGGGCTAATAACTCCAGGAAAGACATGAAGACCTTGCAAAGTAGAAGATGCACGTCCAATTAGCAAACCTACAGTGCCAGGCGGTAAAGGCCCTTTGAACTCAGTTTCCACCAATTGGACTCCCATCTTAGGTGTTAATACGAGTCTGGAGGTGGAACAGAGGTCCAATCCCGCGGCACCTGTAGTGGCTCTCCGCGTCTCATGGGATGGCGTAGAGATGGCCATGTCTCGGGTTTGGGTGTGACATTCTCCATTGCCCCATATATTTGTGGGCCCTGGGGTCGGGGGCCCCTTCGGCCGTTTTTTGGCCCAGCTGAAATAGGCTGTCCATGGATGTCCCTCATTGATCTACACTCTTTTGCCCAATGCTTCCCTTTTTTACATTTTGGACACAGCCCTGGTTGACGAAAGCCATTGGAAGGGCCACCGTGAGGGGGTCCAGTAAAATTATCTTTTTTAGGACATTCACGTCTGAAATGACCGGGCTGACCACAATGGAAGCATGTTCCGGCACCAGGATTGCCCCCTTTTGGAACCCGAAGGACAGCAGCTGCAAGACCTGCATTAGTTAGAGGTCCTCCAATCTCTCTACACACTTTCATCCATGCTTCTATGCCCTTATTTTTATAAGGAGTGATTGCCGCTTTACATTCCTTGGTGCATTGTTCAAAGACCAATTGCTTGATAAGGGGCATGGCTCTATCAGGATCCCCAAAAATCTTTCCAGCAGCATCCACCATCCTTGCTACAAAATCTGAAAAAGGTTCTGTAGGGCCTTGTAGAATCTTAGTCAAATTGCCAGACACCTCTCCTCTATTTGGAAGCGACTTCCATGCCCGAATACAAATATTGTTAATTTGATCATATGCCTCAAGAGGAAATCCTGTCTGTTGATTTGCAAATCTACCCTGTCCCAAGAGCATATCCTTGTCCCAATGGGGGCGTCCCGCTGCATGGTTTTGGGCGGCCTGCTCTATTGCGCCCTCTAGCACGAATGCTCTCCAGTCCAAATATTTACCCGGGGAAACGCAAGCCCGAACAAGGCTAGCCCAATCAGAGGGAGTCATACAGTATCTAGACAGATTTTCCACCTGAGTCAGCGTGAAAGCGGCATCCACCCCATAAGTGCGTACAGACTCCGCCAGGGTCTTCACAATTTTAAAATCTAAGGGTTCATGGACTCTTCCCCTGTTGTCATCCTGAAAAACTGGATAAGCAAGACCCATCTCAGCGTGAACAGCCCTCCATGTTTGGGCATGGAAAGCTCTTCCCGAAACGCCCCCGCCATCCGGCGGTGGATCCGGGGGATCGCTTTTCTTGAGCCCTTGCTTATCTGTGTTCCCTTCTCCTACAGCTAAACTCCCTAGCTGACGAGACAGCCTCTCGAGCTCTTCCTCCTCATCCTCCTCCTCCTCTGACCCACTTTCGCATGGGGGTGTACGCAGCGTACTGAGATCTGGATACAACCGTTTCCTCCCCCGTCTCATGCTCTGCACACTCCCATCCTCCCGAGTCGCTTCACTTTCTGCCATCTCCGATTTTTCCTCATGCAATCGCTCTAAAACCTCCTGTCCTTTAGTAAGTGCTTCCTGACATCTATCATCTGTAAGGCAACTACGGACCATTTTCCAAAGGGGTATCACCCCACCCTCTAATATGCCCTGCTCAGAAGCAAAGTCAAGATCTTTGCCTAATTTATCCCAACTAGGCACAGTAAGGCTGCCCGAAAATGCGAACCACGGTGCAGCGATATCTATCTTCTGTAAAAATCTCTGTAAAGTACTATGTTTCACTTCCAGTCCCTTGGAACGTAACAGGCCATCTAGGGCCAGGAGAAGCGGACTTGAAGATGCGGCACCCATGACGCAACAACAAAGAAAGCACAAAAAAAAGAAAGCGAAAGTAGGAGCGAAAGTACACAGTGCAGCTGCAATAAAATATAAGGCTCTCTCTTTCATTACAGAGGAGCTGTCCCGCTTTGGTCGCGGATCCCACTTACTAGGGACTAACCCCGCTTTGATCGCGGATCCCACTTATTGGGACTAACCCCGCTTTGGTCGCGGATCCCACTTACCTGGGACTAACCGGTGCACCACCCCTGACTGTTGAAAGTTCTGGTTCCCGGGTTTCGGCGCCACTTGTCGCGACCCCCTTGCCCGCAAGGAAGACGCAACTCTCGAGAATCTTCTCTCAACAGTTTATTCAGGTCCCTGGATATTTCTTCTTCTCCCTCGGGTGCCCCTCCCAGCCTTAATAAAGCATCCCAAGCCCCAATGCAAAGCTGCCGCGTGGAACTTTCTCACAGGGTGGTGAAAAATCATGTGCCAACTTTCCCAGATAAGAAATTGTTTGTCACAGACCACAGCGGAGCCAGCGCCATCTTGTAATGGCGACCATAATCTGCAGAAACGGCAGAAGCGGCTCACCACAGTTTCATACATTGATTTTAGCTGAATTTACATTTACTAATAGAACTTCCCATGTAGGAACACGAACACAATATATTTCCATTTGTTAAAGACATCTTTTGAGCATATATGTCAATTTTTATTGTGATTATCATATTAACATTTTCTAATTGTTTTATGTTTTAATTTTGTATTGATATATTCAATGAAATAGTTCCATCACATTTTATATTCTATTTTATTTTTAATTAACATGCATTAATTGCGGATGACTGACTCCAATTCTCTCTTACTCTATTACTGAGAGGTTTCTGAAAAACAATTAACATTAATAATTTATGCTTATACTTTCAATATTTCTGTTTTCTGAATTTTGATAAATACTTTAAAATAACATAAACTGATACTTTGGATAGTAGATTTGGGCATAGCAGGTTGTATAGTACGAAATAATTTTCAGTAGCTAAGGGATCAACATTTCAAGGGAGAAAGTGTCTTTCCTTCAACATGCTATTTTGCATATGTCTCAAAAACAAAACGAAACGCACTAAACCTGTACTTCAAGACGAAAGACTAAGAGATTCAGTCTGGGTAAAGAGCTGATTTACTCCAGGCATTGACTATAAAGTCAAGTATCCAGAGAACCAGATTCTGTGGTCAATAAGAGAATTTTTCTAACAGAGATTTGTCTAGTAAACACAACATAAAAGTTCAAACAGAATGGGAAATTGAGAGGGGGCCCAGAAGCCCGAGTAAGAGAGCAGCACTGTGTTGTGAACCAAAACCTGCACTTTGTAAAAAATTTTATGATATCTATCTCTTTTGTTTTCTTTCTGTGATAACATTTTTTTTTTCAGAAAAATTCTGCCCACAAGACATTCTAAGATGAAGCAATGGAAAAGCTTCTTGTCCCCTTTTGGTGATAACTTTTGTGAATCAAAGAGTTTTACTTTTGCTGCATCTGAAGATGGTGGGAGAGCTGGTGTAAGTATGTGCCTACGTCCAGGATGACTTCAACATTTGCTAATCATCACAGAAGCTTCTAGCTTTACATGAATGCAGATTCCTTAAACTCTGAAGAAAGTTATCTAATTTTTGGCATTTTCTTGTTTTGCTTGTGTTTTGGAATATACATTAGTGAAAAGTTCCTCAGAGACTGTGTGGATCCAGAATGTTTGAAAAGTTAATGTAACTGGGAAAGAGAAACACAAGGAAAACAGACTGCACTTTGGTCTCATTTTGCGTCTTCTGATAGCTATTTTTAAAGGTATGAGCTTAGAGAGTTCTGGTCTTCTGGTATTATCTCACTTTTGCATTTTTGTTTTTGTTGTTGGAGAATGTCACTTTGGATCTTGAGATCATAGGTGTCAAGGTGCCTGATATTCTTGAAGAAATCTATGTTTTCAGTGGCAAATCTTCTCCCAATTCCAACTCTGGACTTGTAGCCCCAGAGACAGGGAATATCAAAACCACTCACTAACATTTTAGGTCTTTCCTGTGGCCTGGATGTTGGCTCAAATTTGTTCAGTGAATTTTAGAACTTCAAGAAAATACTCCTTGAAATTCCATACTGTAATGCAATGCCATGCTTCTGAACATATTGTGTTAGGACATACAGTGGGAACCTGGAATCTGGGATGGTTTTACAAGAAGTTTCCTTGTCTCTCAGGGGAAAGGTTTGTGGTGGGAGGCATGAGGGGAAGCAGAGCAATAGATTCTGTCTCCTTTTAGAATCTCCTCTGAACTTTTAATTGGCTAGTAGATTCTGTATTTGATTACTGATTGCTGTGTGGCCTTCAGAGGTCAACTGCTATTTGCTTTGCTTATAGTGTACAAGCATATTTTACAGTTACCCATCCATTCATTTTTTTGTTTGTTTCTGCATCAAAAATTCCACATTTGACCTTACAAATAGCGATAGAAACATTAAAATTACAACTATCTATTACACAAAGTAGTTCAAAACAGATTCCTGTAGTTAGAAAAGATAAGCAGCATCACACTACAGTGATACAGCACAGGAACCTTGACTTCAGGATGAAGTGAAATTAAATCTTATACCTGACAAATACATATATTACATCCTGACATGCAGTGCTTCTATGGCCATCTTTGTCATTGACATTGATGCTGTTGTCATTGTCAACATCATAGCATCCATAGATGTCTAATTAGAGCATATAAATGAGTATAACAGCCATCTGTCTTCAGGGTGATGGAATCATATTGTCTGGAGTTTTTAAAAAATAATCAGGCAATGTTTGAGCAATCTCTTGCTAGACTAGTGAGCTCTGACATTTTTATATTCCCATCTTCTGGTCAACCTCACTTAACCAAAGGATTCTAAGGCATAAGCCCTAGAAGAGGAAGTACAGGTTTTTATGGGGAAGGATATTAGCAAAGGAAAGCTGTGTTGGCATCTCACTGCCTTTCAACACTATAAGGTATAGAAATTTTCATCTATGAAATCACAGCAAGGCAGAGAATATTGGTAAGTGTATGAAGGTTCAATCTGCTCACTCTCCACCTTTATCTGTTTCCCAATTTTGTGTGAGATCAGAGTTCATATTAAGAATTGGTTATCTAAAATAAAAGAAACTAGAGGGCTTCAGTTGTGACATTTCTCCTTATCTCAGTGATTATCAGTTGCACCAGAAAGTTAAAAATTTGGCAGAGCTCTAAATCAATTCCCCCAAAATCAGTTTCCTGCAAATCAATTTTCCAAAAGTCAATTTTTCAAAAATCAATTTGTTGAAGCACCCACTTGCTTTAAGACAGACAATTTCTTAAATTGTATTTACCTTAGTCATTTTGTCCTTGGGGGAAGCACAGGATAGCTACAAACATAGGCTTTGGGAAAATACCTCAGACAAGAGCACACAAGCATAAGAGAGTGAAATGTGAAGGAGATGTCATAGAAGTCCCTGGCAGACAGTCCCCAGATGCCTAATTTAGGAAGAGTGAATCCCAGCAGACTAACATGGTGGCAACTCCAGAACAACACCGACCTGGGCTGTCAACTTGCCCAAAAGAAAGTGTAAGAAAGCAGTTTCTAGACGACAATGTCAGAGGATGTTAAAACAAAGTGGCATTTTGCTTTCCAAGCTTCAGTCTTCATAAGGCAAAGTCTACCCTGATCTACTCACCAATTTTCCTTATGCCTGACCTAAAATTAGTCTATGTAATCCTTATTAGGCACTTAACATAAGAAAGATGAACAACTGGAAAAAAATCAAGGCATCAATATGAATAATCCTAAAAACAATGTAATGTCTACTAGACAGAGATAAAAAAAGAATTTTATATAGCAGACAATAAAAAATGTTTATTGTGTTACATGTAATATGGAGTAAGATGTTGAATTTGAATTTGTCTGCAGTTGAAGTTTTTCCAGTATTTGCTGAGGTCTAGTGAACATTTTCTGTTTGATCATTTTTACTTTTTTTAAAATTGATGGAATTGAATGTATTGTGTGAATCATTATGCTTCAAAGAATATATATACTGTCAAATGACAAAATAGTTAATTCACATGTGAAAACTAATAGAGTTTGCATTTTGGTGGTGCGAATACTTTATAACCTATCTTTTAACTTTTTCAGGAAGGATACTAAAACTAGATGAGAAAATTATATATATATATATATATATATATATATATATATATATATATATATATATATATATATATATAAAACTACAAGCCAATATCCCAGATGAACTTAGATGCAAAAATCCTCCACAAAATACTAGCCAACAAAATTCAACCATACATTCAAAAAATTATTACAATAATCAAGGATGCAAAGATGGTTCAATATGGATGAATTAATAAATGTGACATATAACATTTAAAAAATGAAGGGCAAAAACTATATGATCACATCAATGGATATTCATAATTTTTATAGAAGTTTCTTTGCTATTCTCTTGGGAATTAATAATTAAGGATAATCCTTAGATCTTTTATCCAATTTTAGAGGATAAAATATTTGGGAGAAATGTTTTTAAAGTGTGTGTATGTGTGTGTGCACTCTTAGGATTATAAATTTTAAAAAATCTAGTTCATCTTTGAGATGTGAGAGTCATCTAACATAAAAGGAAAAGAAAATTGTTTTGCATTTCTACATTGCCAGCCTATGGACACCTGGGGAAGTGATGTACGCACAAAAAACTTTGAAATTATGTAAATTAATTGGAATGTATCCTTCTAGGCATTTGTTTCTGTTCATAAAATGAACACTGGTTATGAGCAAGATAGATGAATACTAGGATATCCGCTTTTTCTCAGTTCTAAACCAGATCACAGGCTCAAAATTTATCTCAAACTGTATAAGAATAAACAAGACATCTCCTTACCAACAAAGAAGTATTTGTTAGTATGGATATTCCTTAGAAAACTTGGAAGGGAACCACCATTTGACCCAGCTATCCCACTCCTTGGTTTATACCCAAAAGACTTAACATCAGTATACTACAGTGATGCAGTCACATCAATGTTTATAGCAGCTTAATTCATGATAGCTAAATTATGGAACCAACCTAGATGCCCTCCAACAGATGAATGGATAAAGAAAATGTGGGATGTGTGTGTGTGTGTGTGTGTGTGTGTGTACACAATGGAATATTACTCAGCCTTAAAGAAGAATGAAATTATGCCATTTGCTGCTAAATGGATTTAATTGGAGAATATCATGCTGAGGGAAATAAGCCAACCCCAAAAACAAGTGTCAGATGTTTTCTCTGATATGCAGATGCTGATCCATAATGGGTGGTGGTGGCTAGGAAAGAATGGAGGAACTTTGGGCAGAGGGGAGAGAGGAGGTGAGAGGGTGTGTGGTTGGGAAGGATGGTAGAATGAGAAGAACATTATTATCCTGTGTGTGACTGCATCATGTACAGCCAGAGAAATGAGAAGTTGTGCTTCATTTATGTACAATGAGTTGAAATGCATTCTGTTGTCATGTATAACTAATTAGAACAAATAATTTTTTTTAAAAAAAGAGTTATCTGTCATAGTAGTGTGTTATCGCTGATTCTCGCAAAGCTCATTTGTGCACCATTGCCTGGTAAATGTTTATAAAGTTTCACATGGTAAGATTGAGTTCTTTTTGTGGAATTATACAATGTTGGATGTTTCCTATTTAATTTTTTTAAAGTGGAAAATTTAAAAAGAAAAGATCAACTAGGTGGACTAAAAATACTATCTCTGTTCAAATATTGCCCAAACTTCATTTATTCAGAAATTTTATAACCTCTGAAATAAAAGTAATATATAATTTGTATTTGTGAATATATCTAGATAAAACAAATATCATAAGAACAAACATGTTGATAGGTATTTTGGTTTGGATATAAGGTGTCACTCAAAAGTTCCTGTGTTATTGAAGGAGGTGAAATTATCAGATTATGGAGATTGGGAGAACATGGCGGCCGGAGAGAGCGGCTGAAATGCCTGTTCTTCAGGCCAGGCGAGCGGGAGACTGACGCTGCTTGCCGAGCTCTGTCCTCCATCGAGTGCCTTGGTCGCCTGTTCCCCGTTGCACCTTCAGGCAGAGCCTGCTCTTGGGTCGTTCTGCATCCCCCTGCGAGGGGACCCGTGCTCCAGAAGAGGGGGCCAGAGAGCCGCGGCTGCAGCCGCTTGGGCCCCGGGAGCCGGGCGCCGGGCCGAGGAGCCGCGGAGCCTGTGGCGCCGCTATGGTCGCGGAGGAGCGCAGTGCCCGTGAGCGCGGCCCAGAAGCAGTGGCGACAGCGGCAGGGTTTCATTTCTAGAAATCTAGACTGGAAACAGAAGCAGCAGTTTGTATAATCCCAAGAACTTGCTTGTGCCAGGAAGCTGTAAGGGTAACATGAATATCATTGAGGAGATCCAACATGGCGGCGGGCACGGAGAGATCAAGTATCTGACCTCTTCAGCTGCGCAGGCATAGGGAGCTGTAAATTGTCTAAATGCTGTTTGCTCAGGATCACTAGGCAATGCTGAGCTGACGTGGATCTGGGGCGAACAGTCTGGGCCCCTCAGAACACACACACCGAGCCCGGATCGGCTGCATTCAAGCTCCGGTTCGCCTGCTTCTCATGACTCAGCACTAAGGATCCCGCTGAAATAACTGGTCGGCCCTTCTGAACTTACAGAGGTAAAAGCCAACCGAGCCTTCATAGGAAGTGGCCACAGGATTGAAACGGGGATTGGAAGAGACAATCAGGACCCACCCATTGCATTGGTCACCCGGCAAAGGGAAGGAACGGTCACCATTTGCATGGGATACCACCTTGGCAGAGAACTGACGTCATGAGCAGAGGAGATAACTTCATTGAAACCAGTGCGACAGGTGTGTAATCCCCTAGCCATCTCTCTCCACACAGGGGGGAAACCTTAAGGGCCCCTCCCAGCTCTCCTGTGAGCACGATAGCCAGACCGAGGGAATCAGGAGTGCTGACAACTGAGGTCTCTGGCACCAGCTACCCGGGGCGTGGCTACCGGAGGGCAAGCAAATTCGCTGGGGGTTCTCAGCCCCAAGCTCTACAAACTTAGGGTCTGAGGGAGGCAAACAGGGAGAGTGTGCCCAGGCGTTCATGAAAACAGGGCTCCCAGGAGCAGCAGACCTGGCGTGTAGCCAGTATTGTGGTGAGCGTCACAGGTGAGCGGGCCTGGCTTGAGGAAAGACAAGAGAAGGCCTTAGACACTCAGGATTGGAGACCCGCCCAGTCTGGGAGGAAAAGCTGCTGCACAGTGATTGGTTCCCACCTATTGAGAGGAGAAGCTTGGCCCAGTGGGCACAGCTCCACCTACTGGAAGAGAAGTTAATCGAACTCTATGACTGCATTTATTATTATTTTTTTTTTCTTTTTCTTTCATTTTCATTTTTTGTTGTTGTTGTTCTTTAACTTTTTTTAATGTTTTTAATTGTTTTAATCTTTTTCTTTTATTATTATTATAATTTTTTTAAATTTTAATTTCTTTTTTTATTATCATTATTATTTTTGTAAAAATTTTTTTTCTTTCTTTCTTAATTTTCTATTTTTTTGTTTATTTTGTCTTTTCATTTCTTTTCAATTTTCTTATTCCCCCTTCCTTGAATTCTACCTGCCTACTCTCATTCTCTTTAGTGACTTCTTCCCTTCCCTTCTAATATCTTTTCCTCCCAAGCATCAAATAAATTTATAAGAGTAAACAGTAACTCAGCAGTCAAACAGAACAAGAAGTAACATGAGCAGCATAAAAAAGCAAGGAAGAAAAGGAGTACAAACAATGAAGGACAGCCTACATATTCAGGAGAACCTAGAGTCAGCAGAAAAATGGTCATATAAAGAACTCAAGGAATACCTTAGACAGATGGAATGGAACCTTAAAGAGGATACGAGACAGCAAATCCGAACAGTGAAAGAACACTTTGAAAATGAATTACATAAACAGATAAAAGAAGAAGTTAAGCATCTTTATCAGGAGATAGAGATTATAAAAAAAAATCAAACAATAATTCTAGAAATGAAGGAAACGATAAATCAAATTAAAAACTCAATTGAGAGTATCACTAACAGAGTGGAGCAAGTAGAAGCCAGAACGTCAGATAATGAACACAAAATATGTCATCTTGAAAAGAGCCTAGCCAACTCAGAAAGGCTGGTAAAAAATCACAAGAAAAACATCCAAGAGATATGGGATAACATGAAAAAACCAAACCTACGAGTCATCAGGATAGAGGAAGGTACAGAGATTCAAACCAAGGGAATGAGTAACCTGCTGAATGAAATGATTACAGAAAACTTTCCAGAAATAAAAAAGGAAACAGATATACAAATTGTAGATGCATACAGGACACCAAGCACACAAAATCACAGTAGACCAACGCCAAGACACATTATTATGAAGATATCCAATATACAGAACAAAGAGCAAATATTAAAAGCTACAAGAGAAAGGAGGCAAACAATGAAAGACAATGGATGCCAACCAAGAATTCTGTATCCAGCAAAATTAAGCTTCAGGTATGACAACAAAATAAAAATCTTTCATGATAAACAAAAACTAAAGAATTTGCAGCCAGAAAACCAGCATTGCAAAACATCTTGAGCAAAACACTACACGAGGAAGAAATGAAAACCAATAACCAAAACTATCAGTGGGAAGTGCCTCTGTAAAGACAGAGGGCGGGGGGGAAAGCTACTCATGGAGAAACAAACTAAATTAAAAAAAAAAGATAAATAATCAAACATGGCTTGAAGTACAAACCATATATCAATATTAACTCTAAACGTTAATGGCTTAAACTCTCCAATAAAGCGACATAGGCTGGTAATGTGGATTAAAAAAACAAATCCAACAATATGCTGCCTCCAGGAGACACATCTGATTGGAAAAGACATACACAGGCTGAAAGTGAAAGGTTGGCAAAAAATGTACCACACACATGGTCCTCGTAAGCAAGCAGGGGTGGCCATCCTCATATCGAATAAAATCGACTTCAAGACTAAGTTAATCAAAAGGGATAAGGAAGGACATTATATACTGTTAAAAGGAACCATTCACCAACAAGACATAACAATTATCAATATTTATGTACCAAATAATGGTGCTGCGACATTCATAAAACAAATTCTCCTCAAGTTCAAGAATCAAATAGACCACAACACAATAATTATGGGTGACTTCAACACACCTCTCTCACCATTGGACAGATCCTCCAAACAAAAGTTGAATAAAGAAAGTATAGAACTCAATATCACAATCCATATCCTAGACTTAACTGACATATATAGAATATATCAACCATCATCAAGTGGATATACTTTTTTCTCAGCAGCACATGGATCCTTCTCAAAAATAGACCATATATTATGCCATAGGGCAACCCTCAGTAAATATACAGGGGTGGAGATAATCCCATGTATTTTATCTGACCATAATGGAATGAAACTGGAAATCAATGATAAAAGAAGGAAGGAAAAATCCTACATCACATGGAAAATGAACAATATGTTACTGAATGATCAATGGGTTACAGAAGACATAAAGGAGGAAATCAAAAAATTCTTATAGATAAATGACAATTCAGACACAACATACTGGAATCTATGGGACACAATGAAAGCAGTTTTAAGAGGGAAATTCATCGCCTGGAGGTCATTCCTCAAAAAAAGGAAAAACCAATAAATAAATGAGCTCACACTTCATCTCAAAGCCCTAGAAAAGGAAGAGCAAAACAACAGCAAATGTAGCAGAAGGCAAGAGATAATTAAAATCAGAGCGGAAATCAACGAAATTGAAACAAAAGAAACTATTGAAAAAATTAACAAAACTAAAAGTTGGTTCTTCAAAAAAATAAATAAGATCCACAGACCCTTAGCCATGCTAATGAAGAGTAGAAGAGAGAGAACTCAAATTACTAACAAACGGGATGAAAAAGGCAATATCACAACAGATGCTACAGAAATACAGAAGACAATTAGAAATTATTTTGAAAACCTATATTCCAAAAAAATAGAAGATAGTGAAGACATTGATAAATTTCTTAAGTTATATGATTTGCCCAAACTGGGTCAGGAGGATACTCACAACTTAAACAGACCAATATCAATGGATGAAATAGAAGAAACAATCAAAAGACTACCAACCAAGAAAAGCCCAGGACCGGATGGGTATACAGCGGAGTTTTACAAAACCTTTAAAGAAGAATTAATACCAATACTTTTCAAGTTATTTCAGGAAATAGAAAAAGAGGGAGATCTGCCAAATTCATTCTATGAGGCCAACATCACCCTAATTCCGAAACCAGACAAAGACACCTCAAAGAAAGAAAACTACAGACCAATATCTCTGATGAACCTAGATGCAAAAATCCTCAATAAAATTCTAGTGAATCGGATACAAAGGCACATCAAAAAAATTGTGCACCATGATCAAGTAGGATTCTTCCCTGGGATGCAAGGATGGTTCAATATATGGAAATCAATAAATGTTATTCACCACATCAATAGACTTAAAGATAAGAACCATATGATCATCTCAATAGACGCAGAAAAAGCATTCGACAAACTACAGCATCCCTTTATGTTCAAAACATTAGAAAAACTAGGGATAACAGGAACTTACCTCGACATTGTAAAAGCTATCTATGCTAAGCCTCAGGCTAGCATCATTCTGAATGGAGAAAAATTGAAGGCATTCCCTCTAAAATCTGGAACAAGACAGGGATTCCCTCTATCACCACTTCTATTCAATATAGTTCTCGAAACACTGGCCAGAGCAATTAGACAGACGAAAGAAATTAAAGGCATCAAAATAGGAAAAGAAGAACTTAAATTATCACTATTTGCAGATGACATGATTCTATACCTAGAAGACCCAAAAGGGTCTACAAAAAAACTACTAGAACTAATAAATGAATTCAGCAAAGTGGCAGGATATAAAATCAACACACATAAATCAAAGGCATTTCTGTATATCAGCGACAATACTTCTGAAACGGAAATGAGGAAAAACACTCCATTCACAATATCCTCAAAAAGAATAAAATACTTGGGAATCAATCTAACAAAAGAGGTGAAAGATTTATACAATGAAAACTAAAGAACCCTAAAAAGAGAAGTAGAAGAAGATCTTAGAAGATGGAAAAATATACCCTGTTCATGGATAGGCAGAACTAATATCATCAAAATGGCGATATTACCAAAAGTTCTCTATAGGTTTAATGCAATGCCAATCAAAATCCCAATGGCATTTCTTGTAGAAATAGATAAAGCAATCATGAAATTTATATGGAAAAATAAAAGACCCAGAATAGCAAAAGCAATTCTAAGCAGGAAGTGTGAATCAGGTGGTATAGCGATACCAGATTTCAAACTATATTACAGAGCAATAGTAACCAAAACAGCATGGTACTGGTACCAAAACAGGCGGGTGGACCAATGGTACAGAATAGAGGACACAGAGACTAATCCACAAAGCTACATCTATCTTATATTTGATAAAGGAGCTAAAACCATGCAATGGAGGAAGGATAGCATCTTCAACAAATGGTGTTGGGAAAACTGAAAATCCATATGCAACAAAATGAAACTGAATCCCCTCCTCTAGCCATGCACAAAAGTTAACTCAAAGTGGATCAAGGAGCTAGATATCAAATCAGAGACTCTGCGTCTGATAGAAGATAAAGTTGGCTCCGATCTACATATTGTGGGGTCGGGCTCCAAATTCCTCAATAGGACACAAGAGTTAATAACAAGAATCAACAAATGGGACTTACTTAAACTGAAAAGATTTTTCTCAGCAAGAGAAACAATAAGAGAGGTAAATAGGGAACCTACATCATGGGAACAAATTTTTACTCCTCACACTTCAGATAGAGCCCTAATATCCAGAGTATAAAAAGAACAAAAAAAAATTAAACAATAAGAAAACAAATAACTCAATCAACAAATGGGCCAAGGACCTGAACAGACACTTCTCAGAGGAGGACATAAAATCAATCAACAAGTACATGAAAAAAAGCTCACCATCTCTAGCAGTCAGAGAAATGCAAATCAAAAACACCCTAAGATACCATCTCACTCCAGTAAGATTGGCAGCCATTATGAAGTCAAACAACAACAAGTGCTGGAGAGGATGTGAGGAAAAGGGTACTCTTGTACATTGCTGGTGGGGCTGCAAACTGGTGCGGCCAATTTGGAAAGCAGTATGGAGATTCCTGGGAAAGCTGGGAATGGACCCACCATTTGACCCAGCTATTGCCCTTCTCGGACTATTCCCTGAAGACCTTAAAAGAGCATACTACAGGGCTACTGCCACATCGATGTTCATAGCAGCACAATTCACAATTGCTAGACTGTGGAACCAACCCAGATTTCCTTCAATAGATGAATGGATAAAAAAAAAAATGTGGCATTTATACACCATGGAGTATTACGCAGCACTAAAAAATGACAAAATCATGGAATTTGCAGGGAAATGGATGGCACTAGAGCAGATTATGCTTAGTGAAGCTAGCCAATCCCTAAAAAACAAATACCAAATGTCTTCTTTGATATAATGAGAGCAACTAAGAACAGAGCAGGGAGGAAGAGCAGGAAGAAAAGATTAACATTAAACAGATACATGAGGTGGGAGGGAAAGGGAGAGAAAAGGGAAATTGCATGGTAATGGAGGGAGACCCTCATTGTTATACAAAATTACATATAAGAGGTTGTGAGGGGAATGGGAAAATAAAGAAGGAGAGAAATGAATTACAGTAGATGGGGTAGAGAGAGAAGATGGGAGGGGAGGGGAGGGGGGATAGTAGAGGATAGGAAAGGTAGCAGAATACAACAGTTACTAATAGGGCATTATGTAAAAATTTGGATGTGTAACCGATGTGATTCTGCAATCTGTATTTGGGGTAAAATTGGGAGTTCAAAACCAACTTGAATCTAACGTATGAAATATGATATGTCAAGAGCTTTGTAATGTTTTGAACAACCAATAAAAAAAAAGAAATTACCAGATTATGAGAGCCATAATTGAATCAGTCCATCCTCGTTTGAACGAACTAAGTGGTAACTGTCAGAAGTGGGGCATGGTTAGAGGACATGGATCGATGGGGACATGTCCTGAAAGGCTGACACAAGAGGTCATACTATGAACTGAGTCTCTGAAACCAAGAGCCAAAATAAACTTTCCTGTCTTTAAATTGGCCTTTCTTGGTATTCTGGTATAGGCTCAACATAGAAAGGGAATAAATTATTTATATGAATTTTATTATTATTGTAAATGAGAAGTCCCCCAAAAACTTCTGTGTTGATGAAGGAGGTAAAATTTAATGTAATATTAAATTATTATATTAAGCTGAAAATTTTTTAAAAATATGACAAATAATTATTATATTGATAAAAAGTGTATTTTTCTCAAACCAATAAGTTTGATGTCAGGCAACTTAGGAGTGATAGAGCTGCAAATAATAGTTTACAAAATAAGACTCCTTCTTCCTTTCTGCTCCATCACTATCACCATGTGGTGTTTGTATTCACAGGCAAGAATGTAATATATATATATATATATATATATATATACACATATGTGCATAAATACATATTTTTTATTCATGTTTCAAGGGTCATGAATTAATTCATGTTGTAAGGGGAATAAATGAATGTGACTATAGTATTTATTCATGTAGCCACAACTGAGTCATATGGCCATCCTGCTGTGGGGAGCTGAAATCCTCTATATTTCTCTTCTAACTTGGAGTAAATGATAGTAAGTGAGGAAGTGGTTCCAATTAATGTTTTATGAATCTACTTACAAATATTGTCAAAACAAAGCAACCTGAGAAAACCCAAACAAATGAAGAATATTTATTTTCCTTTGTGTTCTTTGTTGTTGATTTATTAAACTTGGCCAATCAAATAACTCAGAGCGTAATAGTTGTTTTCCTTTTGTTTACAGAAAGCTGGATAGAAAACTAATATTTTTATTTCAGAAATATATTGTCCTCACTCTTACAATAGTTTATATTTTTCTCTTTAAGCTATAATTTTCCCCTTTAAAATCAGGACTAGGGCTTGGGAATGTGACTCAAGTGGTAGCGCGCTCGCCTGGCATGCTGCGGCCGGGTTGGATCTTCAGCACCACATACAAACACAGATGTTGTGTCCGCTGAGAACTAAAAAATAAATATTAAAAAAAAATTCTCTCTCTCTCTTTCTCTCTTTAAAAAAAATTTTAAAAAAATAAAAATAAATAAAATCAGGGCTAAATAAATTGCAGTGAAAACAGTTATGGTTTCCATTAATACTTTACAAGTTTATTATTAATCACTTTAAATGCCAGACACCTATCTAGGTACGGGGAATATAACAGTGAAACAAGACCGACAATCCCATCCTAACAAATGTGAACATTTACCTGACAATTTACTATTAAGCTTTTAAAAGCTTCAAGAAATTATAAACATAAGGACTTTGTGCATAATTTAAAATTTTATTTATTTATTTATTTATTTGGTAGCACTGAGGATAGAACCTAAGTAATCACACATCTCAGGAAAATGCTCTACCACTGAGCCACATCCCCAGTCCCATTTAAAAAAAAATTGAAATGACGTTTCAACAGCTTTCTGATAACAGAATCCCAATTATAAAATATTTTAGACTAAACAGTGATAAAAATCAGTTTGGTGGGTGCAAGATGCAATAGATATTTTGTTCATGAATACATTTTTAAAAATAAACTTAAGATAGAAAATATATTTGTTCTTTTGTTGTTCCATTTCATAAAAACCATTAGTTTATCTCTACACCTATTTACTCACAGAATGTCTGCTTACTTTCATTGAATGAATATCTTTTATATCATCATTTTATTGTTTTATATCATTAAAGAAAACAAAAAATTGCTAGGAGAGTGGTGACATTCACAAGCATCTATATTCCTTAGTTTCATTGTTAATTGATAAAATTCTTTATATTTTTTAAGCCAAAAATCCCATAATTGTTTTTAAGTAGTCACATTTAAAAATCAATTAAATGTGAAAATTTATTCATTTATAGTGATGCTTTTGAGAGAATTCACCTTTGGAATTTTGACCTTTGACCATCTTATGTTTTCTATGTATCTATCTATATCTATATACACTTTCTTTTTTTCTTTGTATGTTTTCCCATTAATTGATGATAAAGCAGAAGAGTTTGGTTGTAGACAGCTATGTGGTGAGGTATGTGAAAATTATTTTGAAAATATTCCATATTATTACATAGGCTAACTGACCTATGTAAGCTAATAACCTATTCCACTTGTAAAAGTTTTATGCTGAGGGTGTGGAGTTGACTTAGTGATTGAGTTTGAGTTTTACACCCAATAAATAGTTCAATCTAATGGAAATATTCAAAGGCAGTTGAAAACACAAATGAAGCTAGAGTTCTAGAAATAGACCAAATGTGAAAATCCAGTCAATCAAAGTCAATAGCATAATAATTGAGGTTATGGATTAGGATGGGGTCACTCAGATAATACCTCAAGGGATACCAATCCTGTTTAAATGACAGAATTGGATGAATTACATTATTAGTTCACTAACAAGCAGATAGATTTTCTTCGATATTACTATTGCATAGAAACCTGTAAGAATTTTTTTAGTTTTGTTTTTCAAGATGAATAATTTTAATTTATTATGTAATTAGAAACAAGGTATTAATTATGAGTTGCTTTTTCTGATTGCTTCTCTTTAGACTCACTTTTTTTAAAAAAAATAAATACACGACAGTGGAATACATTATAATTCTTATTACATATATAGAGCACAATTTTTCGTATCTCTGTATATAAAGTAAGAATTAAGAAAAAAATAGAATCTATAAGCAGAGCTATCACACTGTACAACTTTAAGGGAGTACATTCACTATATTCACTTCACATCAAAAAATATATTACTGCCGGATGTGGTGGCTCAGGCCTATAATCCCAGCAACTGACATAGGAGGATCTAGATTTCAAAGCCAGCCTCAGCAATAGCAAGGTGCTAAGCAACTCAGTGAGACCCTGTTTCTAAATAAAATACAAAAAATGGCTGTGTGGCTCAGTGGTTCAGTGTCCCTGGGTTTAATTTAAATACATACATAATATATTTATATATTATTATTTATGTATAAAGTGTGTGCTATGCCACATCTATTAACATTATATATTGTGTCATTAAAATCCTACAGTTCAAACAAAATTGAAACAATTCCTATCATTATAAGGAATGCCACCTCTTAAATGCTTACTTCAGGAACCTATTAAACAATAAATAAGAATCAGTAGATTTTTGAGAACCAGTGCTTCTGTGTTTCTTTAAGGATTTCAAGTCAAGAGAATATCCCATTCTTAATATCTAGAAAAACAAAATACACACTAGATTTAGCTTCAACACAAGTAGCACACTCTATATTTGGCCAACAAATCCTGCTTAATGCTTATATTATGATGATTTTTGCTTCTGATTAGTTTCATATCCCTAAGAGAATAAAATTAGTCAAAATTTTTTTATGTATTTCCATGGATATATAGTCTAGAATTCAGCCATACATTTTCACCTCATTTTAAATCTATATCTATCTACCTATATCTATATCTATATCTATATCTATATCTATATACATATATCTATATCTATCTATGTATCTATATTTATCTATCTATCTGTATATATATGCAGGAAAATATCACTAATTGCCATGAAATGCAAAAATCTATGAAGTGATTAAAAAAAAGAAATTTATTTCATATTCTTCAGATTCCATTGTGGGTCAGCCCTAGCCAGTCACTCAGGATCTTGGTTGCATTTCTTTTTTTCTTTCTTTTCTTTTTCTTTTTTTCCTGGTACCAAGAACTAAACCCAGAGGCAATCTACCACTGAGCTATATCCACAGTTCTGTTTTTTCTTTTTTATTCTGAGACAGGTATTGCAAGTTGCCCAGGTTGACCTCAAGTTTGTGGTCCCTCTGCCTCATCAATGGGTAGCTGGGATTATGGGTGTGTGCCACTGTACCTGACATTGCTTCATCTTATGATTTATTGTCTTAGCCTGAGGATCCCATGTTTGTTGTATCAAGGAAAGAGAATATCAAAGGGAGCCTAAATTGATTTTAAATATCTCAACCCAGATATGAGGTACATTATTTCTGTCTGGAGTCATTGATCAAACTAGTCATATGTCCAAATACAAATGGAAAGGAGGTATGGACAAACTGGGGAGAAGATAGAATATTTGTACAACATCATCCTACAGATTAGACTCTTTCATATACAATCTAGAGAATATCCCTTCTTCTAACAATATGAGTCTAAAGAGCAGGTATAAGACTCACAATCAGAAAATTAATCTAAGCTTTTGAAATCCTGCAAACACAGATATACACTAAAGAAATTATGTAGCAAATCTTGACCCAATAGTAATTTTCCACACTTTCATTATTTATTCATCTCAATCCCACTTATTCATCTGTTGTGTCATTATTTGAGTTCATTATAACATTAGCCCTCAAACTTAACAGATCACCACATAAGTGACTAAAGTACTAAAAACAGAGGTTTATTGTTGTAAAATCATTCACCTTAAGAATATTCCTTGCATTATTTTATCCTTTGAAATGAACTTGCTATAAGATAATGAATTAATTGTGTCAATCAAGTAATTGCTTTTCCTCTTTAAAAATATTTTTCTATACCGTGACTTTAATATTTAACTAAAAATATTCAGTATATAATTTTATTCCAATTTGGGATGGGATGGGAAGTACATATTTGCCATAATTTGGAGAAATTTTAACTTCATGAAGAACACTATAATCATATTATTTAAAATTATTCTTTACATTAACAATCATTTTTTTAATTACCATTTTATAGAATTCTAGATCCAATGTAGAATTTAGTAGATTCTAGATTTTAGTAGAAAGTTTATTAGAATCTATGAGATTCAGAAATGTAACTGCAATTGCTTTTTATGATTTTCACTACATTTATAAATTTGCTAAGAGTGAAAAATATGACATTTCAATGTTTGATATGACATTTCTGGAAATTTCACAACAAACCATGAGCAGTTAAAGTATATTGCAACCTGAACTTGAAGAGTACAGTTTTCCTTTTGTGACTATATCTGAACACCACATTCTTCTACAGATGGTAAATGAATAGTTGTGGGGAAACTTCTAAAGGATTCCAACTACAAAAAAAGAAAGACATTTAGAAGAGAATTTTTTTAGGAAAATAGTTTATTCTTCCTTAATTCAAATGTATGAATTCAAAATTTCTAACAAGGAGTTTATTTAAGTCTGCTAAATATAAGTAAGAAAAGTTTATTTAAAGAAATTTTACTAAAAAATTTCAATGTCAGACAATTCGCTAAAAATGTAACATAAGTTGTTTTGATTTAGTCACATATCAAGCTTGTGAAGTCAGTAGCTGTATTCCCATTCTTTTTTTTTCAATTAAAAAAAGATGTAATTTATGTAAGGTCACATAACTGTGAACATTTTAGGTACAATCTATGCTTATTTCTGCTTAATTTTTTTTTTCCATCAAAATGAGTTTGACCTTTGGAGAGTCTGGAAAGGAAGACTTTCCCTACATTGTGACTTTAATTCACAATTAGGAAATGAAAAGTAACTTTTAGCCATCAGATTTTGATCACAAAAGCAAAGACATTTAAAAGTATGGAATGATTGAAGGAAATTAGAGATTTCTACAAACTTTGAAAAAATTGGGAAAGGACAGCAGAGTGCTGAATTGGACATCTCTTGGCATTATTCAGTCCATAAACCCAAATATTTATTGGCATCAAAGTGGAGAATTCTCATGAAAACCTTCAAAATCCAAGAGATTTTGTCTTCCTTCCCGATCATAGAAGATGTGATTGCAGCTGCTGCCTTCAAAGGTTGTTTTTCAGTAGGGCTCCAAAGATAAGGAGAGCTGCTATTAAAGTTCTCAACTGTCTGTCTGTATTTGCCATCATAGAATATCGACTTTTTTATTTCTTTTCCTCTTTCCAAAGATTGATTAGAAAGGCTTCTCACTGGCTGAATCTAAGGGGTGAGATTTTTGGGAAATGTAGCTTCAGGCTTCTCCCTGTATTGCAAAGGAAATTGCTGAACAGGCTAACTCTGTGGGACTCCATTCTTCACTAGGAAGATAATTAAAGTGAAAAAAAATGAGGTCATGTCTTATAAAGTATGCACAGCAAACATTATGCAGCTATCCAAATAGCCTTTCTGTGTTATTGCATATCTGGATCAGACACTATGGGATTTTAGAAAAGGAAAAGAGAGCTGGTGGGACATGAGTTGCATGTTTTGAAATCTCTGAAGGCCTGTAATGTAGTGGAGTGTTTCAATTTGTTGAAAAGAGACTGTCCATTATCATGTTGGACATTGTGATTATCCAGGATTATGTGTCCCTTGGCTGGTGTAAAGTACTAGTTACAGACACATTAGAAAGGCTGTTATGAAAAGACATTTATTATGCAACACTAAGTAAGAAAGTGAAAGTGGCTGGAAATTGCCAAATGGATAATTTCCATTCAAAGTAAATATAATTATCTGACAATGAGAGTCTTTTCTTTCTATTTGAGAAAAATATTAATATTCGTAAACAGTATTTCTTAAAATTTGGTGAAGATTTAGTTGAGCTTAGGCTCCATGGAATATAGTTCCATGCAAGGGCTTTATTTGTGCATGTATATGTATGTGAGATATACTAAATATAGTGATATATAAACAATGTTTGTTACATATAGTTGTTTGTATACTATATAGTTATATATGATACATTTCATATACTCACATACATATACATTACATATGTTGCACTTGTAAGCTGTACATTTATACACATGTATGACTATATTTTACATATATCACATATAATTATACAGTATGATATCTATAAATACATGGATGAACATGCATATATATATATATATATATATATATATATATATATATATAGTGAAAAAAATGAAAAAAAATGCCTATATAGCATAGGCACTAGCAATCAAAAGAGACATTACCATAATAATCTTAGGTGATGATATAAAGTTTTAGTTTGAATATTTTGTCAATTTTATGAACCAATGCCTTTGTAAAATTTTGCATTTTATATGCTTGTTAACAATTTATAAGTTACATTAGATTATTAAAGGTACAAGGTACACAGAAAACCTGAACTTATGAACTATGTTAAATTATATTTACCTCTGTGTTTCCTAAAAGTATATGACTTGGCAACTTTTCTGTGCTGGAAAACTTTTTTTTTTAAAGAAAGAAATCTATACTATATGAAATACTAATCTGAAAATATGCTTTCATTGTATACTTATGTTTTTCTTAGCTTCAGTGAATTTACCTACATCTTATAGTTATTCAACAAAATCAGAAGAGTCATCATCAGAAACATTGTTTAGATGTCAATATTGATAACAACTCCTAGAGCACTTGAAATAAGGCTTATTCCTTATATGAGGGATTCTGGATAGACTTGCACAGCAACAGTCAGCTCTAGGCTGGGTTGGGCAAGGCAAAGTGAGTGGATTCAGCTTTTATTGTGCATAGGAAATAGGACTAATATAGTTCACAAGAGCAGGAATTAAATTCCCTGTTTACACCAAAGCAGAGGGTGCTTGTCTTTAGGCTTTATTTTCAATCTGTCTAGATATGAGGCTAAAAAAGAAAAGGAGAGTGAGGCATAAAAACAAATCAATGATGAAACATCAATAAGGGAGTCAGACTCTTTATTATTATTATTATTCACCCTGAGTTTTGATTGATTACCAAATGTCCTATGTCTCAATTAGCTGAGGCAAAATTTAAGTATGAATTTTAGAACTAAAGATCTGGAGTTGAGGAATTTCCAATATTCTTTAGCTGAAAAGGTAAATGAGGAATTATTGAATGAGGAATGATGATGATGATGATGATGATGATTGGTAGCAGGAATTGAACTTAGGGCACTCATCCACTGAGCCACATCCCCAGCCCTATTTTGTAGTTTATTTAGAGAAAGGGTTTCACTGAGTTGCCTTAGTGCCTCAACTTTGCTGAGGCTGGCTTTGAACTCACAATATTCCTGTCTCAGCCTCCTGAGTGAATAAGGAATTATTTTTTGTTGTCATTGTGAAGATTTGGGTCAACTGATGACCAGGGCGTCTGCAAGGTCAAGATGACTGTCTAGGGTTTGACTAGTTGTGCTTAACCTTGAGTTCCATTTGAATCAGAGATGCTCTTGTTCAGGGATGAAAAGCACCAGCTTTCCAATACCTTTATCAGGTAGAGAGATGGTATTTCTACTCTTAAATCATGAGGACCCCCTAAGTCTTCACTCTGTTGATTCCTGGAAGCTTTTGAGTTAAACAAGTGCCCTAGAAAAAAAGATGGCCTTCTCTGGCACCTAGCAAGTATTGAGAGTAAAGGGGAACCATCTCCATCTGCAGAGAGAATGTGCCAGAGAGAACAGATTTCACTCTGTACCATAGGTACAATTTCTATTTGAGCAAAGAGGCCTCAGTGGTCATATCAAGCTTGTGAGGTCCTGAATTTATGATCCAGAAAATAGTAAAGAGTTGGCTGCAGTGTCAGAGTTTCAAGTCACATGAGACTGCAGTTTCAAGGAGGATCCGACTAGTAGTTGTTAATACAATATTAAATAATGAACACAGTTCGACAGGCATTTGTATGAGTACCAACTTTCAGCCATCAGGAGTTTTACTGCCATGGCCCATATGGCTGGTAAGAGCACCCAGTACCATAACAAGAGATCCACAGGGTATAAGAGCCATACTACTAAAAAACTAGGCAAAACTATGGTGTTTATTCCAACCCTAATGTGCAAATAGGTGGATTTATTTGCCTTTAATTTTATATGTGGTAATGCCATAGAAATCAAAGAGCATATCTTTTTGTGGAATTTCCAAGGACCTTCATGATTTGGGAACCAGCATCAATTAAAGCCATGAAAAGATAATAGGATATTTAGTATGGTATGAATAATTGCTCCTGTACCTTTGCTGGGGTCACAGGCATACTGTGTCTAGAAAAGATGGGAGTATTCTGATATGTGGATACTAATGATGGAGATAAAGAAGGACTTAGGCAGTCAGGGAAAGATGGTGAGTGAGAAGGTTGGGCACAGGACCAGAACAAAGGAGCATGGAGAGGGTCTTCTGATGAGGTCAAATTCTTGCTTGAAGAAGGTGCTAGTAGACATAAGTAGGAGACCCAATTAGACTGACATTTCCATACTTACACTCCTAAGCAGGGAATTCAATAGAAAAACTAAAACAGATGGGTGGAAACAGGGGGCACCAATCAATAATAATGAGAAGTGTGTGAACAGGGGAGGAGGTAAGGAAAGGAGGAAATTCCAAAGACCATAAAAAGAACAGGCCAAAACTCCCCCATGGGATTCCAGCTCTGGGGCCCCTTCTCTTTAGAGAAGTCTCTCTCTCTCTCTCTCTTTCTCTCTCTTTTACAATAAAATTACTTCTTGCTTGCTGTCTCTGTGTCCAAGTTCTTCAATTCTTTGCTGAATGGAGAGAATAAACCCAGCACTCCGAGGCAGTAGCAATAACACCCATTAGAGTGCATAGGGGGTTCATTGGATTAGACAAAGGAGAATGAAGAGAAGGGAAGAAGGATGGTATTAGGAAAGACAGTAGAATGAACTGGACATAACTTTCCTATGTTCATATATGAATACACTTGCAGTGAAACTCCACATACAACCACAAGAATATAATCCTAGTTAGAATATATTCTACTCCCCAGTGGCTTGGGAGGCTGAGGCAGGGCAATTGGGAATTCAAAGCCAGCCTCAGCAAGGAACTAAGTAACTTAGATAGACTCTGTCACTAAATAAAATATTTTTTTTTAAATGAGGAGTGCTGGAGATGTGTCCCAGTGGTTAAGTGCCCCTGAGTTCAATCCATGGTACCAAAACAAACAAACACACAAATAAATAAATAAGTTATACTTTATGTATGTATAATATGTCAAAGTACACTCTGCTGTCATGTCTATCTAAAAAGAAAAAAAAAAAAGAATCTCATTGTGCCTCACAAATATATACAATTAATATGTGGTCAATTAAAAATATTTTAAAAGAAAAATGGGAGTGTTAGTCATCATTATAGATAAGCAGAACCTGCAACTTGGTGTGTTCTGATTAAGATAGATTGAATCTATTATATAGTTTTGTAGAATGGCCTGAGGGTTTTACTTAAAATCATATATTTGGGTAAGCTCAGGTCATAGAATCATTTTTATCAGGTCTTATGAAAACTCAGAAGTAAGGACTTATCTTGGTAATAGGATCTGTTACCCTAGAAAGCAAAGATCAGTGATTTGGAGTATTCATTAAGAATAGTTCAAAATTCTTGGTCACATTGACTATCTATAATATTAGATACTGATTAGTCAAAAGAAGCTCTGTTTCCCAGAAAAAAATAGCTTTTGAGTGTTTTTGTCAAAACGATTATTAAAAGGAATAAACAGGACTTCCTTCCCACTGGCGTGCTCAGAAAAATGACATGCCCATTGTACCATACCAGTTTTAATTGGCATATCTTCTTAACATATTCTAATTAGTAAGCAGGTAGAATAATAACTGTGGAGATAGGTAGGTTTGGCTATTTTCCATGCCATGAACATCTAAAGAAGCAAGGGAAAGACTGAGAGATGAGCCTGATGATGTTTGAGATGTGTGATATTGAACACTCCTTTCCACCAATATAGTGCATATCAAAATAAATTACTAATTTAAGCATCAGAATATTCTATGATCCAAGTGTTCCTGAAAATTCATGTGTTGGAAAGTTAATCCCCAATGCATCAGAGCTGAGTGTTTCACTTTTGGGAAGTGTTTCATGAGTAAGTTAACACAGCCATGAAAATGGTTTCAGGGAGTGGATTTATTCCTTTATGCCCTTTTACCTTCCACCATGTGATGATACAGGAAGAAGTCCCCATCAGACACGGTTAACTCGATCTTGGACTTTGCAGCCTCCATTACAGTGAGAGAATAAATTTCTTTTCTTTATAAATTAGTCATGCACAGGTATTCCTTTATAGCAGCACAAACACATGGGATGCACCAATTAGTATACATCCAATAAAACTGAAGTTACTTCAAAGGCAGCAATATATAGAATAGGAGCCAATCAGCGCTCTTTCCATCTCCTAATCACATAAATCATTGATTTTAAATTCCCAAGAGTTAAACCTTTTAAACTCCTGCTTCAGTTTCTTTCCTATACATTATTGTCTGAGTAGTTATAGAACATAGTTCAGGGGAGTTTTCTTTACTCAGCTCCAGGCTATAAGCTTTTTCCTCCAGGCCCAATCACTATTATAAAGATTAGGGAAAATCGCCAAGGTTGCTGTATTATCAAATGTAGGGTCCCAAGATTGAAATTAGGATCAGGATGACCTTTGAGCACATTAATATCTTTAGCTATTATGAAGACTCATATTAACCTATAATTATGTTATAATTGATCAGTAGAGTTATAGAGTTATGGTGTCCTCTAGCCAGGAAATAAGGATCATATAAGGCATTTGGAGCCACTTTTCATAAGTATGTGTGTGATGAAATGTCATGGATATTTTTCCTTATGACAGTGAGGATCAGACTCTGTTGTGATAAAACATGGGCAGCAGCAATAGGAGAACAGAAGACAAATAACACTCTGCTCTTGAAGTATAGACCTCAACATCCTCATAATGGCCTCTCTTTTTCCTTTTTTTTTTTTTGTCTTTAACTCTCTCTCCTTGCTTTTATATTACTACCCTCCTGGATGTCTCATACTGAACAGGATGAATTAATGTTCGACCTGTATATAAGGAAGCCAACTTCTGCCAGAGACACATAGCGACTTGGTCAAATAAGAGCCTATCATCAGGCACAGATGCATCATATTCAAAGACACGGAGTCTGGGCTGGGACAAATGACTCAATTCTGCAATCTTATTTACCAATGCCAAAGGAGGTCAGCGATATTCATAACTGAGGTTCAGTACACAGCACATCTCAAAACGAAAACCATTTGTTCAGTAAGTCAAAGAGCCAACCCACACAAGTCATGCACCAATCTGTACCCAGGTAGTAAGCCAAGAGAAAGAGAACAAATATATCACAAGAACTAGTGGTCACACTTAGAACCTCTTATGGATGATAATTGATTTTAAGTACTCCTAGGGAGCAGAATGAATCCCAAACTGAAATTTGGTATTCATGTCAAATTTCATGATTTCTACACACTCAAGGAACTTTTGGAAAAAAAAAAAAAAAAACTTTATTACATGTTCAAGGGACTCTTGGGAAGAGCTAGTCCATCACAGAGAGTTAGGCCCATGCTGACTTGAGCAAAGCAGAGTGAGTGACTTGCATGAGAAGGAAGCTGAACTGGGACAAATTTCCAATGCATGGGAGGTTTAAATTTCCTATCAGTGCCAAAGGAAGGGATGTACATATGCAAAGACTTTCTTACCAGCCTGTACAAAGATAGTGCCAAAGAGGAAAGGGAAGATGAAACTTAAAAAAGTCAGTGACCAACACCAAAGAAGCCAGATTTGTATTAAAACATTCCAAATGTAAGAAAATTTAACTTAAGAGTTTACTACTATTACTGTTACTACTACTTATAGTAATAATTATTATCCTATTATCAGTTGCAATTATATTTATAGTATAAGGTTAGTATATATTACCTTGCAATTTTTTAAAATTTTATTTTATTTTATTTTTTAAATTTGTTATAATTAGTTACACATGACAGTAGAATGCATTTTGACACATTGTGCACAAGTGGAGCATAACTCCTCCTTCCTCTGGCTGTACATGGTGTAGAGTCACCCCGGTAGTATAGTCATAACATGTATATAGGGTAATAATGTCCATCTCATTCCATGGTCCTTCAATAATCCTAAAACAAAATTAATTTCCCTCTTTCTCAGCTGAGATACATAGAAAGTTTAGAACTCTATTCTGAACTTCAATCACTTAGTATCTTTCTTACTTTGATTGTATGAAAAGGAAAAAAAAATAATGAATTTCTATTTTACCAATTCAAAATATCTTCTAACTGTACTCATGTTGGATGCTTTAATACCCATGAAGGAAAAATTGCTAGAAAAATGTATATAATATTATAATATACATACTATTTACATACCAAATTTACACATATATATATTGTATATATATAAAATTTGGTATGTGAATCAAAATTTATTAAGTTGAAATTTATTTTTATTTTCTCAGGTTTCCTAAGGATATTTGCCTAAATGAAATATGAATATTATGAATATCCCACACCAATACAGTTACCATTCATATAAAAATTTTTCTCTTATTATTAGCTAGTAGTCTCTTCAAGAGGCATGTGTCCATAAGGCTTTGCAGTATTGAACAAGAATGATTAAAATTCACATTTTCTTTTTGAAGACCTTTTATTCCTTATTTACAAATAGGAGCTATACCTTATTTGCACAAACTAACTTGTTACTCATGATAAAATGCAGTCTGTTTGTGTGATATCCAGCTGAAAATGCTTAGAACCTGGCCTATTTCTTATCATGTTTATTTGTTTTTGCATTAGTGAATCTGAGTATGCAAATGAGGATATAATGGCATTTATTTGCAACTGACTTTTTCATGGTGCCAAAGATTCAGAAGCTAATGAATATTAATTTAAAATAAATATGCTGTAAGAAAGCTATGAACTTCTTTTTATTATGTAACACTCTGAGGTCTTTGCCATTGATCAGAGAAACTGGCCCATTATTATACATATGCATAGATCACATTAATGGGCCAAGAAGTCATGGAAAAAATAAAAATATGCAAGACTTGCTTTATCTTAGTCTTATTCCTACTGCTGAAAAGTAGTAAACTAGTAGACAGTGAATTCAATCACTGAATTGACTTTATAGGTTGTCCATAAATGACACTATCTTAAATATTGAAAAACATGAGTAGACCAAGTTGGACACAGTGATACAATGATGCCTTTAAAGCCATTAAGAATATTTCAAATTGCAGGAAATATTTAAGCCAGAAAACTGCATAGTTGTTTGACATTAAGACAAGTTTTAGATAGTTTAATATTATAGTTATAGTTATATAGTTATAGTTATATAGTTTAATGATTGACTTAGTGTTTTAGACAATTGTAAGCTATTTTTATTAAAATTCTATTTTGCTAAATACACATTAATAATCACAGTGGACTTCAGTGTGTGTTTACAAATACATACCTTAGAGACCAACAATATAAAACTATCAGAAATCTTTTGGTACAAATGTAAGGAGAAAAAACTACTCTGTAAATTAATGATAAATTCAAGAACAAAAACTCTAGAATCACAACTTAATGAAGCAATTGCTTTTTTCTTTCAACTTCTTTGTAATTAGTCAATCATATGTATTATTCCAACATAATTGTGTATTTTGAAAGATTAGTTTATCTTTTTATGAAACATTAGTTAAAACTTAAACTTGTACAGTTTCAACATTATTTAGAATGTGTATAATTTCTGATGCATCATTTATTCTTGTTACAATTTCTGCTTATCTACTCATAAGATATCTATTATTCAGTTTGTATGACTTATTTTGCTTGTACTCAAATTTTAATATAAATTTATAAATATCACTAATGATTTCTGAATTTTTTCAGTAAGGTTAGAGTTTGAATTAAGCATAAACTTTACAGCTTAATATACATTGTTAAAGTAGGAGGAAATCACAGTATACTCACATATTTTAAACAGTGCAGAAAAGTAGAAATCTGTAAATAATACCAAACATTAAAACTATTGCAACTCCCTCTAGAGGGGGTTTCTCTTGGTGCACAATTTTCTTAATAGCTTTTTCTATTTATTGTCATGTTTTTCTTTCAACATTTATTTCTTCCCCAGATAACAGGCAAACAGATCTTGATATAGCTAGGTTAGATGATAAGTTTTGCCTCTCTGAATAGGATTCTTTAGTATGTTGAAGGAACAGCCTTTTCATTCTTCTGAAACTAAAAAAGTTTGGAGCATAATCCTTAATTAACTAGCTTGAATTTAACTGATTTTAAAACCACAAGACAGTTACTATATTTTAAATCTGAAGTTACTCTTTGTTTACATTTGGCTAGATGCTATACTACTTTAATCATTAGTGTACATTATTCAAATACTTTCAAATTTTCAAGTTTATTTTAAATGAGCAATTCATGTGTGAGAGCTACTTTACTCAAATTGTGCTAAGGAATAGGTGACTGCTTGTGTGTATATGTGGACCTGTGGATGTATGAGTGTTTCATGTATGATTTAAATGTAAAAATAATATAAATGGCAGAGAAATATGAGGTCTTTTAAAAAGAATTTAGAACAGTATTAATTTTATTGATTTCTATTAAACTAATATTTTAATATAGTTTAACTTTTTTTCAAAATCTCATCATCATCATTTTATACTTCCATCAGGACTGTGGAAGAAACATATTCCTCTGTATCAAAAATTGATATGGAAAGATTTTTTTTCTTTAATTTATGAAATATGTATTCTAATTTAGTCAGTACATTCATTTAGGTATGCAGCATTAATTCATCGTAGTCCTGAAACATCTTTCTGGCTGGGACATGTTACTCAGATTTCCTCCCCCAAGTAATGAAGCTTGAATTTAAGCAAATGAAATTTTACTTTCAATATAAGGGAAAAATTACCATATTAACCTAGACATTGATCAACTGAAATCCACACCTCTGTTTTTTTAAGCATTTATTTATGCAATATACATTTGGAATATTTTTTCTTTCTTCAGATGATGAAATCCTTTTCTTAAAAAAAAAAAAAAACACAAATAAATTCTCTCTTTCTTTGTAACTTTTCTCCAAATTTCTCTTGGCCACTATAGCTGCTTTCCAGTTTTAGATTTTTTCTGTTTCTTTGATAAATATAAGATATGCATATACCATTTTTCTTTGCAATTGAGATATTAGAATTGCAATTCTTATTAACAAATTAGTTTCCAAAGCACATGATTTTTATGTCTTTATATACTAATGACATAGATATTCTAGTCAATTGATAGAAGGGTTTAAAATTTGGTGAAGTCTTTCCTACAAAATCCTAATTTGGGGCTGTAGCTGTAGCTCAGGAGTAGAGAACTTGTCTCACATGTACGAGGCACTGGATTTAATTCTCAGCACCACATAAAAATAAATAAATATAAGATATTGTATCCATCTAAAACCAAGAAAATTTTCTTTTTTAATCCTAATTTTCCAGTTTTGAGAACTGAAAACATGTTTTATAAGACTGACCACATTTAAATTTAATACACTAATGCCTATAAATTTTAAAAATATAGAAATATATAATCTTTAAAACTAAATTTTTAAATAAAAATAAACACATTGCTATATTAATATATTTTCAGAAGTGATATGTGTATATACATATATGATAATTTATAATAATTTTGTATATAGTAGTTTCAGTTTATATTTTGAGAAATATTGCATGGGTTATTAAATTTATTCAAAGAACATGATTCTATAGATTACAAGATATTGTAAATTATGTCTGGACAACACTTTTTAACAAGTTATCACACTTCATGTATGTATTTCTTTTCTAATTTAAATACTATTTGTCATTAAATGTTTATTTTCATTTAACTACTATTTATACTATTAAAGTTCAAATATTTGCCTATTAAAGTTTTTAATGTACATTTTAAGTTATTCTTTAGATTCAACTAGCATAAATGTATTTGTTATGTTTGTCAGATTATCTTGTGTTTGATGATACAATAAATGCGGGCAGAAAATTCAAATATTAGAAGATGATATTAGAAATACTCGTTTCTCTGCTTAATATGGACTCTATATACCTCAAGAGATATGCAGTTAATTCTATTTTGGTTTGTATAGTAGTTGTCAAAATAGCTATAAATTTTATATTTGTAGCTCTATTCCTCCATCTATGAATTTTACATGCATTCTATTAACCTTGTATTATAAGACAGTCAATGTGCTCACACCACCTGTTAAAGCTGCTCCTCCATTTCCCACTTTGTGTTCTAATAATTTTGTACTTCTGATAGTCTTCCCTAACCCCAGATGCATTGACTCTGTCCTCTAAAAGATGAAGAAATTTTTATGACTATGCTTCTTAATCTATCACTAGTAGACAGATTTATAAATTTCACAGTTTTTGATTTAGAAAATCAACAGTCTCATTTATGTAAGTATATTTTAGTGAACTTGTATAAAATTAAAGACATTGTAAATAATATCCCCCAATATTAAGGCCACGTAAATACATTTATTAGATCCTGAAAACAACAAGACTTCTTGATACAATGGACAGAGATTTGGAAAAAAAGACACCTCCCCCTTCCTAGACAACTCATATGTGTAATTATTATTTCTTCTGATGTGGTTTAAATGTTATCATATCCTTCCACTTTTTAAGAAACTCTTTCTTTCCTCCACAGATTTTTTTTATCCTCTCTTTTTGGTATCACTCATTGGCTCTAAGGTACAGTTATTTCGAGGTGAGTCTGAGTAGGTAAGAGGGAAAAACATATTTTAAAGCCCTAACATCATGGAAAATAATTCAAAAAAAGAATGATATATCATTGCTACACTTTATAAAACACTATGTCTCTATATTTGCTTCAAAATTGAGGGTGTCATTGCATTTGCTAATCTACACTTTACTCACAAATGTCAATCATAAGTATGATTTTAATTATCATCATTGATCATCATGATCTGTTATGGTTTGGATGTGAGGTGTCTCCCAAAAGCTCATGTGTAAGACAATGCAAGAAGATTCAAAGAAGTGTTTGAGCTATAATAGTCTTAACCCAATCATTGAATTAATCCCATGAATGAATTAACTGAGTGCTAAGTGAAAGCAGGTGGGGTGTGGTTGGAAAAGTGGTTGGAGGAGTTGGGGCAATGGGGATGTTGCTTTGGGGTATATATATTTATATTTGGGAAGTGAAGATATCTCTCTCTCTATTTCTCTCTCTCTCTCTCTCTCTCTCTCTCTCTCTCTCTCTCTCTCTCTCCTTTCTTATCATCAGGAGAACTGTTTGTCTCTGTCTCATTCTTCCTACATGATGTTCAGTCTCACCTGAAACCCCAAGGGATAGAGTCGGCCTTCAGCCCTCAAATAAACTTTTCTTCCTCTACACTTGGTTGGGTCCTTTAGTCATAACAGCAAAAGAAGCTGACAATAACATTATCTTTACAATAGATAGCACTGACAGATGTATAAAAAAATAACATAGTATAAAAGGTGCTTATTTTACTTCTGTTAGTAGCAAAGACCCATGGAGAATAGATGAAGAGGTAAGCCATTGGTTTACTGATATTTGGACATTTGATCATCTTTTAATAAAGTTCAAAAAATTGATCATTTTTGTATAAAAAATAATCAATTGGATATCATCTCATAGTTTTGTATTTTAAAGTATTTAAACATATTAGCTGAAATATGCACAATACAATTTATCCGTTACTTGTTTGCAACAGCTAAACTTTTTCATGATTTTAATTAAGTATTAATGGGATGAAATATGTTCTTAAGTTTTTATTTTTTTATTTTATTTTTTATTGTGTTATAATTGACTGAAAATCTCTAGCGTGAAAGCGCTGTCATTGTAAGCTCTACAGCTGCGTTGTATAGAATAATTTTAGACAGCTTTTATGAAGGAATATTTAATTAAATGTTCATGGCTGAATCTATATCAGGTTTTTGATGATGTAGCATTTAAACAATATGTGCCTTATTAAATAAAAATTTAACAATACATTTTGAAGTGTTAATCATGAGAAAATGCACTATCTCAAATTATTGAAGCAAAATAGTAGGCAGTCAAAGCTGGAAAGAGAAAGCAATCAATTCAGTTATATTAACTATCTGGTGTCCCACAAGAATTGTTTTTCCATTTGTTCTTTCATTGAACAACAACTGCAATATACTATACTTGGTATTCAAAAGGAGACACTGCATGGTCACCCACAGGCACTTTGTGCACGATGTTCACAGCACAGTATAAAACAAGAGAGAAATGGACTCACATTCATGTGCTACTGGAGTTCTGCAAAAGGCGAAGGAGCCCTGGTGACTGGGAATCCCTAATACAGACTCATGGTCAGAGTATGAAGTTTTTCTGAGAACACTGCCTTCCAGAAGCAAAATGGGCTTGCATTTTAAGAACAGATAGATGTGGACTCACGGTTGGAACAATGAACATTTAGAGGGTCCTGCTTTGCCAAGATGATCAAATGTACAAGCTGCAAATTCTGGGTGTTCACCATCTGTGTCTTTCCCATCTTTTATGCCTCCAATTCAATGCCTCTTCCTTGGTATACTACAGCTTTTCAGTAACCTCCTTAGGCGTCCTCTCTTTAACCAGTCTGTCTCCCAAGCTATTCCCCTCATGGCTGACAGGACCAGATTTTGTGAAGTAACAGATTTAAAATAAATCTTGTCTATATTTCACTCAGAAAACGCCCCTGTCTTCCCAAACTCTGTAAGAGAAAATGTCATACTTCATTTTGACATTTAGAGTATGCCTATCACTTTGAACTCAGTCCACTGTGTGAGTCTCTGACTAATTCACTCCTCTCTTCATCCCATGAAATTCAACACTTTGACAGCCTTCCATTTCCATTCCCAGCATAGGCCACACACTGAGTCTGTACATGTGGGTTTCCTGGGTGCAGCATTCCCTTTTCTCACTTTTCCTCTCAGACCCTAAGCTTCCTTGTCTGTCTGGAGATTTACATTTGCACTTCAAGATTTATTTAAAGATCTGCCTCATCAGGGAAGCATTTACCATTCTCTGGTTATCAAAATTGACTTAATCACCCCCTTTTCTTTTCAGTCCATAAAGCATTTTGTTCAGACTCTTACCTTTTAATATTTCAAATGTTAATTTACTCCTCATATATGCAGGAATTAAGTCCTAGGAGCTATAAAAAATAAATAAGTTACACGCCTTATTCTCCTGAAGATCATGATTTATGAAGAAAGACAGACATATCAAACAATAACTAAAATGCATGGTGAAAAAGAGCATAATCTATGTGAAATGTTCTGGGCACAGATGAGGGAGCATCTAATTTGAGCAGGGGCAGGAGATGGGGAAGTGTTGGACAAGGATAGCTATGAAAAGAAAGAGATTAGAGCTGGCCTTGCATATCTGATAGTGGGGTTATTGGAGATGATAAATTCAGAGCTGACACATTCTCAGATGGTGATAATTGACTTAAGCCTACAAGTAGCTGTCCCAGTGAAGTGGGATATGGTATTCAGATCATTTTTCTATTTACATCTTCCTCATACCTATAGACATTTGAGATTTCTGACCTTTGCTATATAAGGTAGTTGTCACCTACTTTTTTAAAAAAAGAAACTACATTTCATGACAAAAGGATAGGATTTACCATGTGAACAGTGGGGTCATTCAAATTGTTGGGAAAAAAAAGGAAAGGAGATTGGCAAAATCAAGTATCTCTTAGAAGTACTGCATGATATCAATGAGGAGAACTTGGTGCAGCATTAGAATACTGATTGTCAGGAAAGAGGCTGGAAATGCCTTTTAGAAAATCAGAATTTCAGTAAAGAAAAATAAGAGCTTGACCTAGAGTTATGACAGCTGTTGTCAGGGAAATAAGACAGAGCTTCTAACTTTGGAGGTAATTGTCACCATCTTTCCTGACCAATGAGAAACACAGGATAGGAAGAGGCAAAGGAGATTGTGTTTGTCTTAGGCACCCAGTGAATGGCAATGGAAATAAGTGAAATGTAGACTTATGGGTGATCATATTAAAAAGAAGAGGAGTGAGGAATTGAATCTACTCACACTGCACACCTTACTCTTGCTTTTTCATTTCATGATACATGCTGGGTCATAAAACATTGTTTTGTTATTTTTAATAGCTAGCTATACCAACATTTAATTTATTTTTTAACTAGCATTAAGGTAGTTTGTGAATTTTTTCCCCTATTACAGAGTGCAATAGGTATGAGAATAACTTATGGAATAAATTCCTCTAAATATATTTCTGAATCAAAAGGAATATGCATTTTTGATTGGTACATTTTCATTGGAATAACTTTGGAATAGTTGCAAAATAAGAACTAAGATTAAAAATGTATAATTTTCTACTTTTTAAGTGACAATCCATGAATGATGATATGGTGTTCAGCTCTTGCTAATAAATGGAAAAGAACAGAGGGTGGAAGACAAGAAGCATTGATATTAGGTTATTTGATGAGATACACTCTGGATCTTACTTTCAATGAATAACAGCATAAAATTATTATTTAGCCAAAATAATCTAATCTTTAAAGTATATCTCATTTTATAAAATACAGATGATAGTCTATATAAAAATGGAATTCTCAATTTTATATAGCAATTGATGATTATATTTTTATGTCCTTTTTAAAAATGATGTTAATTTTGCATGACTTAACTAGGTAGGTCTCATACTCTTGTCACAAAGTAAAACAGTGTTCAGAATCATTCTGTATTAGTTGAGTATCAAAACTGTCTCTATGTAATAGTAAGCAACCAGTTAAATTTTCTTAACATCTGATTTTCTCCCTTTACAGGTTGCACTTTGTACAACTCCACTACACAATAAACATGCATATTAAATATTATCGACTATAGTAGAGTTCAGTAAACATATCAGATAAAGAAGTAGAAAATATATGAAGCTATGCAAGACATTTAGTTTCTTCACAGCCACTTGTCCCTGTCATTATAGTGCAAAACAGCCAGAGATACCACAAAACTGAATAGTATGGATATGTCCCACAATGATTTACTAAAATAGTGGTGGTCTAGATTTGGTATGCAGCCTGTAGTTTGCTAACTACTGCAATAGAGGAACAAATGAAAAATATAGCTTTTAAATTTTTTCTATCCTCAAGATGCTATTATTTAAATAGTGTCTTTCAGTAACAAAAACATTTTATTTAATATATTTATAAATATTTCCTGAAATAGTAATTTTGAACCATCATAAAGGACACCAAAACCAAAATATTTCTAGCTTTCTTATAAAAATATTCTAAAACTTCTTAATAACTTTGCATGATTCTGTAAGTTGCAAATCCATATGAAATCCAAGAAGCAGTAAAGTGTACATTTAGACACCTTCATAGAGAAATTTAAAATTTACTTCTGCTCCCTCTATGTTATGCTATGTTTGCCTTATTTTTAATTCAGGAATGGGTCTACAGAGAAAATCATGTACGGAATTGTTTGGCTTGAACTGGGTGTAGCTGTCTTGAGTATTGCTATGGCTCCACTTTTGAATTATAGTTACATCTTAATTTTAATAAAGTAGTCTACCTGGAAAGAAAAATGTAGGATCTGTCTATAATAATGATCCTTAAGTGATAATATAATACTAGGAATGTATAGACTAGAACCTTTTAATTTTCTAATAATGGATTCTTTTTCTGCTACATTTCACTGTGCATGAGATGAAATATTGTGGTGCAGTTAAACATCATGATTTATGAGACTTATTAAGTATTAAAAAAGCACAATTAGTTTTCTAGTGCCAGAGGCATGTCTGAGTTATTTGAGTGGAAAGCAGCTGTGGGTCAATGGAAAATAATTGATACTTCTTTAGAATATTTTGAGCTTTTTTCATTATTGTTGTTGAATTTAACTGTAAGATAGTCATTGAAGCTCATCATTCATCTTTTTTGAGATTCTGTGTGAAAACACTGTAAACATGACCTAATTAATATTCATTATATGATTTAATTTATTGGAAAGACTAGTAAATATAATAAAGTTGAGGAAAGCAACATTTCTTATTAACTTATTCTTTCATCCTGCTATGTTTTCAGACTCACAGGTATAAAATTAGCTAGGGTTGCTTCTAGAGATGAAGCCACCTCTCCGCTGGGCTTTCCCTCTCCAGGCTGCAAGACAAAGATAGCTTAGAATTCTTGGGCTGAAAGTAAAGGGACGGCAGTTAGGTAAGGCTAGCTATTTAGCTATTCCAGTGGTAGTAGCAGAGTCACACGTATGCACTCAAGCGCGTGCACACACACACACACACACACACAGAATCTTGCAAGTTCTTTTTGGCCTTGATTCATAACTGATTCTTTGTTATTTTTCATACACATGCCGTTTCCACAACAAATAAGACTTAAACCCACAATGCATGGATGGGAAGCATGCTGTGCAACTAAGAAAACAAAAACATGGTGTGTATATTGGTAAAGAAACACAACTGTGGACGGTTTTACGGTCTACCATACTTACCCTTTGTGCAGGCAATATAATTTACATTTTAACATGTGACATTTTTTTCAGAATAATTAAAAGTTGTGCCTATATTGAATTCAAAACTACCAAATCCATTTTATAAGTTAAAGCTACCTTACAAAATTAGTTCACAAAGAAAATATTATTTTTGTTACTTAATATATTATATTGCTAATTATTATGCAAATATTGTTATGATGTATATAATAATTATACAGAATAGTACCACTAAAACACAGTTTACACTAACAAAGCATTCACAACAGATTGAGAAGCAAAGACACATAAATAAATCGTATTATGCTAAACAAAACTTTTTTAACAGCCCTACCAATTGACAAAGTATTATGGAAAGTTTGAGGAGGTAGTGATTCAGCTTTGAGAACAGGATATTGGGGAAAATTCTAAGAGGAGTTAAGTTTTGAGTAAAGTCTTGAAGAAGGGGTAAGACTGCAAAGGAAGTGGCAGAGGGCATCCCAGGCTGAGGTGAATCAGCAGCAAAGCCAAAGCCAGGTCACATGGGTGGGAGCTGACCATATCCTCAAAAGTTTGGTCACATAGGAAGCCTGCAGAAACCACAAGGCTACACTGGGAAAAGTACAGAGCAGCACATGGACATAACCTCTTCCAGAATGTCAAATTATTCCCTGTGACTGCTCTAAGACGCCTGACATGAACCAATAACCAGAAATAGCATAAGACATAAGTGCATAAATCACATTTTGGACCCATTGTCTTAGAGTGGGGTAAGGCACACAATAAGAAGGCACACAATAAGACAGAAATTTGGGAACAAGTTGTGTGCTTGGAAGAAGTAGGGAAGTGAGAAAGGAAACAAGGAAAGAAAAACAATATGAAATGATTGTATTATGATTGTAACCAAATTTCTGCTTTCCTATAGCAACTCTGTGAGCTGTTGTGGTCTACAATTGAGAGTGCCCAGAGGAATGAGTAAACCTCTATTTCCCACCAACTCTCATTTCTCATTTGTTTGGGGTTTTTCGTGGGGTATTAAACTCTTCAGTCTTTCCAGTTTGCTACAACTGAAATCAGTACGTTATAGACAGGAAATGCTCTCACATCAAAAACCAAGAAGGTCAAGGTATGTATCACGAAAACACATGCTGACTCTATATGTCATTTACGTAAGTAGAGGAATGTGAACAATATTAAAAGAAAGTCCACAATGGATAATATCAAATGATAGACTATAAAGAAATTCACTAACTTTAAAATAATAGTTGACTCTGGAGAGAAAAGTTGGAAAAAAAGATTATCTGTGCTTTAGTTGAATCTCTAATTCTTTTTAAATGTATATGTATCTAAAGTCAATATATAAATCTATAAGTATTTGTAAATTGTGTCAGTTGAGTATAGTTTTAATTATTCTGTCATTCTCTATATGTTTTAAATATTTTGAAATTTTCAGAAATTTGTAAACTAAAACATAATGACTGAGAACAATGAAGGAATCTTATATAATGTCTACAAATTAACAACTTTTGATTTATGTTATTAATTTGTATCAATTTACAGAGAAACAGTATAGTTAAATTATAGTGAAAAACAAATAAAACCAATTATTCCAAAGTTTTAATTAAAGTAACCTGAGTTGAATTTCTAACATTTAAACATATGGTTATGTATTATATATAAATGAAACAACAGGCCACATTAATCAATAACTCCTCTTTGCACTTATGCAAGATCTCTAACCAGACACATTGCTCCACCCCATTAGCTATTTCTTCTGGAAAGCTGTGAGTTGGTGGCTGAGAGCTATCAGGGTAAAGTTTTCTCTTTTCCTCTTATTGAGCTCTGGCCTATTTTCAAATGCCCTCAAGGCAGTTAGGAGAAGCATTGTCTTGGGTGGGCCAAGAATAAAGAAGTCTTAAGATGCTCAGTTGTTGTTGAAAGTCTTTTATACATTTTCTAGATTCTCAAACAGCCCTGTTGTTGCCTCTTTTGATATACGTGACTGTCTCAGTCTTTATTTATTTACAGCCTTCCTTGCAGAGTCAAACTTATTTGGGGGAGTGGCTTAGAAACAAATATTACTATGTCCTCCTTGATTGTTCTCTAAATAGATATTTTAAAATTCACATATTGTATTAATCCAAGCAGTGACCAGTGTCAATGGGGAGTCTTGCTACCAATTTCCTAGAATACCATTCTCTAACTTCCCACAGAGGCTCCACTGGACACTCAGTGCCTACAGTTAAAAATCTGTGGTTGTATCCCTATCTTCATTTTATAATTCAGCAAGCCTGTTCTGAAGGGAGATGCAATTTGAGGACAGTGCCTTGTGATGTATAAACACTAATGTAATGTGAACTCTTTAGAATAACCAGGAAATACATAATTATTATGGTCAAGTTAATTTATATCTGACTTTTCATGCTTAATAATATTGATGTTAATGTGGCAGTTGCAAGCAGTTTTAAATTTTTTGGCAGCTCACTGCCATAGTACACAAATTAATTATTTTTTTGTTAAAGGGGACAGGAAGGTGGGAAAATATTCTAGGCAGTGATTTCTTCTTTAACAAATTAATGAGAACGAATGAAGACTCTTTGATGCAGAACTAAAGAATGCATTATGGGACAACCTTTCTGAAATTGCATCATTGCTGTTAAATCATTGCCAGAACTAAATAAAGCTCTGAGTTCTTCACTGAGGCTCTAAACTAAAATTATAGTATATGTGCAGAGGCCATTTGAATATTTCTGACAAAGATAAGCTAGTGAAATGAGTTCATGCTTCTATTGAAACAGGATAAAACCACTCTACTGGCAAGGCATTTATCATTACAAGAAAAAAAGTAGCAGTAATTTTATTCCCCATTCTGAGATTATCACTCACAGCTATGGTCTCTCTTATTGCAATAACAAATTGAGAAATAATATTTCCCTCAGGAAAATGTGGGATGTTTTAATGTTTTATGGCAGAAAGAGATTTTTGCAGACATTGCAGAAAGCTAATGTCTGCCTTAAATTGGGCTATAATTCAAAGAGAACTATGAAATGCAGCTGCAAAAAGTCAGCCAAATAAGTAAGTTTATACTGTCTAGTTTATTCCTGTACTATTTTTGATTTTTGTTATTGTGGTTCACTTTGTGTTGACAAGATGCCGTCCAACTTGTTTATATCATAGACGTCCTTGGTTAAAGTGAAATTAACTATTCCCAAATAATAGGAAGGAGAGAGAGTTGATGATGTTAAGTTCTCCAGATGCATTTCACTATTTTTCATGCATTAGCCTATTCATTAATTTACAAATACACATTGAATACTATTTATAAAACAATATACTATAAGCATAGTATACTGTTTAACAAAGGAGGATCTTCTCTAATATGGAAGCTAAAATTAGTAGACAAGACTGGCAAAAACACATACAAATAATATCTGATGAAAATACATAATAAAATATCAGACAAAACTGTATTGTTTTAATGAATATGTGCCTATCTTAAAATCTTACTTTTCTAAAGTATCTGTAGTTTTTTTTCTAATGAAAATAAAATTTTACTATAGTTTAGTTAGTTGCATTTCATCAATTAATCAATTATTTAAAATTATTTTATATAGTTTTAGTGTATTTTATTTCTAATTTCAAAATGTATAAAATGAATAGGAAGAGTTGTAATATTAGCATTCATATTCCCAGTTTCAGAGCTAATGAATCTCTAGTAGAAGTCAGGACCCCTGCAGCACCCTGACCTCTGGCCATCCTCTCCTAATCTTTAAGATTTCCTTAAAAATGATCATCATCTCTTACTTTGTAATTTATTTTATATATAACTATAATTTTACTAATTACTTGTTTAGTATCACTACCTTAAAAATTGTAAAAATATAATCATAGTATGTATTAATCTCATGAATTGTTTTGCATAATATTATGTCCTTAATTGCTCCATGTTTACATATGTAACTGTTGTTTATTTATACATTGTTCCATTGTATAACAAAAATTGCATTTTTCCAACTTTTGATAGGTGTGTGAGCTGTTTTCCTGATTTTGGATGAGAAGGGCAATGATAGGCAAGTCTCCTGAACATGTTTGTATAGTTACCAGGGGCACCTGTACTATCATTTCTCCAGAATACACTTAAGAATGTCATTACTGAATAGTGTGATCAGCTTTACTAGTTAATGGAAAGAATTTAAAATAGAAAACAAAAGCATCTAATGCCGCAGTCTGGCTGGGCACACAATCACGAAAAATTGATGAGTTAGCTAATGAGTTAAATACTTGGGCAATAATCATGTGTAAATCTAATGTTACATTTGATAATCATTTACCATCTAATCCTTTGTTGTCTTTTTGGTCTAAGCATCCTGTAGTTTTTCCTAAAATGACAAGAAAAACACCTATCATGAATGCTCCAAATATATTCACTGATGGGTCTAATAATGGTACAGCAGCAGTAGTTATCCCAGATCGAACTTTTACATTTTTAGTACCGAAACAATCAGCTCAAAAGGTAGAGCTTAATGCAGTTTTACAAGCTTTTTTGATGTTTAAAGATTCTATATTTAATTTATTTTCTGATAGTCAGTATGTAGTTAATGCTATAGTATCTCTTGAAGATGCTGGTAGGATTTCCCCTTCTTCTACTGTTTTCTCTTTGTTTTCCACTATACAAAGTCTAAACTGGGACAGAAAAGATCCATTCTTTATAGGACATATTAGGGCACATACAGGATTGCCTGGAGCCCTTAGTTTAGGCAATGATTTAGCAGATAAAACTACACATGACATACATATTTTCTCTACATTTGAAGAAGCTACAAATTTTCATAAAAGGTTTCATGTTAATGCTAATACTTTACAAAAGCATTTTAAAATAACTAAAGAACAAGCCAGACATATAATAAAACAATGTCAAAATTGTGTGACATTTTTACCACAAGTTAATCTTGGAGTCAATCCTAGAGGACTGATACCTAACCATATTTGGCAGATGGACGTCACACACTTGCCAGAATTTGGAAAATTAAAATATTTACACGTTACAGTCGATACTTCTTCTGGATTTTTGATGGGCTCCCTTCATGCCGGAGAAAAAACTAAAGATGTTATAGCTCATTGCTTACAAAATTTTGCCACTGTGGGTGTTCCTAAACAGTTAAAAACCGATAATGGTCCTGGCTATACCTCTACCTCTTTTAAACAATTTTGCTCATCATTTGGTATTACTCATATAACAGGAATCCCATACAATCCACAGGGACAAGGCATAGTTGAAAGAGCTCATCAAACTATTAAAACATACTTATTAAAGCAAAAAGAGGGAATTGGAAAGGGGTATATATCCCCCAAAGATAAACTTCAAATAAAGCTTTTTACTCTAAACTTTTTAAATTTGGATTCATCAGGACTTAGTGCTGCGGAAAGGCACATGTATCCAAAAAATGTACATAAGCCTAAAGTACTTTGGAAAGATATTCTAACAGGACAATGGAAAGGTCCTGACCCAGTGATTGTCTGGAGTCGGGGGTCTGTTTGTGTTTTTCCACAGGGAGAACAGCAGCCGATTTGGATTCCAGAGAGATTAACTAAAACAATTTCTACAGATCGAAAAGAAGATGATTTGACTCAAATCCATAACAGCTGATATCCAGAACTCCAGCTTGGCCATTCTTACATCTGCGACAGTTATTAACCAGGATGCTTTTTTCAATAGCTATTTTATTATTGCATTTTTCCACATCATAAGGTTCTATTTTTATTTTTTGAGCTCATACAAACCTAGGTTAATGTTTTTCTGATCAGTTTTATTTTTTGACTGTGGAGTTTTTAAACACTGCAATAGAGATTTCACCTAGGTAAAGCTACAAGGCCTTTACTATTTTCTTATGTGTTGTACGTTTGTGTACACTCTTGTGTTTTGTGTTGTATGTCTGTATGTGCGTATGTCCATATTTCTTACATGAGGAGCGCTCATGAAAAAATGGATCCGAATTATTATTATTTTTTTTATTCACGTGATTTAAATGGTTTAATTTAAATTAGGTAAAAAGCTCTTAAGGATTGTTTTTAAAGTAGGTTAACAGATCTGTTTGTTTACTTTCACCTTTCCTTTTCATTATATTCAATAATTCTTTTCAGGATAATGTCTTTTTAGCATCATTGCCAGAATTCCTATCTTCATCCCAGTGCCGGTGAAGACAACGATAAAACCACACTACAGCTTCTATGATAGCTATCACAGTAAACTGTATAAACTGATGCATCAATGAATATAACTCAACAAGTAATGCTCAATCAAGGAGTCAACTTACTTTGGGAGGAAACGGATTTGGGGAGGAAATGGACATATTGATAGATTCCTCCGCTTTGAACTGCTTGCAGAACTTGCCTGGACTATGTAACTATCGTTTGGTGCAGCGAATTGTGGTAATGCTGGCATATCTTTGCTGATGGTGTCACCAGTGATGCAATTTTTCTCAAGGAGCCGTCAATTGGCTTGGTGTCGTGGCATTTCTGTATCCTCCTCCCTTCTGCTAGTGATGGTCTAAAATTTGGGGGCCAATGGCTATATGCTGGACCGGTAGTCAGTGACGGGTATGATCCAATTGCAGTGGTATCAACCTAAGACAGGAGGCTGACGCCTAAAGGTCAGTTTTCCAATGACAGGTAAGAACCATATGTTGAATTGGACAACCTACCAGGCACGGTCCTTAAGCCACATTAACCTCACTCCCCCACTGGCACCAAGGCCAAATTTGGGGGCCAACAGAGGTGAGGCAAAGAACCTCACCCCCCCACTGGTGCATAGACCTATCCACAAGTATGGCTGTATGCTGGACCGGTAGTCAGTGACGGGTATGATTCAATTGCAGTGGTATCAACCTAAGACAGGAGGCTGACGCCTAAAGGTAAGTTTTCCGATGACGGGTAAGAACCATATGTTGAATTGGACAACCTACCAGGCACGGTCCTTAAGCCACATTGCTTGTTGTTTAATTAATCAGAAGGGGGGAGATGCTGGGAGCCATTAGCCAAGTGGGTATGACAATTTCCTTGCCAGCGTATCCCATGTTGCAGTGACATTGAATGTAGGTGACCTTGCTCAAGGACCAAGGCAGATTAGGGTGTTCCCAGTTTAGGTTCCAGGTTTAAGGTTTAAGATTATTCCTGCTGGGAATAGGGCGTATCCTGCTGCCTGAGTTCCCCTTGAGTTCTCACGGGATTCAGACAGTATATTTTTGGGAGATAGAAGCCCAGTGGATGTGGATTTGGGCAGAGAACGTGGATTTCCCCAGAACGTGATTGTAGACGGCTGGTGTGAGTTCGGGAATAAAGAGTTGCTGTTTGAATCTACAAGCTGTGTGGTGGCTCGTGATTGTGTGCCCAGCCAGACTGTGGCATTTGTGCCCAGCCAGACTGCGGCAATCTAATGCACAATAGAAAAATGAAAATCATAAAATAATCTTAATAAATATAAGAAAATCATTTCATGAAATTCAACAGTCTTTCATTAAAAACAAAACAAAATCACCTAGGAAAAATAAAGGAACTTCATTACTTGATAAAAGTTTTTTCAAATAAAAGCTAAAGAAAGCATTGTATTTTAACACTATTATAATTTTATTTAATATTTTACTGGAAGTCTTAAAAAAGACAATAAGTTGTAGAGAAATTGGAAAAATAATCTTGTAATGCATCTTAGATAATTTTGAACATTCTATAGTGGTGTTTTGTTTTTTCTTTCCAACCTTTATACCTTTTATTCTTCTAGTTACATGTTGCATAGAAATGTTGGATTATAGACATCTTTGCAATTGTTTTAACTAAAGGAAAAATCTTTATTCTTTTAACACTAAGTGCAAGATGTGTAGATTTTTAAAATTAATGTTCTTTTCTCTAAGTACAAGGATTTTCCTTTTATGTGTTTGTGACTCAAAATTTTGTGTAAAATTTATCTATCCCATCAATATTTATTCGAACTTGCCTATGAGTTCACTGAATTTACTGTTTCTGCTTTGAGAGACCTCAAATTACTTATTAATATTCTTTAATAGCTATCAGGCTTTGCAATATCTTGAATCACTTTTAAAAATTAGATTTTTAAAGCAGCTTAATGTTTTCTCAAAGTTACATTTATTAGCCTAAATATACTCATGATACAGTACATTTTAGTAATTCTGTGATTATGTCTCCTTTTACATTCATGTCATTGCTTAACTTTGTTTTCTCATTGGATTTAGATGAATCTTAAGAAATGCATGTTTATTTTGCATTTAATTTTGACTTTATTGGCTTTGCTTCCAGTTTCCTAAATTACACCTATCATTTTTGATGATTTCTTTTGCTATCATTGACTTTATTCTATTTTCCTTATTTTTTTACTCTGAACTCAATATTTTATAGTGTTTGTTTCCTAAAGGAAGATATATGTTTCCTTCTAAAAACAAGTTTTTCACCCCAAATTTTGAAGCATAATGTTCTACTTATTATTAGTGCCTAGCTCCCATTATGGTTTTCATTTGTAGTTTAACTTTCAAATATACTTTATCCAGTTTGTAAAAGTTAATTTTCTATTGAATTGCCTGTGTTTAGAAAATATTTTCTGTATGAACACAAATATTTAATTTTGTGTTAAGGCTCACCTATTACTGCAGTAGAAACTCAAGTTCTCCAGAATTTATTTTGCCCTTATGAACATTTAATCCCTAGGGCTCCAGCTATCTCTTCTCTTTAATTCTTTATGGATTCTTATTGTAAGTCTTCTTCAATGGTTTATTGATAAATTATTCACTATTGGTAGTTACAATTTCACCTATTATCCGGGACAGGAGACTTTAGTCATACCTACCTGCATGTGTGCATGATTTCAAGCCATCTATTTACTTTTGTTGTAAAACAGAATGGCTCTAAGTCAGTTTGTATTCAACTGACTGCATTTAATTTCATTTGGTTGATTTCCTGGTACATACATGTCCTGTTCATTCAGTTAGGAAAATTTTATTGGCTTCTCCTAATTCCCAAGTACTATTGAAGACACTGATGAAATAACTATGAGCATTGGAAGTTTGTCTTTTGTGAAAGAAAATAAATATCATATTAAACATTATTATTGATCAATCCTAAGAAGAAAAGTAAAGCAAACTAAAGATATGGTGAGTATGTGTGGGAGGAGGGCAGGGGTGTGTTCTGTAGTTTCATATAAGTGAAATCCTTCTCTAAAAGTTCATGCATGGTCTGAGACCTGAAAGGTTGGGCTGAAAGAACCTTATGGTAATTGTAGGAAGAGAGATCCAGCTAAGAAAGACAAACATTACAAAACTCATGAGGCAGGAAGACTCCTGACATGCTTAAATTTTAAGGAGACCTATACTGTAATATCTGAGGAAGAGTTCGAAGAGTCAGAGACAAGGTGGTAGTAACAGTTAAATAAATACATGAGAATATCTGTCTTTTGTTTAAATGTATTGCAATTTCTGTGGATATTTCTGGCTGGCATTTAATATTTTATAGAAAATGGAATGTTATTTGTACTTCCGTTACTTTCACTTGTTTGTTTGCTTGTTATATCTCTTTATCTGCTTGGGTGATTATGTAAGATTATTTTTCAAATCTTCAAAATTCAAGCATCTTGATAGACTTCATTAATTTTGCATTAATTTTGCCAGGAATAAGAAGAGTGCTTTTGATCCAGAACATCAAGTCATTACATACAGATATTTTTGTTTTAACACTTATTTATTTTGTTTTATCTTTTTGTCTAGTATATGAATTTATTGAAGCACTTTATTCATATTTATAATCTTATCTTAATATTTCCTGGCTCTTGATTCGTTTCTCTTTTCATATTTTTTTTTTTATTTTACTGCAATGATTTTAAAGGAATTCACCATTTACCTTCTTACATTTCTATTCCCCTTTCTTTGTGTTTTCATTTAAAATTTTAGAGACTTTGATGGAAATTATATCAGTTTGCATTTTTAAATTCCATATGCGTACTGTTAATTAAGCAAGTTCTTTTCTCCTTGCAATCTGCCAGTTTTAGTCAGCTTTTTCATTGCTGTAATTTAAAGGACCCAACCAGCAAATATATAGAGGAGGAAAAGTTTATTTGAGGGCTCCTGGTTTCAGAGGTCTCCGTTCATAGAAATCTGGTTCCATTCCTCTGGGCTCAAGATGAGGCTGAACATCATGGTGGGAGAGTGTGGCCAAGGGAAGCAACTCACCTTCTCAGCCATATCCTACCACTTCAATTACCACTCAGTTAATCCCTATTAGAGCATTATACCACTGGTCGGGTTAAGGTAATCATTTCTCCTTGAAACATAGTCTCCCATGTGAGATATTGGGGGACACCTCACAACCAAACTATAATACTGCCTGTCAGATTTATGTTTTTGCATTTCTGACACTTCTTTTCATATGTTGTTTTATTTTTATAAAAGTAGTATAATTTTGTATTTTATTGTGAATTTAATGTAGATCTTTCCTAACACTTTTACTTTCTTTCTCAGCTTTTATTTTGAAAAATGATTTTCTTTCTTTGATTTTTCCTACCAATGGTTCTCCCAGTACATCATTCACTCTGATGCTGTATAATATTCACTTTCTTTTTATTTTAATATTGTCACTCATTCAGATTCAATTGAGTAAAAGTTATTCAAATATTCATTTTCCAAATATCAAAGTTGTGGGGATTTTATGTGTTTTTCAAATAATCTTTTCTTCATTAGTTATTTGCACAGGCTGTTAAAGATTTGATTGTGAATTACATGGAAAAGGGCATCACAACAGGGATGAAAATATGAAAAATAAAATTGAAGACATTTCTAAAATCCTGGAACCCTTGACTGCTCAAATTCAGAATTATATATTAGCAAATACTGTACTCTAAGAACAATAAAAAGATTGAATCTGTATCTATTTTCATCACAAAAATAAGCACCAAAGAAAAAAACTTTTTAGAACTTAAATACTATGAAAGACAAAGTAAAATATTGGGTTAATAAAAAAATTGAATAATTTTTTAGAATACTTATGATATTTATGAAAGAAATTAAAGAATAAATAAGTATATTGAATCAATTTTTCAAATAATGAAAGTAAAAATTTTGGTTAAGTGTCCATGAAACATTTCATGTCTTTATATTCAATTAGTCTTTAACAAAAGTGTCAAGAACACATCATGGAAGTGGATAGTCTCTTCAACATATGATGTAAATAAAGGACACCTACCTGGAGAAGAAAATTAGACCCTTATCTCACACTATTTGCATAATCAACTCAAAATGCACTTAAGGATTTAAATGTAAGACCCGAACTGTAAAACTCCCAGACATTCTTGGATATAATTCTAAAAGTGCAGGCAATGAAACAAAAAAGAGACAAATTGGTTTACACTAAACTAAAAGGATTCTGCAGAGTCAAGGAAACCATCAACAGTGTAAAGATACAATTTTTAGAATGGGAGAAAATATTTGTAATCTGTCCATTACATTTAGTAAAAGTTAATTCACAAAATATTAAAGGAGCTCACATTGTGCTTTTCAATAGCAAAAAAAAAAAAAAAATAGATAACACAGTTAAGAAAAGAAAATAGATCTGAATAGATATTTCTCAAAAGAAGGCATACAAATGGCCAATGGGTACATAAAAAAATGTTTGAGATCACTAATCTTCATGGAAATGCAAACCAAAACCACAAGACACCAACTTATACATTTTTTTTTTTTTATGGCAGTGTCGGGAGCCGCTCTGCAAATACATGCCTTTATGTCCTGCAATAACTGGGACTATACTTCCTCTCTGATAATGAGGGATGGCTCCAGGAGTAGGCATTACCAGTGGGGTTGAGTTACACTCACCTGTTCCTTTGTAATTCTACTCCTTGCCTCATTTGAATGGCTTCTCCCCAATAAAAGTTCCAGGCTACTCTCTTCTTCTAGCTTGCCTTACCTCCTTTGTGGGATCTGGGTCAGAGGAGCCCTCACAGAATCCAAAGAAAAAGGTATTTCTCTGTCAGTGTGTCATTATTTTCGTGCCAGCCCAGTTCAGATGGAGTGACTTTGCTGATTTAGCCATGTGTCACGGAATGGCAGCTACTGAAAAGACTCAAGACAACAAGTACTAGAAAGGTTAGAGAGAAAAGGAAAATTTCACACATTGCTGGTGAAAATGTAAATTAGTGCGTGTTAAATATAGAAAAGGGTATGGAGATAAATCAAAATTTAATTTTTTCAAAAAAAAAAAATAGAATTATTATGTGACCTAACAGTCCTATTTCTGGATATATTTACAAACAAAAGGAAATCATTTCATTACACACTGTTCAAAATTGCCAGATACAGAAATGATAAATATATAAATAATGAAATATTTTTTAACATTAGAAATCTGTTCATTTACAAAAACATGTATGAAACTGTAAGATACTATGCAAAGTAAAATAATCAGGATTTAAGGACATAAATACTGCATGATTTCATTTGGATCTGGGTGTGAGAGAAATGGAGAAATATCAATCAAGAGATGCAAAGTTTCACTTATGCAAAATGAGTAAGTACTAAAGTTTAAATACAGAGCATGGTGACTTTAGTTAATAGTATTGTATTGTACATTTGAAATTTGTGAGGAGGGCAGATTTTAAATGTACTCACTAAACTAAAAAAATATTGATATGAGATGTTGTATATTTATTTACCTTGGTTATGATAATCATTTAACAACATTGCGTACACTTTAAACTATTTTATTATCAACAAAACCTCAATAAACATTGGAAAAATAAAAAGTTAACATCTGCAAATGAAAAAAAAAACATTTACAATAGCAATATATACACTGAAGTGTAAAAAATGACAAAGAAGCTTAAAATTTATTATTTGAAAATTGTTTAATTTTAAGCAAATTTAATCTAAAGAAGAATAAAAAACTAATTCTTTTTATTATACATGACAATAGAATATATTTTGATAAAATAATATAAGCAGGAAATATTTCTTATTCTAATTAGGACCCCATTCTTGTGGGTGGGCATGATGGTGAGATTTGCTTAGGTATTTTTATATATTTATATAGGAAAATATGTCAGATTCATTCACTGTCTTTTCTATTCCTTTATTTATATATTCCTGTGGGAATATATAAATAATATATAAACTAAATATATATAAATAATATATATGATAAATATATATATATATTATATATATATATATATATATATATATAAATTCCCATAGGGATATATAAATTTATAAATAGCCATAAGCATATATAAATTCCCTATTTCTATGGGAATATATAAAAATATATAAATTCCTATAGGAATATATAAATTTCCTATTCCTATAGGAATAAGAATGAATCTCACCATAGTTCCCCACCCACAAGAATGGGGTCCTAATTAGAATAAGATATATTTCAACATTCACACATTTACTCAGTAACAAAGATTGTCACTAAATTGTTTGTGATGTTTACATATGAGGAAGGCTGAGGTGATATTGCTATAGTAACTTTCAGAGTTATAAGTGAAACAAAATAAATCAAGTAGATGGAAAAAATAGTAGGTGGAATGAAGAGAAGCTTGTTAAATATTAGCAATTAGGACAGAGTGTCACGGTTAAAAGCTGTTATTCTTTATGGGTTAGGAAAGTACCACAGTGAGATTTTATTTGTAGTAACAAGAATAAGAGAAATTTAATAGCCAAAAATCATTGGCATCTCAGTTTTATATATTTGTATATTCAAAGATTTCTGCTTTGTTTTTTTCAGGATCTCTGCCTCTTTATAAATGATCTTTCACTTTCTGTATTTTCTCTCTGATTTCATTTTTCATACTGTACTTTATGTCACAAATCAGTTTAACTATGTGCATTCTAAATTTCTTTCCTGACACTGTGGTGTCAATGAATTCTGTTATTGGAGTATCTTGGTTTATTTGGAGCAATTTGTTCCCTTGTTATTTATTTTGTTTTGTGTCTACCCATCCGACAGTATAGATCTGAGGCAGTAGAGTTCCTACCCTGTAGATTTATAGTGTCCTTGAAGGTTTCCAGTACCTTACTGTTTAGGAAAAGACAAATAACAACAATAACAAATGCGAGCAATAAACAGTATTAAACCAAATAGTTCCTACTATGATGTCTACAATGTTAATTATCACAATAAACAGAAATGATATGATCAGTTATTGCCTACAATAAAAATAGCAAGTTTGCAAAAGATTTTATAATTTCAAACGGTGGAGAGGGAGAGAAGAGAAGTGATAAAGAATGGGATGATTATGAGGAATGAGGAGAGAATAAGAAGATAAAAAATAAAGGAAGAGTGAAAGAGAAAACAATAGGGATTGGGCTGTTAGCAAAAGAAAAGAAAGAATCAAGGGAAATGGAGGAGTAAAAAATATATCAATATAATGTAAATATTTTCAAAAATTAAAATTAAATTAAAAGAATACAAAACAAAACTAAAATATACTAATCAAACATTCTAGTTCACAAGAAAACTAATCAATGAAAAATAACTGGCTTTAAAGATGCTAGAAATGAGGGGGGGGGAATATGAATATGCATAAATGTCCATTTACTATTAAGGTCACAATTAAACAGAGAAGAAGAGTTAAAAAAATCTTGATGAAAAATTAAAGAATTATTTCTGTTGGAATTCAAAAGATTCTCAGCTTCTCTTCTCAGCAGTTTTAGGTGCTGTGGCCTGGAGGGTGATGCTCCATTCCCTGGATTGCTGGAGTGAGAGGGGTAATCCTGTAGCAGAATTCCTGGAGGCACGGATAAGGTTTTGGAGGGCTCCAGACTCTCCTCTAAATGCCAATTGGTCTGGAGATTTAAAATCATTGCACCCCCAGTGCCCAGTACTTGCTGGTCTATGCTAAAAAACTGTACCCCAGGGATCTCTCCTGGGTTCCACTCATATGGTGGGGGAGCCAATTCTTAGTCCCCTGTGACACCTTCAGGCCCCATGTTTCCTGGTGTCAGGCTCAGTCTCCAAATATCTCTCCCTCCTCCACCCTTCCAAGTTCCTGACCAGAGGCATCTCTCCCAGCCAGGGAGGAGTAGAGCTGGGTGGGTTTCCACAACCAGTTGTGCCCTGGGTAAACCTCTCTCCATGTCTGATTTTTCTCCTGGTCACTTAAGCACACTCTACATCATTCAGTGTGTGTTTACTGGGCCTGAATTTGGGGCAAAACTCAGTTTTTCCAGGAATTGGCCCCCTCAGCTGCTGGCCCTTATTGTTGTGCAGCATCTTCCAGGTTTGCTGGGTAATGTCCTGGATGTCTATATGCTCCAGACCCAGACATTCCTTAGGCCTCCCCAAAATGTGGGTTCCTTTATTACTCTTATCCCTCCACTATGCTCACTGTAAGGATGGTCTTAGGCCTTACCCTAAGCAACTGCATTTTAAAACTCCATCTTAAAATAAACCTGCAGTCTCACCAGGCAATACACAGAGCCCTCCAATATGGCAAGCAGGCATAGCCTGATAAAAGCAAGTCAATTTCCACAATCCTGACAAGAGTCAGGGTGAAGTCACATGTCATTTGTTGTAAGCCTGATTAGAGCCAGAAAGGTATCAGGGCAGAAACCACTAGATTATATGTCCTCTTTAAAATGTAAGATGTCACTAAGAAACCTGGTAACAGCTGATAGGGACCCAAAGGGCAAACAGAAACTTCCAAAATTTAGTATAAATAATGGAACAAATGAACTGACATTTAATCAGCTGACACCTATACCCACATGCCTGAAAGCCTGATGAGGACCTAGATTGATATCCCAACTCTTCTCATCATCTGTCTGATCCTCTTTGCTTTCCTCACTGCTCTCAAACTCTACAGCAGCCTCTTGACCCTGGTTAGAAAGGCTATTTCTCCATATGAACTTCTTCTCAGTCAGCCTCAACTCCACCCCAGGAGAAGTCTCCATCAGTTGTCGCGACCCCTTGCCCGCAAGGAAGACGCAACTCGAGAATCTTCTTTCAACAGTTTATTCAGGCCCTGGATATTTCTTCTTCTTCCTCTTGGATGTCCCTCCCAGCCTTAATAAAGCATCCCAAGCCCCAATGCAAAGCTGCCGCGTGGAGCTTTCTCACAGGGTGGTGAAAAATCATGTGCCAACTTTCCCAAATAAGGAGTTGTTTGTCACAGACCACAGTGGAGCCAGCGTCATCTTGTAATGGCGACCATAGTCTGCAGAAACGGCAGAAGCGGCTCACCACAATCAGTTCCTGACCAGATCACTATAGTCTGGGTCTGAGTGACTGTGCATCTGCTGAACTTTAAGGCTGAAGACTGAAGACTTTAAATCTAGCACTAAGCTTAGCATGCAGAAGGAATGTCTGTAATAGGTCTGTCATGACTAAGTGTGTTTGCAGGGCTTAGCGATAACTTAGAATTTGTTTGCTTCAAATTAGTTGTGTTTATTGCTTTTATCAGCTTGCATTATTGTGTTTGTAGTGCCCAGCATTAAGGATTGTCATTTTCTTGATTATGAACCTATAGAGTGAAATTGTATTTAAGTTATTTGAGTAAATAAAGCACTGAAAGGGGCATTAGCACAAGGACATTCTTTATTTCTCCCCTCGACTACATAAGTTGCACTTCTGCCCATCAAGACACTCACAGAGGGAAAGCTCTGCCTAGTGCTTCCAGCCCCATCTCAGCAGTGGCTGTGCCACTGGGGTTTCTTCCTTATTTTATTATATCCAATCTCCTGAGTTTCCAGTCTGCCCCAAATGTCCAGTTTTAAATTCCAGTAAATTTCCCCTCCTTATTTTTGTTCACCCACTTTGCTGAGAAGCTGCCTGCCTGCTTTCTTCGTTTCACTCCACGGAGCAGTCAGGAAAGTGACCTCCTCTATTCCACCATCTTGAAAACTCTTCTGGAAATTTTCGATCTACTATTATAAATACTAGTATGAATTTGAATATAAACTGCTGATAGTGTAAGGTCAGGCACCAGTGATCAAAAGGAGGTAAATTAAAAGGCTGCTGAACAAGGCTTTATTGAGATTCCCTCCCAGGTGAGACCCTCCAGTCCAACAGAGTCACACAGGCTCAGTTGGATGGGAATTTTTATTGGGCTTAGGGCAGGAAGGGAGGGCTTGAGAGAGGAAAGGGAGGTTTTTAGAGTCTCTTGTCCTACAGGGGTTGGTTGGGAGAGCTTGCTGAGATCCAGCATTGGTCAGGAGACTCCGGTGATTGACAGGTGGTTCCAGAAGTCAGCGCCTGATTGGTGGTTCTTTCTGGTGTGGGGTTGCCTGGTGCTTTGTTCCCTTAGCCACCTCAAACAGACCTAACAGTTAGGGAAGGGGGAATGTTTAGTGGATAAATAAAAAAGCCTATACCTAACTATACATGAAGAAAAAAAGAATAACTTATTTGTGTATGTGATTCTCAGACGAATGGAGCAGAAGGTATGCTGGGAAGCAGAAACAGCATGTTTAAAAAATAGTTTTGCTCAGGAAATCATAAATCCGTAGGCTTTACATGCAGTTCTCCTTTTTCATGGTTCTTTGTAGATGCCATTCGTCTGCTTGCCTTCTGTGCCCATAGTGATATGCTGCTTTCTGCACCGCAGGGCTTATTGCAAACTTGCTCAGTGCCCTAAATCTGTAATGATAAAGGGCTCCACTTCAGTGCATCTAAGAGAGAGAATTGAAGCTGATCCCACAAAGTATGGGTAACATCCTGAAAATCTAGTATTTCAGAAATATGAGAAAAATAAAACATTCATCAAGGAGAGATAGAAAATGCTTTTAGATATATAGGCAGATTATTAAGCCCCAAACAACACATGGAAAATGATCCCCTGATGCTTCTATAGTCTCAGTTTACCTCTTTTACTAAGTACAAACTGAAATTTTACCAGAGTTTTTTCACCTGCCTTTACCTCCATGATTTTTTCTTTAAATAATTGTACAGCATATGAGACAACATTCATTTAGAATCATTGTTTGTTACAATTGCATCTCTAGGTAATTTGTTAACCATTTTTAAATTTTAAAAAAATCTCCATTGCCACTTATTCAGGAGAATGTTAAATGAAAAGTGTTGTCCAGGCACTTTGGTCTATAATTCCAGTGACTGTCGAGGCTGAGGCAGGAGAATAGCAAGTTTCAGGCCAGACTGAACAACTTAGCTAGACTCACAGCAATTTAGTTAGATGCTATTTCAAAATAAGAAATTTTTAGAAAATTAAAATAAAATGACTGAGGTTCACAGTAGTAAAGCATCCCTTGTTTTAATCCCTAGTACCACAGAAGGAATGGAAGGAAGGAAGGAAGGAAGGAAGGAAGGAAGGAAGGAAGGAAGGAAGGAAGGAAGGGAGGGAGGGAGGGAGGGAGGGAGGGAAGCAGAGAAGGAAAGAAAGGAAAGTGTCTCTTCATGAATCATTTCAATCAAAAACCTACCTGCCATTTGAAATGCTTGCCAATGCAAATTTTTATGAAAGAAACATCCATGAAATCACCATTTTCTCTGTTGACACTGAGTTAGCATGTTTATTATGTTCTCCATGCTGACATCTAAAGGAATTTTGTAAGTAAAGGGTTAAGGCTCATCACTTGCTCTTAAGTATATTTATGAGCCACACCTAATAATTTATATTGCTATTCAAAAGCAATTAACAAAATTACCTACTAAAATGTCATATATTTATTTTCTTACAGTTTCTGTATATTAGGAGTTTGAGAATAGCCTTGCTGAGTCCTATGTAAGGCTCCAGTTAAGGCATTGGCCAAAGCTGCCAGTTTGAGATTAACTTCACCTGAGTTTCAACTGGAAATGTTCTGCTTTTGAGTTCATTGAGGCTCTTGGGAGGAAGTATTTCCTTGTGGGTGTTAAAGACTTCATTTTTTTGGGGGGGGGGCTGGCTTTCAGATGGAGGTTGCCTTCAGTTCTCAGGTTTGACTCCAGCAAAATGAACGCTACAATTTTATATAATGTAATCCCATGTTGTGTATATCTAATCCCTCTGTTTCGTTCGACTCATTAAAAGCATGTCACAAGACCTCAACTCTCTTGGGGAGGAGGTCATGAAAAAGTGGGAACATCAGGTATTGAGACAATGAAAGCCAGTTTTAGAGTTGATCCTGTCACACAAATTAAGCTTTTTAATTTGTTAAATTACCATTATTTGTTATTTTTAGTTATACATGATAGGAATCATACTTTTGTATAGCCAACCTAATCAAATTCTCAGTCTGGTAAAAAATAATGTCTGAACATACCATTTTATATGATAATAAATTGAATCTTAATTTGTACAAATATATAGGTCTCGAATATTTTATTCAACCTATGTCACAATTTAAACAAAATTCAGAAAAGGTTACTAACTATAAATCTAGATAATGAATCTCAAGTCTGTTCACACAGATGTAGAAGAAAAGTCTCAAATGACAATCACTTTGACACATTCATCAATCTAACTTTTAAGTAGAAAGTTAAATGAATACCAATGTCTATATTTTGTAGCAGAAATCATCTATATTGAATGAACAATCTGGCATCCCAACAGAATAAAGATTTAAAACATTTCACTCAATATTATAATAAAATATTACAAATCTGTGAATTATAAGATCATTGATTGTCTATACATTGAAATTTTATACCCCTTCTCATTGCAAAATAAAATTTATAATATCATGACTTATTCACATACCATTTCAAATAGTTATATAGAGTATGCAGTTCAACAAGGCCTATGTATTAGAAATTTTTTAATAAATAAAGTAAAATGCAAAATGGTTTCAATCATTACTCAAAATTATGACTTCAAAAATTCTGGACAAACAATAAATATAGATTTTTTTGTTAACATTTATTAAAAATTAGATTTTGAGATAAGAGGATCTAAGACTTTGGCAAAATTATCAAGTTAATTCAATCCTGGGGTAGTGAGTGAACTGTTATCTGTTTATTTGAATTACAACATACCTATTCAACTTTATAATCTTAGAACTGTTAGATGTGTTACAAGAATAAATCAAGGCATTATGCATTTTATGCATGATATTATATTATGGGAAAGGCTATAAAATATCAAGGTATTTAACAAATTTTTTCTTAAAATAATACTATAATTTAGTGTTATACTGTTATTTATTGTTATTCTTTCTTTGCGTTTTGATTAACCTTCTGCAAATAACTCAGAGTTATGAGTTGTTGAGAATTTAAATGAGTCACAATTATGTTACAATCTATTGATTAGAATATAAATTAGTATACCAATAACAATAGCTTTATAATGCCTAGGTTCTCTTATCCCAGTGATTTAGTAATAAATAAGTCTATTGACAATTATTTATCTGTAAGACTAGTTAATCTCTACTGTTAAAAATAACACAATTTGGGGGAAAATTTTCTACCAAAAACAAGGTTAAATATACTATGGTCCAAAGGACTATTTTCTTTCAACTATAAAAAAGTGAAATTGTATTTTAATGTTGCCTTTTACATATGGAAATATGTTTTTATATTTAATATTTTTCATTTACTTTTTAAAAGTTATTTTGGAAATAATATAAATATTATAAACTGGATTTATATAAAATATGAAAGTAATCAGAAAAGAGTTAGGAATGATATACTACAGTGTAAAGCATAATTTCCAGAGGATTCATTTCCTTTTAATTGTTAAATGTTTCAATAACATAGATTTATGATTTGCTCACAGTGGAACCACATCATGTCTGTGTTTAAAGTGTACTCACTTACTAAGCTGATCTTCTAGAGATGGTACTGTTTTCAAATACCTATCATAATGTAGCATCTTACCAATGTCTACCTGCTAAATCTATCAGCCCTGACATCTCCTTTAATATTATAATGCTAGTTGTATCTTGAAACTTGGAGAATGAGATGCAGTTATCCAAGGAAAGAGCCATAGGAGTGTTGTAAGCAAAAAAGAGAATGATATGTGTAAGGGCAATGACGTGGTAAAGAGGAAAATTCTTTGGTTGGAAGAAGATCACACCATTGAGTTACATAAAACAAGGCAAGAAGTGTAGAGCACCTGACAAAGTGCTAGGTTATACAGGACTGCAAAGACAGTAAATTAATTGGGATTTTACCTCAACAGAAACCAAAATATTGTTAAATTTTTCAGACAAGAAAATACAAAGGCAATTTGAATCAATTAAACATATTTTTGCTCACTTCTCTGGAGAGAACAAATTGGGGAAATCAAGACAGTACAGTAAAAGACATTTCTTGGAGTACAGGTAGGTGATGATCTTAGGTCAAAGAAACTGGGAGCATGGTAGTTTTGATACGTGACTAGATTTAAGATGCATATGGGAAAATAAAATTTTCTATAAAATTCACCTCTGAGATATGGAGCCAATCCATATCTCAAAGACAAATCCCAATTATTTATATCTCAATGACCAAGGGATAAAAAGTTCTTTCAGATACATCATCAGGTACACACATATAAGCATTGCTTCTATATTATTTCCTAATTGTAGACCTGCTGAGAGTGTCAAATTTCAATAAAATAAGAGAGAATTTTTGTAGCTTGGGAACTGTGTACCACAATGATATGTCACATAATCTGGGACACTGAGGAAGACCAGTACCAGTGATTCAATACATAGAATATGACTTTTCTTGATCCTTAGATCAGAGAGATAAAAGATACTGTTGGAAAAGCTCCAGACGCTCAGAATTCTATTGACTTCCTCTTTTTATTATATCATGTATTTTAAAGAAAGTTAAGGTGTGATGTTGTTTGACGTATATAAATTGCACATTTTGATGTTTATTGTTAAAGGAGGTAATATGCAAACACTTTTAATTTCATATTGAATACCCTAATCACACAGAGTATTTCCAGACTTATATTCTACATCATTTTTGTATGTCAAGAGAATACAACTTAATTAATATAATCACCTCAGTAAAATAAGATCCACAAGAGAAATATTGTGTGAACTATTTTCTAAAGCATCATAAATGATTATTGTGCCACTGTTTGGGATAATCTACATTAATATTACACTTCACTAATGTAGGCTATCAAGAGTTGGCAATATTTATTAGTATCAATGCCAAGAAAGCAGAAATTTGTATGACTAACATTGGATTTATGACAAAACCTTCTGCACAGGAGTAAATGTTAAAGTCGTTTCAAAGCAACACATTAGTGAATGGTTTGACACAAAACTGTCATGACTGCATAATTTTTCTACTGTTTCATTGAATGATAAAACCACTGAACGTGGTAATGAATAGTTTACCTCTCAATTTTCACAAGAAGCAGGATTGTTGAAATAAAATACCAAATACTTTAACTTATCTTAAATCAAGGTTATGAGTTGATGTTCACTGATTTCAGATTGGGAATTGAAATGAATTGGTAAATGTGATTTTGTCACAGAATCTATTTTCTTATTAGGTACTATAGAAAGTTAACACAACTTTTAAAAAGTTATAGTTTTTTTCCTAATTTAAATAACCAGACATAATAAATTCCATTCCATAGAGCTTATTAGTATTTCTGAAAAACATTGGGAATAGAATATGCCAAAGCCTCAATTTAACAAAATTATAAAAAAAACAAACACTTCTAAAAGCACATTAGAAGACAATTTAGATTAAAATTTCAAAGAAGATTCAATCAATTTTAGAAAATAAATATTTAAACTGTCAAGGGTTTCAGTATACAAGCTTGTGGCAGATGAGTTACATGTACTCATATTTTATTCGCCAGAAAGAGGAATTCTCAAATTCCCATCCCTGTATTCATTGATCATGTTCTCTGGAAATGAATCAGAGAATTCCTCTAATCTCAGTTCCATGGACAGTTACTGATGTTTAGATAGTAATGAACACTAATTAGATAAGATTGTTCCTTGTGGTAAAACAATAGCTTGAGGGAAAAAAATCATACTTGAATGCTTCATTGAGGACTAGAAAAAGATATTATACTTTGCATTATTTTCTACTTATGCTTTATAAATCCCTAAGTGGGAAATTAATGGAAGTGTATATGCATTTTTCTTGTTTCTCATGTATTATTAGTTAACTGATTGGTGTATGTTATTTACATTTTCTTTTCCATCGACTCTCTTAGAGCTCATCTGTTTAGGAATTTTGTTGTTGATCAATGCTGCATTAGATACTGTGCCAGATGCCTAAGTGAAACTATGAATGAATTAATAAACAAGGCTTTACTCTGCAAGTTGAGCTCTGTGTTGTATTATTGAAAGCAATGAAAACAACCAAATATTAACTACCTCAAAAGATGACTTGGTAGAAGCAAAATTAGACTCAATATCTTGATTTCCAATGCAAATTATGTTATTCAATAGTTTACATAGAATTCTTTTCTTCATATACAGATTTAAATTTTATTTTTTTTGCATTTTTATTCATATTATTTCAACTAAAATATCATACCATCTGAAATTTTGATAATCTGTATACAGTGAGGAATGATTAAATCAAACTACTGAACATGTTTGAACATCAATTATCTTTCTGAGTTGAAACATTGGAAATATATTCCATCAAATTTTGAAATATACATACTATATTATCCAGCAGTCTCACTTCTGACTATATATCCAAAGGAACTGAAATCCACATACTAAAGAGCTATCTGTACTCCCATAATTATTGTAGTATTAGTCACAATAGGCAAGATAATTATTATTTTTCTATCAGCAATAAATGAATGGTTGGAGGAAATGTGGTATGTAAATGCAGTGGAATATTATTCTGTCTTAAGAAAAGAAGGTTAAGTCTGCCTTTTTTAAAAAAAAGAAAGATGAACCTGGAGGATAGTATGCTAAGTAGAATAAGCCAGACACAGAAAGGCAAATACGTAAAGGAATTTACAAACAAAACAAAAATACCCACCAAAAAAAAAAAAAAACCCGAGAAATAATACTACCTTATGTGTAAGTGGGATTGTAGTTTAAGACTGGGTGGCAAGCAACCAGTTGTTCTTAAAATGAAGAGTGAAAGAAAAATGTAGACCAATTTTATTTACCAAACTAAGAGATACCTTGGATTTTTAATTTTTAAAAAGTAACCAAAAATAATTAATTATGAAAATACATTTCCCGTAACTACATGCACTCCTTTTTGCTTCAAAAATATATTTGTATTTGATTTAAAATTTAATAAGCATCATATCAAATTTTGTTTACTGTGTCTTGTCACTGTTTCTCTCCTGCTACTAAAAGGAATATTTGCCAGTTTCTAGTAACATGTTTGATTAATCCTTGACAGTATCATTACTGTTGTAGAAAATAAATTGATGTGTCATTTCAATTTAAGCTGTACACATGTTCTCATGTTGCCACAGTACAGTTCAGCTCTGAGGTTTTTCTCAAAATTCTACTAGTATTTGAAAGAAACTAAATTTCACCCTGCTTAGGCAAAAATTAAAGTTTTATAAATTTGAGCCAGAACTTACGTTTACTAGTATCATCTTTATTTTTCTCCACCCTTCCGCCATTGTTCTGCCATTCGTTTGACTTAATCTTCTCAAACTGCATTGGATTGACTACAAATCTGCTTTCTACAAATGCTATCATGTTATGCTGAGGTTAGTGAGAATTCCCGGTACCACTGTTTCCACACACTTGCTCCAAAGGAAAGATGAGATGCTCTCAGATATGAACATCTTTAACCATATGTAGCACCTAATATCCATTCATAACATTCAAAAGAAAGGCTCTGAGTGGTCCAAATGGGCCTTCATGCTGATCCCTAGGCCAATATTTGTAAATATGGCTCTCAGGCTAGCATCACAAGCCTTTTACTGTGATTATATTATTCCATATGAAACAACAACAACAACAAAAACCCACATAGAATGTGGTAGATGGATTATCCCATAAAAGAAGTGGTGCTCTTGCACAAAGAAAAAAGATGTCAACAAAATCTTCAACAAACTTTATATATCCAAATTTATTTTTATCATTTTTATCAGTGAATCTCAAAATCATGTACATCCATAGTGCTGAGATCCAAATAGAATAAGATGTTTGTATTAATATATCAAAATCCATTATACTTTTATGTATAACTAAAAAGAATAATAAAAATTTAAAAAAAAATAATTTATAGATACTTGCAGTTGTGTGGGTACAGACATCACACAATTGGAAAATGTAAGCATAAATCATGGAGTACCATGCTTCTACTTATTATATGAATGTGAATAAATAATTTTCAAAGTGTTTAATTTGTTCTATAAACTCGTGAATCCACAAGAGTAACAAATATACGTTGTGTTCAAAGCTCAAAATTCCTTTCTCAAAAAAATAAAGAAAAAGAAAGACAAATGACATTCATTAGTATTTACACCGCCTTGGACAAAATCCTTAAAATCTCAGTGCCCACTCAAACATCGGATTAATTGTTCCAAATTCATAGATTTGTCATTGAGATGGAAAAAAAATATATGCAGTATGCTTTGAAATGTGCCTAGCAATAGGAAGCACTTGATAAAACTTAGCTATGATCCTTATTATCATCATGGTTATGTTTGTGCCACCATAATGAAGTCTCATAACATTATTAGTCTTGCCACCTGGGACTGGAAACTAGAGACCAGCATATAATTTAAAGAGGATCTCTGGCAAATTAGAGAACTGATGTCCTCCTTGAACTAAGATTTTAGTGCAGTAAATCTTCCCAAATATGTGGCAACTAACTGTCCAATCAGCATCACTATTCCAATAGGTTTTGAGTGTAAATTTTACATAGCGAACTCAGCAAATTCACAAAACATTATACAAACAAAAGAAGAGTAGACAAGGAGGGAAGCTGAAGCCCACCTCAGAGGAGTATGAAAAGTAGGATAGAATTGGGTATATATTTCAGAGGGGAGATTAGTGTAGACAAGTATGCTGTTATATCACCTGATATACCATTTAATCCTAAATAGAAATATCTCATTTCCTCACCAGGTCACAGAACTGTTTATTGTATCCTTATAATTAGCACTTACTTTGAAGGAAAGTTATCTCTGCTTCCTAAAACACTGTAAGACTAAGTTAATATGCATTATTTCATCTAGCTTCACAGTGACGGTGAGGAGGGATACGAGAAGGTTAGAGCCTTGGAAGGAAAATGACAGTCACAAGTCCATGCCCTGGATATATCAAGTGTTGGTCATTGCTTGACAGCTCTTTCATATGGGAAAAGCGAGGTCATTATGGTAGCATTTATCTCACCTAAGTCTTACACAGAAAAATATACATATTATTGGGAAAATACAAACAGATTGTGTTGCTTTTAAATAAGTGGGAACAAAATATTTTAATCCAAATGGTTTTGGTGATCTCTGAAGCTGTCTTTAATAGCATACTTCCTTTTTAGGAGGCATAAAGAAGCATTTTGCAAGAAATAATTTTCTTCTACCCTAGCGTTGGAAAAGGATACACATGGCCTGGAGATCCTGGGAACACTATAAAAAGACAGAACATCCCAAGGACATCCTGCTCAGCATCCACTTCTTGGACTTAGTCAGCAACCAAACAGGCTTGGGTAAAAAGGGATAGCAACACTTGGTCTGCACCTGCTTCTACAACTGAAGTATGGTCAAAAGATAATGATGCTGGAACATAAAAGCCTGGCTCTATTACTAATTACCTTGGTATCTCAGAAAGTAATTTAATCTCCCTGGTCTTCAATTTCCTAACCTCTAATGAGATGTGGTTGTAGGAGTTTACCTATAATAAACTCTCTAACTCTTCAAACCTAAAAATTAGCTTGTCAAGCCCCTGACATATCTGAATAATGCTGCAGATGTGATTATGCTCAACAATTTTATGTCAGGGATTTGTTCAACTCAAGCAAGCAATGTTCTTCAACTTCAGTGACTTTAAGAATTGATACATGCACTTAGCTGACATGTTGAGAGAAGAGTTTTACATCTTATCATTGTATGAAATCGGCAGAGTTTTGTCAGTATTGAATATTTCTGGTATTATATTAATAAATTATGCAAATATATGGCTAGTGACATAACTTATTTGAAAAATTTGGGGAGTTCAAAATAAATTCTCTTTTGTAACTTGAAAACAAAATGTTTCTCTCAGTCAGTCTATAGTTTCCTCTCAATTTCAGCCTTTAGTTTTTGTCTGTTTGCTTTTTTCCACTCTACATTAATCTAGAAAAAAGGTTTCTAGATAACATGAATAGTTCACAATGTATGTTTTAGATTGCTAAGGAATTTAAAAGCATGTATAATATGATTTTCCAGTGGCAGTAAAATGTCTTGGTTTAAGTCCCTACTCCATCTTTATATATATATATTTTTTCCCATCTGATTGTCGTTTCTCTTCGTTTAGTAGCCAACTTACCAACTGAGGAAAATAATATTAGGATAGTGAATGTTAAGTGTAAATTGGAAGCAAGGGAAGGAGTTAGGCTAACAGATAGAAGCAAAATCTAGCTCTTTTAGCATTCCTTCATTACTTTCATTTTATTTGTTTTTTTTGTTTATTTTTGTACTGGGGATTGAATTCAGGGGAATTTAACCACTGAGCCAAATCCCCAGCCCTTTTTGTATTTAGAAACAGGGTCTCAATGAATTGCTTAGCATCTCACTAAATTGCTGAAGCTGGCTTTGAACTCAGTCATCCTTTGCTTCAGCCGCCTGAGCCACTAGGATTACAACCATGCAACATTGTGCCCAGCTCAACATTTCTTTATCTGCCTTCACAAACCCTCTTTATTTTATGAGATCAGCCTGATAATAAATTTGGAAGTTTTCTCCTCATTTATGCAACTATACTTTAACTGAAGTAACTACAAAATCATACCTTATAGTAAATAGATTTGTGAAAATCCCTCACACTAGATGACAAATTCCTTGGAGACTAGAAATGAATCTCATCACTTTCGTATACACCAGAAAATTGCTTAGTAATAGTAAAAATACAACAAATAATTGTTAACTTATGTAAATTTGGAGATGTAGAGGCTTGGTTTCCTCTGTTGATGAATGCAATGGTGCACCCCTATTATCCCAATGACCCAGGAGGCTGAGGCAGGAAGATCACAGACCAGCCTTGGCAAATTAATGAGGCCCCAAGCAATTTAGTGAGACCTTGTCTCAAAATATAAATAAATAAATAAATAATAAAGGCTGAGGCTCAGTGGTTAAGCACCTCTGGGTTCAATTCCTGGTACAGAAAAAAAAAAAAAAAGAAAAGAAAAGAAAGAAGAAAATGTTAAAAAAGTAATCCTGACTGAAAAACAAGGAATTTGTATGGATTTGGAAGGAATGAAAAGATATGCTCACAATGGAAGACAGTTGCATATTGTGCATATATTTGATAAATGATAAATATTAATACACATATAATTTAAATATTTACATAACTTCTTGGTTCTAAAATAAAATTCAGGTTGCTTTTTAAAAGTTATTCCCAGAGCCCATGAAGCAGACTAAATACATAACAAAATTAACAAAAGGGAATAGTTCAAGAACAAAATTTATTAAAACATGAAAATTCTCTCATTAATGCTAATTAGAATAATGGAAAAGAAAAAAAAAATGCCTGCTGGGAGCCTAGTATTTGGATCAATTCTGAAGGAAATAGTAAGCCAAGGCAATTTTGTTTTCTTATTACTTTTTGGTTTGTTTTCTGTTTAACATTCTCCCCTTCAAGAAACTAACAGATGTGTTCTTTTTGTTGTTGTTGTTGTTTTGTTTTTCTTTCTATTTATACATGACAGTAGAATGTACTTTGACATATCATATATACATGAAGTATAACTTCCCATTTTTGTGATTGTACATGATGTGGAGTTACACTGGTCATATGTTCATATATGAAAATGAGTAAGTTATGTCCAGTTTGTTCTAGTGTCTTTCCCTTTTCCATCCCCTCTTCTTTCCCCCTACTCCTCCCTGTCCAATCCAGTGAACCCCTAATCTTCCAAGAATGAGAAATAATACTCCACTTATGTATGATGTGTCAAAATGCATTCTACTGTCAAGTATAACTAATTAGGACAAATTTTAAAAATTAAAAAAATACATTGAGATTTCATCACACTCCAGTCAGAATGACAGTTACCTAGAATATCAACAACAATAAATGTTGGTAAGGATGTGGGGAAAAAGCTATGCTCACACATCACTTGGGGGACTGCAAATTGGTGCAACCACTCTGGAAAGCAGTAATGAGATGTTTTTTTTAAAAAATTCTCTGACAATAAAATATTGTCAGAAAAAAATATTGAAAAAAAAGAATTTGAATAAAGTACAGAAAATTTCAAAATTAGGAAAGAAGTCAGGAAAAAAACACAAGTCTGGGGAAATTTGTGGTGACAACATAAACTACAGTAACAACTATGGGACTAGGAAGAGGGAGATTCAACAGTTGTCACAAGACTTGATGATACAAGTAAAAATGGGTAAAGAGAACATATGTAGGTCATTATTTCAGAAAATAAAATTTGTTTAATAAAAAGTAAGACACATATTTTATGTTTTGCTCAATTATTTTATTTTCTTTACAAAAATTTGGCCTAAAAACTCATTGAGGATTTTTTTTTAAATTCGGAAGTATTCAATCCAATATCAATGAACTGGTAAACTGACATCTTTTAAATAGAATAAGAGCAGGGTTATCACTACTTATGTTGCCCATTGGCCAGATGATACAGAAGATTCTCTTTAAAATGAGTGTCCAGGTCTTAAAAAAAAACAAATCCAAATCTTTCTCAGAGATGTCACAGAACATATGCAATAAGTGTGGTCATCTCAAAAGGGAAATTTTTTTCCAGAAATACTTAAAAAAAAAAAACCTCAACAAAACTATAAAGTTTAAGTGAGAGACTGAAGTTAATCAATGGAAAATATGAAATTCTAAATCTTAGGAAACATAATCAATATGCATTTATATCAGGTGGTTAGTTGATTCATATCTTCAAGATTCAAAAACATTACTGCATTTTTATCCACAAGCTATTAGATGTATTAATTTAATTTAATACAGCAGGATTTGGTAAGGGTTAGTGTGTGCTTTGAAGTTCTGAAATTTAAATTAAGACAAATTATATAAATTATATATTTTTTGGAATAAGAAAGGGTTTGAGACATATGAATAAATATGTTCAGAGGTCAATTGTTCATAAAGAATTTCTATCTTGGGAAATGAAGTAACAAATGAACACAACTATGCAAATTAATTATAACAGATAGAAAACTAGCTAGATAGACAGACAGACATAAATATACCTGAAGTAAAGCATTTGAGCAATTAAACATGGTTCATTTAATATTTAATGCATTTATTTTAAACCTCTATAATAAAATTCATTCCCTAAGTTTTACTTGTGTCTGTATATTTTTCTGCATGTGTCTTTGTATTTTTCTTGGAATTAATAGTTTATTCTTTCTTTGTCAATGTGAAATAGCAGAAACAGGACACATGGGAGCAAAGATTAGCCAGTCATATCTGGGAAAAAGTACAGTCCTTCACATCTTATCCAATGGTAAGGATGGTTTTAATATTATAAACCTAAATTTCTTTTTAAGTTAGCAGAAATTTAAAAATATTTAAAATTATTATTAGAAAAAGTTATATTTGTTATCAGTTTATGACCTGCCCAAATTGAACCAGGAAGACAGAAAATTTAAACAGATCAATTTTAAGCAATGAAATTAAATATGCCATCAAAAGCCTACCAACAATGAAAAGCCCAGGACCTTCAAAGAAGGACTTACACCAATACTCCTTATTATTCCATGAAATAGAAAAGAAGGGAACCCTTCCAAACTTATTCAATGGAGCCAGTATCACCCTGATACCAAAACCAGACAAAGACAAATTCCTATTTGCCAACAACATAATTCTATGTTTAGAACACCCCAAAAACTCTACCAAAAGCTTCTTGAACTCATAAACAAAGTCACCAAAGTAACAGGATATAAAATTAACACTCATAAATCCATTGCATTCCTATACACCAATGAAGAATCAGCTAAAAGCAAAAATCAAGAATACTATTCCATTCACAATAGCCTCAAGGAAAAAATATAGCTATATCTAACAAAAGAGGTGAAAGACCTGTACAATGAAAACTACAGAAGTCTAAAGGAATAAATTGAAGAAGACCTTAGAAAATAGAAAGATATCCCATATTCTTATATAGGCAGAACTAACATTGTCAACATGGCCATAGTACTACCATAGAGATTTAAAGCAATTCAATTAAAATACCAACAATGTTCTTCCTAGAAATAAAAAAAAAACAGCCATGAGATTAGTTTAGAAGAATAAGAAGCCCAGAATAGCTAAAGCAATCCTCAGTGAGAAAAATGAAGCAAGAAGCACCAGGATATCACATCTTAATTTGTACTCAGAGCTATAGTAACAAAAATAGCATGGTTGGCAGAAAAACAGAATTGACGACCAATGTAACAGAATAGAATATACAGAGATATATTCACATAAATACAATTATTTCACATTAAACAAAGATATAATAAACATATATTGGAGAAAAGATAGTCTTTTCAACAAATGGTGGTGGGAAAACTGGAAATCCATCTATAATAGATTGAAATTAATCCCTACTTCTTAACCTACACAAAACTCAACTCTTAAGTGAATAAAGGACCTTGGCATTAGACCAGAGACTCTTTGCCTGCTAGAAGAAAAAGTAGACCCAGCTCTCCATCATATCAGATCAGGAACAGACTTCATCAGTAACTCCTAAAGCACAAGAAATAAAATCAAGAATCAATAAATATAATGGCATTAAACTAAAAAGCTTCTTCACAGCAAAGGAAATAAACAAGAACATGAACATAGAGCCTACAGAATGGGAGGCAATCTTTGCCAACTGCACCTTAGATAGAGCATTAATCTCCAGGACATACAAATAACTTAAAAAACTTAATACCAAAAATAAATAAATAAATAGCCCAATCAATAATTGAGCAAAGGAACTGAACAGGTCCTTCAAGAAGAATATGAATGATCAAAAAATATATGAAAAAATGTTCAACAACTCTAGCAATTAGAGAAATACACATTAAAACTACACTGAAATTCCATCTCACTCCAGTTAGAATGGCAGTTATCAAGAATAAAAGTAACAATAAATGTTGATGAGGATGTGGGGAGAAAGTTCAGTTATACATTGCTGGTAGGACTACCAACTAGTACAACCACTCTGGAAAGCAGTATGGAGATTCCTTAGAAAACTTGGAATGGAATAGCCATTTAACCCAGTTATCCCACTCCTTATTCTACACCCAAAGGACTTAAAATCAGCATACTACAGTGATGCAGCCACATAATGTTTATAGCAGCTCAATGTACAAAAGCTATGACTTGGAACCAACCTAGGCACCACACGAGATGAATGGATAAAGAAAATTTGCTGTATATACACGATGGAATATTACTTACCTATAAAGAAGACTGAAATTATGGCATTTGCTGGTGGATAGATGGAACTGAAGACTCCACGTGAAAATAAGCCAGTCCTCAAAAAACCAAAGGTCGAATGTTCTCTCCTATTGTGAAGGGAAGGGAGAGGGGACGAGAATAAGAAAGACAGTAGAATGAATCAGACATAACTTTCCTATGTTCATATGTGAATACACAACCAGAGTAATGCCACATCATGTTCATCCAAAATAAATGAATCAAAATTGTAATGGATTTCATCCCATGTATGTATAGTATGTCAAAATATACCCTAATGTTATGTATATCTAAAAACAACAAATATTTTTTAATTTAAAAAACATAATGCTGTATTGATAAATGTATACCATTTTTGTTTGCCAATACATAAGTAAATAAATGCATCTTCTTACCAAAAAAAGAATTTTGCCATTGGACTTCAATTAATGAAATTGTTTTACCCTAAATGGTCAAGTCTGAAGGTCATTAGGGGAAGCAAAGTTCTTAAGTATATGATCTTGGCCCATTTATCAACTGTATATGGCAGGAACTGTTGGAAAATATATCTATTATTCCAATGAAGTAAAAAGACATATTAGTTTTTTTAAACTAAAGCAGTGTATCTCAATTTTCCACCTATATTTTGTGATGATTAGGTAAAAGAGAACTTTTGCACTTCAAAAGAGAATTTACCCCAAAACCATCCCAAATAAGAAACAAATTGGTAAACCTAAGATAGAATTCAATTTACAATATTTATGGATAATATCTCCAGAAACAGCATTTCATAAATTGTAGACAACTTGTAGTGTAACAAAAAAAAAAAAAAAAGTAAAAGGAATCAGTAGCATTCTGTAAGGAAAAAAATTAGGTTAAGAAATTTATTGCCTAAATATCTAGAGGGTATTGTTCTAATTTTAGTCATTTACAGCAAAGTCTACAGGTATCAGTAATTCAATTTAAGAACATAAAGGGCACTTATTTTTATATAATTCAAACTAGGAAAGGAAATGATCCAAAATTGTTTGAGCTACTTAAATCATTTTTATCAGGCTATCTCCCTAAAGAAGGATAATTTAATTTAAAAAGATCAGAGTATTGAGTGAGATGTAGATTCTTAAGTACTTAACATAATGAAATGGATAACATGAAACCCATATAATGTCATCACTTTAATGAGGATATTTTCATTTAGGACTTTGCCTTAGGACAGCAGATTGTTTAGGATAAAACAATATTTAAGACACTTTTCCTGGTTGCACTAAGAAAGAATATAGCAATTATTAACATAAAAAAGATCAATTGTTAGTTATTGTAAAGGATTATCTAATTTGGATGTAGGTTTTTCTAAGTTAAATAACAGCAAAAACCTAGGTTTTTCCCCCCTATGTAACACAAGTGATGCAAGCATTTTCAAATTTTATTTTACAGAAGAAAATGGTAAATGTGAATAATTTTGACTCTGGATTCCAAGGCTTTGAGTATTTTCTTATCAGAAAAAATAATCTTTGAGGATTTATGTACCATCTTTAAGCATCAACATTTTCATTAACCAAATGGTGGTAAGGAGAATTCCTACCTAATCGACATTAATACTTAAATGATAAAAAATGACAGTTACTATTTTTAATTGGCCATCTTATTATGATTTATGTAGCTCTTTATCAATCATAAAATAAAAAGAAAATTCCACCCACTGTCATTAATTAAATCTTTCATGTTTTTGTTAAAATAAATAATGATTAATAAGTACTTTGTTAAGGCAAATAGATTTTCATCTGATTACTAATTCATATTAAAACAGCACAAGTCTACTTCCGCAAGTCTATTGTAAGTGTTCCTATGCTTGCTTCATCAATAAGAATCAGTTAGTCATTTGTTCAATAAGTCTTCTAAGGCCCCTTCTGTTGCTGACCTTATAGTTCAATTATGCTAACAGCACCTTCATTACATTTATTGTCTTTGAATCTAACCATCTGCCAACCTACATATGCTTACAGTGGAGAGGGACACATGGTAAGAATTCCAGGGTGGTCAAGTTCTGAAAAGACTTATGTATTAGTCAGACTACCTTAGAATTGCTGATGAAAAGATTTGGGAATTCAAACCTGCTGGCTTCTACATTGTAAATAAAACAATTAGATTAGGATTGACTGAGAGAGAGCAAAGGTAGATATGAGCATTACATCTGAAGAAATATGCAAAACAATTTGAAATTGGGAGGATAAAATTACTATATGTAGGATGGACAGATTTCCCTTTTGAGGTCATAGTCATTTGTCACTCTGCCTTTAAACCTCAATTTCTGGAGTTGTGTAAAAGGCAACATCAAGAGTCAGTTACATTGATGAAGACACGGAGAAAACAGATGGCTGGGTGCTTAAGTGGAAAAGTTGAAGGACAGAGGCAAGAGTGTTAAAAATAAGGAATACGTCTTTATATAATTGTGGAACACAGAATATTTTTTAGATAAACAGGAAAATGATGCAAGGATGCAAAGGGAAATTTGCCTGTAGTGGAAACTGTTTTAGTGGGGTCAATGACTCAAAAAACCGTTGCTAAGGTGAAGTGCAGTGTAGGAAGATAGAATTCATCCATCTAGCATTAATACACTTTCTGGTCATGCAGAGGGGAAAAAAAGAGTACAAACATTAATTTACAACACATTTGATATTTAAATTAGGAAATGTGTGAGTACCTTTAAGTTATAGGTTTGAGGACTTAGAGCTTTATTAGAAAATTAACTATTATATAATGGTATTTTTTCTTGGTGGAGAATGTTCTTATAAAAAATAATACTATGCAAGTTTATAAACCTGGTACTGTTCCTACTTATATATAATTAATTGTTCAATCTTAATTTGAAAGTATTACTAAACATATTGTCCTATTATATCAAAATTCACTGTATTGAAATAGCTGCATAGATTCTACAGGATTAATCTGTTTATTTGAATCACATGATAAAAGTAAAGCATGAATTGGCATAACTCTCAATAACTCAGTGATTACTTTGCATACTTATTTTAAAACTATATAAAATAGTTTGAAATATGTATTTACCAAGTACAAGAGAAAATAAATGTAATAGACCCATATCTTACCAGGAAACTCCTATTTCAAAACAGAAATATCTAAAACATGGAATATGAAATATTAAAATAAAAAAAAGAATAAAAAACCATGTTGGAGATGTTGAAGTAATATATATAGTCCTTATAATAAAAGTAAGTCAAAGAGTTTGTAATTTCCACTAAACTGCATATAAGAAAAATAAATATTTTACCTTCTGTTTTACTCACACATTATAAGAAAAACCTTGCTCTACTGTGACGAAATGACAGCCTGCAATATAATAGTGTTTCAGTTCTGCAATATAAATTTATGTTCTCTTTGGAAGTGAAATCTTTCAGTGGAGATTTGAAGGAAGAAAGAAAAGAAAGGCTCTAGAGATAAGGAATACCTAGAAAAGATTTGATGATAACTCAGTGAAAGCTTTTGCTTTCATGTTAATTTGCACTACAATGAAAAGGATACTGGCAAGGACAGAAACTTTGCTTTTTATATTTGTAGGAGCTATATTATGTTGTATATTTATTTGGGAAAGACAAAATATGGGCACTTCCATACTCTCTATGAAATTGCTGGAGTTAAAGTAACCACTTTGGCTAGAGAAGTTTGGCTAAGACTGATGAGAATTCGTGGAGAATTCACATATTCTGGTGGGGCGGGGTATACTGGAAATGGAAGCCAAGGGTCTCTACCACTGAGGTATATCATCAGCCATTTATTATCTATCTATCTATCTATCTATCATCTATCTATCTATCTATCTATTTATTTATTTTGAGACAGGGTCTCTCTAAATTGTCTAGACTGGCCTCAAACATGTGATTCTGCTGCTTTGGCCTATAGAATTATTGGAATACAGGTATGTGGCACTGCACTAGGCAGAGAACTTTCTTTGATCACATAATTTATCTTTTTATTCCAAGCTACTAAATAATATAAGCTTCATCCAGCATAACAAAGTATTTAATTTGAAAGAAAGCTCTCTAAACTCTAGAGTGCAATTCCACCACCATGAAATATTACCTGCTGTTTCTTTTACATTAAGGAAAAGACGTTGCAAAGTCATCAGGAAATGTTTTTTTGTTTGTTTGTTTTGTTTTTTTTTTTTATTCTTAGAGAGTCTGGACTAAAATGATGACCCAAATCCCCAATAACTCCCATGGAGATGACATGTGAGGAGGAGCTTTCTTATTAAGAAAGGCCTAAGGCATCCAGCATCTGAGAATGGGAAATGCTCTGAAGACTTCGTATTGTGGTTGCTCTTGTGCCTTGATCACATTCCATACCCCACTCCCAGTATAATTTACTGATCATTTGTTCAACAGTTGTTGAAACAACAACTTGACTGATGAAGAAACAGTCCTTTCTTGGACACTGTGTGTAAGCCCCATCCCATGTGTATCCTTCAAGTGGCTTGCAGTAGATGTGAAGTTCAGAAATTTTTCTGATGGGAGATGAGTCAAGATGTGTGTAAAAAATCGTTTCCTGGTTTCACTTGGAACTAGTTAAAACAAGCACATCCTACTTGGTGTTGTCTATGAAAAACTTGTTTCCCAATTTGCTATTGTTCAGTTTGAATTTCCCAACTTTGATTTCCAGTTAAAATTCAGCATATAGTATTGAGAACAGGGCAAAAGGGACAGGTAGCTGATTATCAAAGAAAAGGAAATGGGTAGATTGCACTTTTCTATCAACCTGGTGCTAACACCTGAAGGGGAGGGGAAAGATCCCACTTCCCAACACAAGCAATTACCCCCTACCCCAAGTCTCTTTTCCTGCCTTTTGGTCACATAGGCAAGATAAGAAGAAGAGGGGACATGAGAAGAAAGGAAACCTAAATCTATAAAGGGACAAGACACCCCCATTTCCATGGACACCAGCTCTGGGTCCCTAGCTTCCCTCCAGTCTACCTCTTCCTACCCCATTGTGTCCCTTAAATAAAATTTGTTTTCTACTCTTGCCCCAACATTTTTCTGGTGTTTAACCTTCAACACCAGGGAAAAGAGGACCCAATCCTGACTTCCAAGACTGGTCTCATTATTTGATATATATTTGACTAAATCATTCTTCCTTTATTCATACATTTTAATAGTGGGAAATTTCCTGGTAGTAATGTAGTTTGTTTTTTAAGTATAGAGAGCATCATTATGGCTTTGGTAAGAAAAAAGCTACTGTTAGTATATTTACATGTTTCCAAGCTTTTCATTTGATTCAGCTTCCCTCTATTTATGTGATTTTTTTTTTTTAAAACAGGACCAGTATTTGCTTTCTATGACTTGAATTTTTGGACTTTAACAAAAAATTCAAAATAAAGTCTAACCCTTATTCTGCTGGAAATTTTAGTTTAATTATTTATTCTTGCCTGAAGTTATTGATGCCGCAATTAAGGAGAGGGTGCTTTACAGCTTGAATAAACATGTTTCCATTTCATTTCAGAATGATATAGCATTAAAGCTACTCTGTCAAATAATAATTGAAAATATTATGCATTAACAATAGATCTCCTGGAAAAGAACCATAAAACATCCTTCCTTGCACCTAGCCAGGCTTCTCTGTAACTCAATTTGCAGAGGCGAGGAAACTTCCATTGAAAATAAAAGCATATCTCTCCTTGTTTATTTTCCCATTCCCCTCACAACCTCTTATATGTAATTTTGTATAACAATGAGGGTCTCCCTCCATTACCATGCAATTTCCCTTTTCTCTCCCTTTCCATCCCACCTCATGTATCTGTTTAATGTTAATCTTTTCTTCCTGCTCTTCCTCCCTGCTCTGTTCTTAGTTGCTCTCATTATATCAAAGAAGACATTTGGTATTTGTTTTTTAGGGATTGGCTAGCTTCACTAAGCATAATCTGCTCTAGTGCCATCCATTTCCCTGCAAATTCTATGATTTTGTCATTTTTTAGTGCTGCGTAATACTCCATGGTGTATAAATGCCACATTTTTTTTTATCCATTCATCTATTGAAGGGCATCTGGGTTGGTTCCACAGTCTAGCAATTGTGAATTGTGCTGCTATGAACATCGATGTAGCAGTATCCCTGTAGTACGCTCTTTTAAGGTCTTCAGGGAAAAGTCCAAGAAGGGCAATAGCTATATGAATTACAGTGGATGGGGTAGAGAGAGAAGATGGGAGGGGAGGGAGGGGGGATGGTAGAGGATAGGAAAGGTAGCAGAATACAACAGTTACTAATAGGGCATTATGTAAAAATGTGGATGTGTAACCGATGTGATTCTGCAATCTGTATTTGGGGTAAAATTGGGAGTTCATAACCAACTTGAATCTAATGTATGAAATATGATATGTCAAGAGCTTTATAATGTTTTGAACAACCAATAAAAAAAATTAAAAAAAAAAAAAGAAATGATGGTGGAATGTGATGATCATTGTTATCCAAAGTACATGTATGAAAACACAAATTGGTGGGAATATACTTTGTATACAACCAGAGATATGAAAAATTGTGCACTATATGTGTAATAAGAATTGTAATGCATTTTGCTGTCATATATAAATAAAAAAATAAATAAAACTTGACCAAATAAAAAAAAAAGAAAATAAAAGCAGTGAAAGGAAACTAAAAGCAATGGGAGGAGCCCATTTTAAAAAGAGAATTATTCTGGATGCTTTAAATACAAGGCAGAGAAAAGGGATAACTTTGAGATGGATCTTATGTTCCAGCTTGTAAAGAAGAAATATAATTGTAAGGAAAAAATCTCTTCTTCCTGAGGACAAGATGCATGATCTTTTCGTGAAAAGGTCAAATTTTTAGATGTTTTCTCCAAAAGTTTTCTCTAAAAATTCCATGTGGTTCTAACTTTAAGGTACAACTTTAAATATGCTTTCTTTTTCCATCGTTTATATTTCTACAACAAGCACACATCTCATACAAGATGTACTGAAAGCAATTTAATACTATTTCTATAGAAAAGATTTAATCATACATTATAGGTTCCTTTATTTTCTTTGCAAAAATAGGATATTCATGAAAACTGAGTTAAAACTTTACTTGTTTCAAATTTCCATTCAGTTAATTGTGGATATATAGCAAACCTTTAGTAAACACTTAACATATTGAGAGAATAAGTGAAGGAACAAATGAATCTGAGACACATAAAGAATGTGCTATCATGTATCCCAAATTATTTGAAAATTCTTATTATTTGAACATTTTCTGTTTTTATCCTTTGTTCATATTAACACACTTAAGTAACCACTATACAAATAAAAATAAAGAACATTTTCATTCCTATAGGTAGTTTGCTAATGGCCTCCCTGGGTAATGCTCTTTTTATAGGAAATCCTATCATACTAGCAGCAATATAAGTCAATCTGTACATTGCTTAAGCTACATCACAGATTTATTATACTACTGAAAAATAGATTTCTTCTTGTTTGGGCTTCGAAGAACAAAAGTTATAAAAATTCTTCTATAAAATATTTTGTGCACATAAGCACTATTCTTTTTAGAAATATACTTAGGAGTAAAAATGCAGAGTTATAGGTAAGTATATGTAAAAACATAAAAGTTGAAAAAGTCTTTTAAAGTGATTTTATCATTTATATCTAAACCTGAATGTATTAAAGCTACTGTTGCTAAATATTGTTTCCAATACTTGACATTTCTTGTCATTTTAATTTTAACCATTTTATTAAGTTTAATAGTATTTCATCATGGTTTTAATTTTCATTACATTGAGAATAGTGTTGATTACTTTGCTTATGTTTTTTTTCGTTTCAAGGATATCTCATTTAATGAAATGAATACTTGATTAGTTGGTCTGCTTTCCAATATTTTATTATATATATTCAAATGCAAACCCAAGCGGAAACAAATTACACTGAACACTGATATGCCCATAATCTGAATTCTAACACTCTCTCTACTTGCTCTACCACATACTGACACCTCCAATCATCACTTTTTATTTCCATTAATTTGTCTTATGCTAAGAAATATCATAATTTAATAAAGGACATCATTATAAAGCACCAATTAAATATCATTAGATATGTATTTTATCTCCAATTCTTTGGTTTAGGGTATGCTGAACTTCTTGGGTTTATGCATAGATGTCCTGCCATTTTCTACCCATATATATTTTTTAGTCTTATTCTTTTTTGAAAGAATTCTATTCTTCTAGATATCCTATTACACATAGGTTATTATGTGAGCTATTATTCTACTTGACTGTTTTTTTTTCTTTCTGTTTAAAATCTGTGACTCATCTTGATTAATTTGTATTAGATTACATTTCAGTTATCTATTATTTTTTTTCTATTGCATCTGGCCTGCTCAAATCTTACATTTCCTTGTGCTTACCACTTTAATGGCCTTCTGTAGGAAAATTCGATTTATCTATCTAATATCTATTTATTTATTAATTTTGTGGAAAGAGTGATGTTCTTTCTGATTTTATACATTCTCAGTATAACCAGAACACTCAAAAGTTGCAATGTGGACTCATATAAATTCTAATTATACTGTCAGAAGTAGTATTGTCATGAATAGCTTTCTAAATCTGTATATACAGAGAGGACTCACACAGATATATATGCTGAATAAGTAATATAAATTTAATTTTTTTAATATAATTAATGCCCACAACTTTTTAATAAATATTTAATAAATAAAATTTATTTCCCTTAATTTAGATGTGCTAATATGTAATTTTACATATTTGATATAATATCAAGAGGCAGTATAATAGAGTGGATAAGAGCCAAGACTTTGTAGTAAGATTTCCAAGGCTGCCATTTCATTTCCACCTATTCCTAGCTATTATATCTGGAGTGACTTAGTTAATTTGCCTTTGTCTTCATTTCCTTATCTGCAAAACATACCAAGTTAGTACACACAAAACATAAAAGATCTGTTAAAAATTATGTTCTTCTATGCCTCTTCCCAGTCAGTACCCAAGCACAGGCACCTATTTCTCTGATTCTTTCTCCAAAAAGTTAGTTTTGCTCATTTTAATCATCCATATAAGCAAACTATGTATTCTCTTTTGTGGTAGGCTTCATTCACTAAATGTACTTGTAGGACTCATCTATCTTCGTGTGTCTATCATTTTATTTGGCAATATTGTATTGTTTGACACTAACACAGGCATCATTTAAGGTTTTTTTTTTTTGCTTTCTCTTGTTTCTAATTCATTCCCCTATTGATGGGACAAAATAGCTGTTTCTGGTGTGAGACTATTACAAATACATCTGTGACGAACAAAACAAATACACAAGCTTTTCTGTAGATCTTTTCACTTCTTATATGTACCAAAGTCCAAATTTTCTGGACTATAGGATAGGTAGGTGTTTGGTGTCATGTGAAATGGGAAGACATTCTCCCGAGTGATTGTGCCAACTTAAACTATTATGAAAAATGTTTAAGAGATTCAGTTGACTCACATTCTAACCAATATTGAGTATTGCCGATATTTTTAACAACGTTTACTCCCTAGGAAATATAACTGCTGAGTAACTATCTGCCTTCTCACTAGCCATAGAAAATTAAGAGTCCAGAAAATAGTTTTCATTTTTATATTTAACATCTTAAATTATTTTTTTATGCATGGGCAATTTAGGTAGCAAAATACACTTAACTTTTTAGGTTTTCTCTAAATTTTATTGGGATTTTATCTTCATGCCCTAAAGATTACATCTATAAATTTTCAGGAGATAGATTTCTCTTTTCTTTTGTCATGCCAAATAAATGAGGACCAACATCCTAGTGATTCTTAAAAACATCTTTGTTTGTTTGTGATAGTTTCAGACCTAAAACTTCCCAAGGCGCTCAAAATGTTTTTACAATCACACTCAATACAATTCAAGGCTGGTTTTTACTTTGACAATGTTAGGCCTCTGGGAGACGCTGAACATTTGAAACAAAATTATTTTCCTACGCAATATGTCCTACATACTTCATATTTTTTTCTAAATTCTCCCTGCAAACTAAACAATGCCTTCTTTAGTTCATTTCACACTTCTTTTATCTTAGCATATGCAGCTAAAAAATTAAATTGACACTTTCCATGCTGTTCTAGAAAGCTTATTAGTTGGGAACACAAGTTCATATCTATTTCTCAAGTTAGCTCAATAGACAGATTTACAATTTTTATACCATTACAACCAGAAATTGCTATTTCTCCAGCCTCCGAGAACAATTCTTTCCTTTTATTCCTGGCTACACTAAAGGTTTTCAGCCTCTACCTGTTTCTTCCTCCTTTAACCAATGTAGGATTTTATAGTGTTTTTATATTATTTTTGTTACAGCAACATTCTATCCCTAGGTACTTTATTTCTATTTTCACCATTGTCTGGTTCATAGCATACCAATCTAGGACTTATTGGCTAACAATAACAACAATTTATTTTTTCTCATGATTCTTTACAGTAACACATAAAAGCACTCACATGGCTGTAGTTATCTGATAATTTAACAAAGGCTAGTAAATCCAAAAGGGCCACACACATTAAATAAAGAAAAGTTTGGATAGGTATGAAACAAAGAAGTCTCTATTTTTGTTATGATTTTGCTGTGGTTGATACATTGTTTTAAGGTGTACTAAGCATTGACCTCTACAAAGTCTATGCTAATAAGTCTTTTCCATTTGTGAAAACAGTAAACAGTGGGATGACATATGTCATTCTTGATATCTTAGTGCACTTTTCCCTTTTAAAATATTTCAATATAAGTTTTTAAATGGCTTTAAATAGTTAACATATCATTTATTTCTTACCAGGTATATGAAGCATTACACGGTATTTTCTGAGCTCAGAGAGGAAGACTGGAAACATTTTTATGAGGTGAAAGAAGACAGGCATTTATACCATTGTCACATTAGAAAATAATCAATGATTAAGAGCCAACAGAAAACCAGTAATATAATTGTATTGATAATTGATATTGAGATAGTTTCATTTTATGAACAAAATTAGAACTTTTTTTTAATTTACCTTAAAGATGGATTGCCTATTGAATTGATCAGTGGTATCCATGAGAGTGTGATTTTCTATATATCTATAAAATGAAATTTTTCTTCACTTGAAACAAATATATGAATATATGCACATACATGGAGAAAGAGTGAAAGAGGGAGGATGGGGGAGACAGGAAGAAAGAGAGACAAAAATCAGAGATTTAAAAATATTAAAATCATGGAGCTCAATCTAAGTGGCAGAGCCAAACTAATATTTTGGGATATTCTTCCTGCTACAATGACACAATGCATCATTAAAATAAAAACAGAATTTTAAAACAGTAAATAAATTGGAAATTTAACACATTTTGTTTTCTCATTTTTATTGGGTTGTGAAAGAATTCTGAAATAATTCAAATTTTAAATAATTCAAATTTTCTTGATATGTACATACTTTCCTGAATATTTAAATCTGTATGATGCACCTTTGAAATGATTTTCAGACATAATTGATTTGGGTACTGCAGTATTTCTGTTTGTGGATCTAACATCCTTTGCAAAGATAAGCCATTTTAAATGAATTGGGTTAGCACTCTTGATAACTTAAGTATAATGTTTTGATTCATAACTGTAAATTATTGAGCATGTAAACTCAAAGAAAATAAATTGCCACAAAAGGAGTGTATTTTAGTGTGTATAACATTTCCCTAAAACCATATTGTTTGTTATAATGGCTCATTCTAACTATAATTCAAATGTTTCTGTAGCTGACTAATTATTGGAGACACATTGCAATCAAACAATTATTTTCAGTTCTGTAGGTGGTCAACAATGAAAGAAACTTAAATTGCATTATTGATATTATGGAAATAGTAGTACCAATAGACATTAGATTGACAGACCCTTTGAAATTCAAAGTTACATTTGGTTTGGTAGAGTAATCTATCTGCTTTTGAATTTTACAGATCCAGAAATTTATTTCCTTTTCCTCAAAACCAGACTGGTACATAGTAGTTCCCCCTTATTCATAGTGGATACATTCTAAAACCCCCTAATGGATGCATGGAACATTAAAAGGTAGCATGCCTTTATATATAGTATTCATTTTCCTATACATATGTAAATATGATAAAGTTTAATTGATTAGTTAGGCAGAGTAAAAATTAACAATAATTAGTAATAAGACAGAACAATTATAACAATTATGATAAAATTCATATGAATGTGGAATCTATTTCAAAATTTCTTATTGTCCCGTATCACCTTCTTCTTGTGATGATGTGAGGTCATACAGTGCCTAGCTGATGCAATGAATTGAGGTGAATGTGATGCAGTGATGAACCTTCAAGGCTGCTGTTGGTCCTCCTGGTGATACATCGGGAGGACCATCACAAGCTTTGGTCATCCTACATCATGATTCACATTCTTGGTGGGATAACATGATATGTAAACATGCTTCTCAGAATGGCATATAATTTAAATGAATAGTTTATTTCTTGAATATTATATTTGATATTTTTACACCATGGTCGACTGTGGGTTCCTAAAGTCACAAAAAGCAAAACTGTAGATAAGGGGTGACTGCTGTGTAACCTATTAGATTCGATCCAGTAGAGAGGTTTATGTTCTTGGCTATATAATATCCAGATTTAACAAGTCTAATATCATGCTCAAAAAACTTGAATTCTTGTTTAATACATGCTTTGTGGTAAAACAATCTTCAGAAAGCAGAAGAGATTATTGAATTCTTTTTAATGACATTGCATACATAAACATATTATAGATTCCAAGTTGTTCTGGATTAAAAAATAACTTTACACTTGAGCAAATAAGAATAATCTTTATCCAATATAAGATATTTTTATGTACGCACTCATGTACGTCATTTGAGCAGGTAGTCCTTTAACTCTAGCCACAAGGAACTGCTGAGTTGGCCCATTTAGACTGATTTGGTTCTACATCTTAAAGAAAAATTACAGAAATGATGTATTGTAAAAATTTAAATTATTTAAAAGTAAAAAAGTGAAAGTTTTAACCTCTGTTTTTCTCTCAATTCCCTAAGGTCATTCTCTTTTTATCCAATATTTAACTATAAAAAGCTATAAGCATATATCAAATTGAGAGAATTTTACAGAAATGTGTTCTATATCCACCAAGTCAATATGAGCAATAATGTGCTATGTAAATCATTAACTAAGGTATAATATTTATATACTTTTAAAATTATGCAAATTTTACAATGAAATGCATGATTTTAAATGTGCATTTTATGAAATTTCATGTTTGCCTGCATTACAAAAATTGTTTTCTAAATTTGAAACATGAATATCACCACTAGCATGTTTTTTATGCTCCTAAAAATAATATTCTGCTGTTTTTTTCCTAGCACAGATTAATTTTCTCTATGCTAGAGTGTTATATAAATGAATTAATACACCATAAAAACTTTTGAAATATGTTATACTTAGAATGTTTCTGAGATTTATTTATGATGTTACAGAGGATTTGTTATGACTCGTTTATTTATCTTATTTTGTATTTTTTTTCTTTTTTTTTTAGCATTTGGGATTGAATTCAGGTCCTTCTCATGCTAGGCAATTGCTGTACTGCTAAGCTTTGTCCCCAACCAAAGATAATTTATTTAAAAGGTATTACATATCAGAAACATGTCACATGTTTGAAGTTTTCTAACTCTTGTTAACTTTAAGACCCTTCATTTCTCAGAATGAATCTTGTTTCACTTCACCTGCTAATTATTAAGGATAATTATTATTTTCTTTTTACACTGGTCTAACAAAATACTTAAGTCCAGAAATTCGGTTTTATATCCTTTCTTTATTTTTTAGCCATTTAAGATCCATAGCAAAATTAAAAGAAGTAGAGAGATTTCCAGTGTAAGTCCTGACCTCCAAACAAAAATACCCTCCTGCCCTTTCAACACCTGCCACTAGAGGGGTAATATTCATTACAGTTGAGGAACCTACAATGATGTTACATTATCATTTGAATCCCACAATTAATATTAATTTTACTCTTGATAGTTTTCATTTTGTGTGTTTGAACAAATGTATGATAATAATAATCTATAATTATTCTCCATGCCTTTCCTTGGTTTAATAGATCACTTATTTTTATCAATGAACGCTACTTTGTTGTCTACAAGTACAATAGTTTATTTGTCTATTCATCCACTGAAGGACACTTTGGTTTCTTCTGAGTTTTGGCAATGATGAATAAAACTGATATAAACATTCATGTCCAGACTTATGTGTGTACAAATACTGTCAAATTCTTTGGAAAATTTCAAGAATTGTAATTGCTAAATCATATGGTAAGACTATTTATACTTTTGTAGAAATATTCAAATTGTATCCTAAGCTGGCTATACCATTTTTTTCTCCCATGAGTAATGAATGAAAGTTCCTTTTGCTTCACATCCACCAACCTTTGATTTCAGTGTTCTAGATTTTGGATATTACAATTATTGTGTAGTGGTACCTTCTTGGTGTTTTAATTTACATTTCCCTAATGACCTATAATTGGGAGCATCTTCTCATAGGGTTGTTTATCATCTGTATATCTTGTTTTGGTGAAATGTTTATTAAAATCTTTTACTCTTTTTTTTCAGTTTGTCTATTTTCTTATGGTTGACCTTTCAATAATTATGTGTATATTTTGAATATATATTTTGAATAACAATCTTTTATCAAATATGTATTTTGCAAATATCTTCTCCCAATCTGTGTTAGTTTTTTATTTCCTTGACAGTTTTTTCCTAAAGCATATTTTTAAATGAATTAAATAAAGACCTTATTACCAATTCTTCTCTTCATAGCTTATACCTTTAGTATCATACATTAAAATTAATTGAAAAACTCAAGTTAATTTATTTATTCTCCTGTAAACTTTTAGAATGTGTAATTTTGCATTTTATGTTTAGTTTATGATCCTTTTTGAGTCAATTTTTGTGAAGGATATAAGGGTTGGAACTGGATTGACTGACTGATTGATTGCTTGATTTGTAAGTGAATGTTTAGTTGACCCAACACTATTTATAAAAAATATATATAAGTCTACCATTTTTCTGCCATATTGCCTTTACTCAAAGATAATTTGACCATATTTATGGGACTCTTTCTGTTGTCTCTATTTTATTTCACTAATCTTTTTGTCTACTCCTTTGACAGTACCATGTTGTCTTGATTACAGCAACTTTTTACTAAGTTTTGTAGCTGAGTGTTGTCAGTCTTCCAACTTTATTCTTATCCTTCATTATTGTGTATTTTTATTTAATGTATTTTTTCCATCTATATATATTTAAGAATCAGTTTACCAAAATCCACAAAATTACATGCTTAGATTTTGGTTAGAATTGCATTAAATTTATAAATCAAGTGGGGAAGAGCAAACATATATTATCTTTCTATTCATGAATATGGGTTATCTCTTCATGTATTTAATCCTTTTTTTTTTTTTTTTTTGGTACCTGAGATTGAATTCAGAGGCACTTGACCACTGAGCCACATCCCTAGCCCTATTTTGCATTTTATTTGGAGACAGTGTTTCACTGAGTTACTTAGTGCCTCCTTAAGTTGCTGAGGCTGTATTTCAACTTGAGATCCTCCTGTCACAACCTCCTAACTGCTGGGATTAGAAGTGTGCACCACTGTGCCCAGTTTATTTAATCCTTTTTTTAAATTTCCTTCATCACAGTTGTATCATTTCCTCATATATATATATATATATATATATATATATATATATATTGTACACATTTTGATAGATTTATTGAGAACTATTCCATTTTAGGAGTGCTAATGTAATTGGTATTACATTTTTAATTTCAATTTTTTATTTTTTAATTCCTGGTACATACAAAAGCAATTTAGTGAGCTTTGTATATTGATCTTGTACTCTATACCTTTGCTATAATTATTTTTAGCTTCAGAAATTTTAATGTCAATTTAATTATATTTACTGCATAGTAAAGTGTGTCATCGTCACCTGGCATGGTGGTTCATGCCTGTAATCCCAGCAGTTTGGGAGGATGAAGCAAGAGGAATCACAAATTCAAAACTAGCCTCAGCAACTTAGTGAGGTCCTAAGCAACTTAATGAGAACTTGTCTCAAAATAAAAAGTAAGAAGGGCTAGGGATGTGGGGATGTGGCTCAGTGATTTTGTACCCCTGGATTCAATTGCTGGTTTGAAAGGAAGGAAGGAAGGAAAGAAGGAAGGAAGGAAGGAAGGAAGGAAGGAAGGAAGGAAGGAAGGAAGGAAAGAAGGGAGGGAGGCAGGAGGGAGGGAGAGAAGAAAAACCATCTGTAAACAAAAACAATTTTATTTTCTATCCTAATTAGTATGTCTTTTTGTTTGTTTCTATTGCATTAGTCAATCTTTCAGAATTATATTGAAACAAAATTGGTGAGAGGGGACATCCTTTCCCTCCTGTCTTACTGGTAAAGCTTCCAGTTTCTCACCATTAAGTAACTCGAGGGCTTTTGTAGACATTTTTTTTAATAAAATTGAAAAAAAAATTTCTCTAATTTGAATTTACTGAAAGTTTTCAGAGCAAATGATTGCTGAATCTTGTAAAATGCATTTTCCTGCATATATTTATGTATTGATGTAATGTTACTCTGTCATGATGTGTAACTATAGATTGTGGGACACTAATTACTAATGCTTTCTTAACATTTTTGCACCTATACTCACGGTTGATATTGGCTTGTAGGTATATTTTTCATTAATGTTTTTGCCTGGTTTGGGTAGCAGAATAATACTGTCCTCAGCTTGCATTAGAAATTATAACCTACACTTCTCTGAATAAGAATATAGACAATTGGTGTAATTTCTTAAGTGTTTGGAAGAACTTTCTAGTAAATATATCTGGTCCTCTTGGCTTTTAAAAAAGTTTATTAATAATTAATTTAATTTATTTAATAGGGATAGGCTTATTCATGTTTTCTGTTTTTGTTTTCTTTGTTTTTCAAGATTGGTTCATTTCACATAGGCTATCAAATGATATCTTTCTAGTGGATGATTTGTGTCATTCATTTCTTTTGCTGAATATCTTTAATTCTCATACATATTATTTTCATTTTTTAAATATTTGCAACTTCCCTTGAGATTTCTTCTTTAACCCATGTTACTTAGAAATGTGCTTAATCTCCATGTGTTTTGAGATTTTCAAATGATCTTTTTCTTTGTGTTCTCAAGTAGATAGTATATCTAGTTTTCTTTTTTAATTGTTAAAGTGTGTTTTAGGACCCAGGTTGTGATCTATCTTGATAAATATTCCATCTGATTTTGAGAACATGTGTATTCTGATGTTGTTGGATGAAGTAGTCTATAAATATCAATGGTGTACAATTGATTAATGGTAAATAATAAAAAAATAACTACATATTTACTAATTCTCTGCCAAATAAATTTTTCAATTTCTGAGATAAGGGTGTTTAATTCTTCAAATATAATTGTTTTCATCTATTTTACCTTCTGGTTCTATTAGCTTTTGCCTCATAACTGTTGTTAAGCATATTCATGTTAAGGTTAATTCTTGGAAACCTTTATCCCTATGTAATGTTGCTCTTTATCTCTAAAACTTTCCCGGCCTTATTGTTTGCTCTATCTGAAATTAATACAGCTATGCCCACCATTTTTTTGATTAGTTACAACATGGAATATCCCCCTCATTTCCTTTTAATCGCCATGTGTCTTTATAATTAGAGTGAGTTTCTGGTAGTCAACATATCCTAGAGTCTTGTTTTGGGTTCATTCTGACTATTTTGTTATTTTTTTAGTGCAATGAGAACATTGCCATTGTAAGTGATTATTGATACAACTGCATCAATATTAACCATGTTTATTTCAGTTTTCCATTTGAGTTAACACTGAAAGAAAGATGACTATCTAGAGAATGAAATAATACAACATCCTAATATAGAGGCTTTTACTGCTTATTCTTTTATTGATACAAAACGTATAACACAAAAGTCAGAGCTTGGTTAGTACATACTGAATAATTCTTTGAAAAAGAATGATTTATTTGGTATCAATTGTTAGATTGACTTGCATGGTTAATTCCATGTTTTAAAATATTTACTTTTTAGAAAAAACAAAGGCTTTCTGTTTATTGAGGTATTAAATAAAAAATGATAAAGTTCCATGTGTAAGCTAACAAGAAATTTGTTCAGCCAGGGAGTCTTTATGAATTAAATTATCTGTTGGACAGTTAGCTGATATAAGGCTAGACATTAATTTTGGAGAAACAATGCAAAAGCTAGTTCTAATGCAGTCTGAAAACCATTTCTTGTCTATGTGGATGCTGCCAGCCACTATCAGACTGCATCAGTGTAAATACTTGTTCTCAGGGCCAGTTAGTAGAAAAAGATGAAAAGAAATGGTCCTCTCATTCCAGCATCAGAAAAGGGTAGAGTGCCAATTCTTACCAGCTACTGTGGTGACAATTTTTTAAAACCATCCAAGAAATATTATAACTTTAAAATAGTCTACTTCATGTAGCAAGGAGGTAAAGATATTTTTTCCCAGTCCAGCTGAGGTACCAGTTAGCTAACAATAAAATAATAGATAGTAAGTATGACCCAATTCAAAAGTAAAGTGCTAGACCATCCACAGGAGACTCTAAGAGGAAATGGCTTAAACCTGGTTTTCCACCACTTATGCAGCAGTTAGTGTAAGATTGGTGAAGTAGATGTCAGGTTCTACTCTTTTCTCTCTTCATGAAGGAAACATACAAAATTAAATTCTCTTTGTGGCCAAGGAAAATGTGACTAGTTCTGATGAGTTTATTTGAGAATAACTGACATGAAGTTGAAGCATGGAGATGCCTTGATGAGATCTCAATGTCCTTCATGATGGTGGTTGGATGTCTCTGGTACCTTGAGTTTCCAAGTCTGTGTGGAAAAGGTCAACGCCCATCTCAACTTAAAATGATCTAACAGTGTAAATGAAAAAGAAAATTTGGGGTATATTATGTTTCAGAGTTTCACAACATAAACTTTTTCATCTTGATTAATACTAGTATAAAGAAGATGAAACTGAAGTGACTGAGAAAGCAAATTCCTCTCAAAAAATATGTTGATTTGACCATAAGGAGATAACTGTGTTGGTCCTGTTGACTTCCATTGAGAAAACTGGAAGAAAGATGTCTATCTAGAGAATGAAATAATACAATGAGAGCCTTTGGGAGGCAAAAGTTACTTAATAAAAGAAGACACGAAGGGGACTAAAGTGATCTATGGGATCAAAAGAGCAGGATTAAAACTGACTTCACAATTGCCAAGAAAATGCATTGACACATCTCTTATTTCCCTTAAAAATCAAAGACAAAATAACTAAATTCACCTCCTGAGGACTCTGGAAATTAACTAACCCTATAGAATGGTCTAAAATAATTTATCCAAAAGAAACTGCTTTATAAGCATACGTGATCCATTAAAAAATGTAGGATAGTAAAGCACCATTTCCCTTTCTGTTCCCAAACACCTAGCCAAGTCAAGGGAACAATGTGAGTTAGTCTGGGCCAGAGTATTATACTGAATTTCTCTCATGTATGCTGGGTATTAGGGCAAGTTAGTAAAATCCTTAGGCAGCTGCTTTTTTGCATACATGGCAAGTCTTTTGGGATGCTGGTCATACAATGGGACAAAACATGCTCTATAAACAGTTTCTATAACCTGATTAATAAACCTCACCTCCCAGTGGTAACTGTTGAATATCAGAGCACTGTGCAGAGGGACATGCTTCTCCAAGTGGTCTTCCCTGGACAAAACACCATAAGATAAAGGAAGTTCTACTTTCTGGTGGGATCCTGGAGGCCGTGTGCAGAGCAGAGGTATACTTGGCTAACCCCTAGACCAACTTTCTGACAAAGCACCTATCTAACCCACCACCACTGAACCTCCATGGTAACCATTTCTCAATAAACCGTATACCTCATATCCCATCTTTTGGTATCTTCCTTGATCTTTTGTCAACCTATCCTACTGCCTTACCACAACTGGGTGATAAATCCTACACATGGAAATACAAAACAAAACACACACATACGAAAAAGAGATCTGTAATATTTTAACTTGAAGCTCACTGTATCCATCCTCTCTTCCAACTCAGCGGTATGATACTCACGAAAAGCCATCAGCCATGCAGCCAAAGATGACTGACCTCTTTAGGAAGTCCATTAAAAGCACCATCCCCACACAGAGTCAATATTTTATCCCAACTTGCAGATTCTTGGATACAGCTCTCTTCTCAGGATTTGTAGCTGTTTAATTTGACACAGTTCTCAGATTAGCAGGGAAGAGGAAGCCAATTTCCCGGGTTTTACTGAAACAAAATAAAACTGTTGGCAGCATCTCATTTGCCTACAGCTGTGATTTCAGTTGCATCGTTTTGGCTAAGAATTTAAAGAAAATGCTGGAGAACAAGTCTACAATAAGAAACTGAATAGCCCCGGTTGGTTCCTGGAAATCTAAAAGGTCCTTTGCATATTCAAGGGATAGGAAAAACATGGGAAAGAAGATGGCAGCAATTAATTACCTCAGGCTAATCTTCAGATCCTGCATAGGCCTTCAGTGAGAAGAATAGCTTTCTTGTAAACTCTGAATTCTGAATTCTGAAGGTTTGCTTTCAAACAAATTACTTTAGTAATTTAGTAAACAAAAGCAAAACATTTAAGGGAATCTCTGGCTAGTCTTGGTTGAAGACTAAAATATGCTGACACAAATGTGACCTCTATGAAACCAGGCTTAAAAATGAAAGCAAGAATTTCACAAGAAAACAATAAAAAGTTATCAGGGAACTGAGTGGCTACAATATAGGTAATACAGAATCTACAGAATTAGTAGAAGAGTTGTGGGGAAATAAACAGGAACAACGTAAGGAAAAATGAAAAACATAAGCATAATAACTATGGGACCCTGTGATGATGTTGTTAAAGAACCTGACACCAGAACTGTCCTATATGTTGACTACAATGTCCAGTACTCAACAAAAATGACAACAATAACAATTATGAAACAAGCCCAGAGGAAATTATGGCATATACATAGGGGAAAAAGATAAAATTACCTAGAGGGCTAAATTTTGAAATTTGTTCACAAATATATATATAAATTATAAAAATTAGCAAAGTAAAATTCTACAGTTAAAAATATAACTAAATAATAAATTCATCATAATGGCTCTATAGTACATTTCAGTTGCCGGAAGAAAGAGCCAGTAAAAGTGAAAATAGGTCAATGTAGATTTTCCAACCTGAGAAAAATAAGACTAATGCAGAAAAATTAACAGAATGAAATTGCCAACATATAAAACTGATTAACATTTGAATGATTAACGTTTGATGGAAATGGTTGTTACTCTGATTTGATTATTGTACAGTATATATATATATATATATATATATATATATATATATATATATTGAAATACACGCACTGTACCCCATAGAGATGTAAAAATATTACATCTCAATAAACAAAAGGAAAATGAATTGAGCCTCACTGAAATGTGGAGCATGGTGAAGATACCAATATCTGTACAATAATAAGCCCAGAGGATACAAAGAAGAAAATATATTTGAAGAAATGAGGCTAAGGGTGGGAGACGAAGGACAGTCAGTACAGGTGATGAATGATTGGGTCAGGAAGCCATCTTCCTGATTTTATTTATTTATTTATTTATTTACTGATTCAAAGGAAATAAAATGCTAATACCTCCAGAGTATTTTCCCCTCCTCCAACCTGTTGCCAAGGTTACCCGCCTCCAACAAATTGTTCTTCACTATAAGGAGTTGTTCATGAATGCCCCCTGGGCCACTCCCTTCTTCCCTGTACCCCTTGACAACTTCATTCTTGCCCTTGGATCACTCCACCTTTTGACCACCAGTTATTGGCAAGAAAATGGGAGGAGGGGGCATGAGAACAAAGGAAATCTAAAATCTATAAAATGGGCAGGACAGCCCTGCTCCCTAGGGTACCAACATGGATCCCTCCTCTGTGGAGGATTTCTCTGTGTGTGCGTGTTCTGTCCTTTAAATAAAACTTTTTGCACTTGCCTTGATGTTTCTTGGGTACTCAGTCTTCAACACCAGGGAACAGGACTCAAACCTGATTCTCAACACTCGTGTCAGAAATGCTGTCCAAAACTTCTCACATTTGATGAAAAATACTAGTTGACACATTTAAAAGCTCATAAAACATTTAAAGGGATAAACTCAAAATGATCTAAGCCTAAACACATTATAGTTAACTTGTTGAAAATTAAAAAAAGAAAAAAAGTGAAAAATTGTGAAAATAGTAAAAGAAACATGATATATCATTTACAACTCATTCTCAGCTGAAATATCAGAAATCCTTGTCAGATGCTGTTATGATTTATATGTGAGGTGTCCCCTAAAACCTCTTGTGTTAGGCTATACAGGAAAGTACAGAAGTGGAATGATAAGATTATAAGATCTGTAACCCAATTGGTGGATGAATCCATTTGATGAAATAACAGTTTGAGTCGACTACTCTGTGGTAGCTGTAAGCAGATAGGGCATGGCTAGAGGAGATAGAAAACTACAGGGACATGGTATTAATTGCATCTTTTCCCTGACATCTCTCTCTTTCCTTCCTTCCTTCTTTCTTTCTTTCTTTTTTCCTAGTTACCATTAGATGAGCAGCTTTCTGATATCATGCCCTTCTATCATGAGGTACACCTTCACTTCAGACCCAGAGTAATGGAATCAGCCAACTATGGACTGACCCTCTGAAACTATGAGACTAAATAAACTTCCTTCTCTAAGTTGTTCTTGTCAGGTACATTGGTCATAGGAAAAGAAAGCTTACTACCACAGATTCTTTTAAAGTACTGAAAGAAATGACTTTAGACCAATAGTTATATCCAGCTAAATTATGGTTCAAAAATGGAGAAAGTAAGATATTCCTAGATACTGTGGGAATGCCTTGAAAGAAATATTGAAGAGAATCTTTCAGGTTGAAATAAAAGGTGGTATATTGAATCCACACAAAGAAAATATTTGGTAAAATCCAACAATATTTATGATTTAAGAAAACACAAAAACTAAACAAATGAAGACAGAAAGAACTCCCTGAGCTGGATAGTGGGCATGTGTGAGCAAGCCACATATTAAATGAAAAAAGACTGAATGCTTTCCCCTCAGGCTAAGAACAAATGGAGATGCTCATTCTTACCACAAGTATTAAAATTATGTCAGGACAACTGACAGAAATAAAAGGCATCCATTATAAATAAAAAATATAAACAAACTCTGCTTACAGATGTCATTACCAGGTAAGTAGAAAATTCTAAGGAATCTACTTTAAAAACAAACAACAACAAAACTTTGAAGTAAAAAGGCTAGCAACATTGTAGAATACAAGACAAATTTAAAAAGTTGTATTTCTGTGAATTAACAACAAACAATACAAAATTAATTAACAATAAATAATACAAAAATGAATTGATAAAACAATCTCATTTACATACTAGTAAAAGTAATAAGATAGCTAGGAATGGATTTAACAAAAAATGCAAAAATTTTACACTGAATGTATAAAATACTGCACTGATGAACTAAATTCAATAATATCTATTTGAATAAAGAGAAACCTTAACATTTAAAAAATGGTAATACTTTATCTTTAATTTATCTCATTTATCTTTAAACTAAACACAATTTCTATTGAAAATATCTACATGTGATGGTTTTATTTATTTGTCTGTGTTTGGTTTTCCTCTTGTGTTTTTTTGTTTGTTTGTTTGTTTTGTTTTGCTTTGCAGAAGTTGCCAAACTAATCTTAAAATCCACATAAGAATGTAAGGAATCTTGCATAACTGAAACAATCTTGAAAGAGAACATAATTGTAGTTTTCACCCTTCCTAATATGAGAATTTACTAAAATTTGCAATAATAAGGACTAGGTGGTATAGGCACAAGGATGGATATACAGATCATTGGAACAGAATTGAGACTCAGATTTAAACCCTCGGATGTATGGTCATTTGATTTGCTGCAAAATTGTCAGGACAATATAATAGCACAAATAATAGTCTCTTCATCAAATGTTCAAGGTCCTCTGAAGAAATAGTTCTGATTACAGATTGAAGTAAACCCTAACTACACAGTAGGATTTTATTGCCACTGCTTCCTGAAGCACACTCTAGGAGCCTTATCATTACAATTTTGTCACAAGGAAAGAGAACAAGGAAAAGTGTTCCATAGAGCTGTTATCAATAAAACCATTTGGTGTCTGTAGTCTTCATAATTTAATTTGGAATTTAGGAATATTTCATTTTGAAATGCTATAAATTTAAAAGTTAATTACTTCTAGTAACAGCGCATTCTATATTTACCCTTAAAATTTGTACACATAAAGAAGTTATTTAAAAATCCACAAAAACAACTAGGCAGAATATGAAAAATACAAATTTTTTTGGAGAAGGGTCTTATAAGGATTTTAACACTGTTACACTGGCAAAGCTGCTGTGATGACAGAATTTGTCTTGCTCATTTGTCTTTAGAAAGGAAAACACATAAAAAGAAAGGGGTGTATGTGCCTAAAAATCTATGGTTCAAAGGCTAATTCTGAGAGCTGCCTATCAAGAACATATAAGAGGCATGTTCTGTCCTTATTCAAAACATAAAAGTCTTGCCACATATTTGACTCACTAATAGAGAAACTGATGTGTGCAGACACAGGAATCTGAATTTTGTTATTATACTTCATTACTAAATTTTCACATTTTCTCTTGTATTAAAAATATCAACATTTTCTTTTGTCAACAATATTTTTTCAAAATTATTTTTTATTTATTTATAACAGCAGAATGTATTAAAATTCTTATTACACATATACAGCACAATTTTCATATCTCTGGTTGTATACAAAGTATATTCACACCAATTCATGTCTTCATATATATACTTTGGATAATAATGAACATAACTTTCCACCATTATTTCTAACCCCATGCCCCTCTCTTTCCCTCCCACCCCTCTGACCTATCTTGAGTTTGTCTATTTCTCCCATGCTCCCTCTCCCTACTCCACTATGAAGCAGAAAACATATGGCATTTGGTTTTTTTGGGATTGGCTAACTTCACTTAGCATTATCTTCTCTAATTCTATCCATTTTCCTGTGAATGCCATGATAAATACATAATGTTTCTTTTCAATGTAGTTGTTTTAACTTTACATCCTAACTGATGTACTTCTATAGAACTAAAATATTTGAGATAGCTAACTATAATCATATCTCTAATTTAATATATTATGTAGCAAAACTCCAAAATTTATATCTTTGCTCTGACTCACTTGTAAAATTCAAGCTCATATACCCAACTATCCTTTGTCATCTGTATATGAATGCCTGGTAAACATCTTCAAGACGATATCCCAAACCAAACTCACAACCAATTCTACCAAAATGCAATTAATTCTAGATTTTCCATATTTCACAAAATGTCAACACTATTATTTCTAATTTCTCAGTCAAAATACCATAAATTATTTCTCAGTTTTTCTACTATAATCACAAGCTATTTCTAATTCATGAAAAAATTCTTATGCTGCCAAGCCCTCCATATCTCTGAGCTCCATAAATGCAGAATCAACCAAATGCAGCTCAAGAAATTCAGAAAAGAATTACATCCACACTAAACATGTGCAGACATTTTTCTCATCATTATCCTCTAAATGATACAGTGTAACAACTACTTGCATAGGATTTACATTGTATCAGGTATTATAAGTGATCTAAAGATGATTAACAATTACAAGAGGATGTGTGTAGTTTACGTACAAATACTTGCTATTTTACATAAGAGACATGATCATCTATCAAATTTTGTATTCTCAGAAGGTCTAGAACTAATCTTCCTTGGATAATGAGAGATGACTGTATTTTCAAATCATCCTGAATCCAACCATTTCATACCACCATTAATGCATGCCAATAATATTAAAATTCATCAATGTATTTAACATAATAATATTCTAACATTAACCTACCTTCTACAGGTACTTCCCTAGTCTGTCTTCTGTATAAAGTATTCAAACTGATATTCCTAAATTCATACCATGTTAACTTATGCTCTATACTTTTCAATGAGTTTTCATGTAATTTAGAGTAAATCTGAAGATGATTTACACTTTCAGCCCTATATGACTTGCTATAATTGGCTTAACTTTCCAATATCATCTGCTGATATCATCCTTTACAAACACTGTATTCTATCTCCTATGGCTTCAAAACTTTGCCTTCATTGTACCTATCACTATAAGGCTCCTTCACTGTTCCTGAAATATACTGTGCCCTAGCAATTCATTAGGCTTATAAAATAACAAACATATCAAAAATAACCTCTCATATTCTAGTTCTTATAATGTACTCCTTAAATATTTACATTAAGTAGAACTGGTTCCTTTATCTGATACACATGCACTCGCACGTGCGTGTGCGTGTGTGTGTGTGTGTGTGTGTATATATGTTATGTTTGGGATATATATATGTGTGTGTGTGGGATATATATATGTGTGTGTGTGGGATATATATATATATATATATATATATATATAAATAGTTTGTGTGGGATATACACACACACACACACACATATGTGTGTGTGTGTGTATATATATTTGTTATGTTTGGGATATCCACATGGGAGGGAAGTTTCAGGAGATTCAGAATGTATATATCAATTCTTCAACTTCATACTTACAAATTTTGACAGAAAAAAGATGGTGATATTGGTGTCAGAGTTAGATAATATATTAAGTTGACTAACTGGACTATGGTTTGGGGGGTCTAATGATCATGATCTAGTATGTTGCTTTTAACCACTAGTTTCCCATGAGGTAGTCTGCCTAAATCTTCTAAAAACCACATCTACAAATAAAAAATTACAATTTTGTTACAGCATAATTAAAAGTTAGAAAACACTGAACTTCAATTTATATACGAATGGAAAATGTCAGTGTTTATGTAAGTAAAGACAAAGCTTGAAATCAGCAGGGGTAGGTCCAGAGCCCATGACAATGCAAGTAATCACACAGAACCTGCAGAAAAGAGGGATGGATAAGTTAGTGGAACACTAGCCAAAGCAAAATGCAGGTAAAACCATCCTTCAGAAGAAAGAGCCTCAAGCTTTGTGTCCAACACAAGAACTGGTCTAAGATCTGATAGATCTGTGCCTACTGAAGAACCCAAAGGAATGAATGGACTTCTAGTGAGTGAGACCAGAAGAGGTAATCTTGGAAGGCAATGTTTCATGCAGAGAGAAAACTATCACCACAGAGAGGCAATCCCTCCCCTCTGAGGAGCAGTGGTAAAATCAAACAGGGAAACAGGTGGTAGGGTAGAAATTTAAAGTCTCATAGAAACAGAATATGACAAAATTATGTAGTAGAACTCTCATCTCCAAAACCAGGTATCATCTATTACTGAGAAGCCTTTTGGCTGAAAAAATAATATGAACTTAGCAACATAGGAATTATGAACCTTGTAAAATAGTCTTGATTTTGATTTAGATGTTTTCTTCAGGGAAATGTTGAGGGTATCAAAGATTCACTGGAACAAAAGGAGGTGATGTGTAGATATTATGCAGTTGAATAACCATTAGTTCATAACTTTTAACATTTGTGCAAAGCAGCAGCCAGTGTTAGGAAAGTCAGTGAATATTCTTTCATTTTTATTGTGTAACTGCAAAAAGTACATATATATTCAGAAATTTCTTTCAAAGAAAGTTCAAAATATGTAATAGCTAAATAGTAATAGAATAATTTATAAATTATTGTATTTTTATTAGAAGTTAGGGGTGTATGATTTAATAGAAGTAGTAGTGCCAGAAAAATAAAGAAATTAATCTTAATAATTGAAAAAAATGATTGTGCTTTTTATCACAGGTGTCAATCTTTATGGGCTTGAAGCATGACCCCGAAGTCATTAAGCTTAACAGTCAATAAGGCTCACAACCTTGTGATAGAAAACATTTTCACTCCTCTTTAGATGTACCAGAAGTCTTGGTCTTTTAACCCCTGTGTTGGAGGAAATGCAAGAGGAATTTTTTTGTCCCTAATAGTATAAAAGGTTGTCTCAGGCGAGTAGTCATTTATGATATTCACCTGCTCAACAAAACATCCCTTTTTGATTGATGGTGTCCCTGTGACATTGACTATAAGAGGATTCTAACTTTGATTGACGAAGCAGAAAAAAACTGTAATATATAAGAATGTGATCTAGAGAAGAGCCTGTGGCTATTGATTCCTGTTATATATTTTTCTTTTCCCTATGCCACTAAAATTCCCATAAGTACATATTCCAGGACAAGGCATGAAATGTTTGTGGGTAATAACAGTGGAGCCTTATTAAAGTAAAAACTTTAAAATATATTCATGAAATCTGCTTGCATTGTTAAAGGTTTTGGAGAAATTATGTATCTTATTTTCATGACAATCAAAGAAACATTACTTTCATGCAGTGAGAAAGTAGAATATGTACCCCTCAAATTAACCTTCACAAGAAAGTTCTCCTTTTATTTACCTCCCTTAGTTTTCAAAGACATCAAATTTACTGATTCCTAGGAAACATCAATAATTGTCAAACCCAGAAACATACTGATATGCTTGGAAAACAGACTCATAATAGATGAATTCTTGGGTGATGTTAATTTAATAAAATGCCATATGCTTAAATCGATACTTTGAAGAATCTCTCCTTAAAGAATACAATGTAAAATTTTAATCTAGTATTTAATAAAAACTTGTATCATCACAGATCTCAACCCTCTGCCCTGCCTCACTATATACATGCGCACACACACACACACACAAAAAAAAAAACCTCAGCTCCCTGTAGAATAGTATTTAATTTTACTAGATCAATAACATCCTAGAACTAGTATTAATCAGAAACTCTGTATGACATTGCTTTTACTAAGGTTTTAGGATTCTTGGAAAAGTTACCTACTGAAGATAAGTGTCTAGTGAGGTAAAATCTATATGCCTATTATGCCATATGATTTTTGAGAAGAAGTATAGCAAAATATTGGATCACTTCATATAGATGGTTAAGCAAAATTTACCCACTCATGTAAGAATAATGGTAAATGACAGAGATTCAAATTATATGTGGAAGCATGCTTATTATGCCTTTAGTAGTAATATATTTAACAATCCTGGGAATCCCATATGCATTGAGTGATTTAATTAACTATTAATTAATTTACTTAACAAACATTTAATAGCCACCTTTTGTGTGTCAATCACTCTGTAATGTAGTCTCTAGGAAGACACTACATTAGCCTCAAGGATCTCACTATAAGTGACAGTTTATTCATGGTGATGGACTTCATAGATTGGAATTGCTAATTGGAATGGTCACAGTGTCAGTCGATTGGTAATATTAGGCAAAATGATAGTTTTCATAAATTAGACTTCATTACAGCCAACTTCTGAAAATTAATGATTTTCTAGTACTTAATTGCTACTATGAATTCTCCAGAAACATTAGCATTTATAGACTATATAGCAAGGGTCCTGGTAACAATGGGATATTAAATTGAAGCATACACTCATTCATTCACACTCTTTTCCTCAATTTTAAAAACATCTAATGTAAGAAAAAAGGATGTTTAGGTAGTGTTTCTTGGACTTACTGAATAGAATGTCATCTGTAGAGTTCACTTTTCAATAATACAAAATTTACATATTGTAACAACCATCATTATTGACTTGTTATTTATTGCTTCATATATATTAAAATTATAATTCTGAAAAAAATTTAAAAAAATGAGAAGTATTAGCACTTCTGCTGTTTCATATATGCGGAAATTGAAGTGAACTGGTGAACTAATTGGCCCCAGACTTTATTTGTATTTTGCAAGCAGGGGAACCAGCATTCCAATCTTGGCATTCTATGCTAGTTAAGTCATAATATTGTCACTGTTCTGCTTGAAGAAATGATTATGTATATTTATGTATATTGTATAGCATTATGCATACTTAAGATTTCTTTATTTATCCTTACACAAATTTATGCTTTGTGTGTTTGCCCTTGGTGAAGAGGTGATGACACATTGACTAGAAGATGATTAGTGTTTGCAAGTTAATTTTAAAGAAAAAAAGTTTACATTTATAAATTCAGATTCAGCACTATAAGAAAACCTACCAAGGAGATGGCAGTACAAGTTTGAATGTAAACCTATGAAGCACTTTAGTTCTCTCAATGAAAAAATGACAAAAGCATCATTAAATATTGTAAAATGATTTACCAACATGTTCACTTAGATTTCCCATATGTTCATGCTTGATGTTATATATGTAGTTTCTGAAAAATCAATGAGACTGATGTTTATTAATGTCTTCATTTGTTGTGGTTGTTTTTACTGTCATTTTGGCTCATTAAAAAATATATATATACTTAGTTGGATCTTCTTTCAAATGCTAAGGCATACCAGTGTTGTCTGTTTGAAACTCACAAGACTTTAAATAAACCATCTTTATTGAATTCTTCATAATATGATAAAATGAGAAGTTAATATGTGCTTTAATGTGAGCCAACACATTGAATATAAAAGCTACCAAGAATTGACTATGCTAACAAATACAAGTAATGTGCCCCCACCTCAGATATTTTGTAATACTGAGATCAATATATTTCACTAATGAAAGTGATTCTCACTAAAAACCATAATTTTATTCTTTATGTGTTTGTAGAAAAATCTCAATTATTTCTAGTGTGAATGCTTTGCCACTAAAAATTTCTATCTTGTGGTAATTTTAATGTTTTCAATACTGGAAAGTAATTTGATACCATCCAATACCTTTAAGACTTGAGGACTTTTACTTTAACCTTTAAAATGTGCTGTGATTTATTTATTACTACATCTTTTCAAAGTTTAAATGCAAGGCACAATCATACATGGTACCAAGAGAATAAACCAAATTCCGTGCTATTATACACATCTTCAAAATAGATAGGGTTCATGCATTCCAATGGAATTTAATTATATTTTTCTAATTCTCTGACTGTTTTCATTAAACCTAGAAGATCATAAGTTAATGGTTTCATTTTTATCTAACTACCTTTGCATTTTAAGAATATAATGTTAATAAGAAACAAATTTCTACAGATAGATAATCACATTTCTCCTTTTCAATGCTGGTATGAATCAGTACATAGACTAGAATTTCATTGCTAAATATAATCTGCTTCATTTGTAATGTTGCTGTCTCATAGAATATAAAATTTTGTACTAGATAGAATAAATTCATTCATTTTTATTTACTCTGTTTCCAAATTCAATTTCATTGTAATTTGGAAATAGTCTGTGTTGATTTTTCCGAGTATATATGTGTTTTTAATTTGATATGTCTGTTTTTAAGTCAATAAATAATTGGCCTTAATAATAATACCATAAAATTTTTTTCTAAGTTTATATTTATTATAGCTATAAATAATTGTTTTGCATGATTATTAGCCTGTATAATTCACGAAGACTTGTGTGCTAATAATTTTTAATGGGTAATCACTTCTGTTCCCATGTGTTTACCTAACACTTTAGTTATATATGATGCCAGGCTTTACAACAGTGTCTAATTGATTTTCCAGGTCTAAATGAGGTTAGACCTAATCGTTAATAAGTGTACTAATTCATTTTCAACAGGAAAATTGAAGCAGTATGCAGAGTAAAAGTGCTACACATGCAGCACAAAACATTTTAAGTCCTTGCTTTTGAAGAAAAAACTATAAAAAATTCTTTCAAAAAAGAAGAAACTAGGGTAAAGATGACAATTTCATTCCATCATCTTTCCTGCCCCCATGCTCCATCCGGTCTCCCTCTCCCTTTTGCCCAATTAAATTTTTTCCATCATATAGTCCTAATTAAAATAATTAAAATAATTAATAAAAAAGGGGAAACTATGGTTTCTTACTGAGTTGGTCTTCTTTTTCCTTGAAATTGGTACAAGCTATTTATTTTGCCTGGAACGTTTTCCTTAATTAATATTAACTACTTTTGATCTGATAATTCTTTAACCCTCATGTAGGGTACTATTTCTTCTAAAAAGCTTTTATCATTTTATAGAATTTTGAATTTATGTCTCCCATGACATTTGCATATGACATTTATCTTTTTACTTGTAAGACTCTTTTCTAGACAGAAATTATATGAAAGAAATCAGGCATTTTCTTTTTCTATTGTATATTCACAATATGCTCCAGGAATTATAAATGAATGAATGATTAGATGGATTCATAGATGGATGGATGCTTAGGTAGAAAAATGGTTTCATACTTGCATACCTTCTCCATCACCTTTTCACCTCCAAGGAGTCCATCTTATAGAAGCATCAGGGTTTCTTCAGAAATTCTCTCACATGTGCCTGCTCATTATCTCTTTCTGTCTCATAAAGTTTTGGCCTCTGTTCCCATTGAAAATAGACATGAAGATATTAGCATCTCCCATAAAATCAATCTGAGTGGACAAGTCTCCCATGTTCTTATGAGAATTTATCCTAATGCATAAAACTAAATATAATATGTTAAAAGTACTTGATACCAGCTTTGGTTAGTTATATTAGACAATGAAATCACAATATTGACAACAACATAGAAATAATGTACTTTTACTTTACACATAAAACAAAACATGTAAAAGCTTGAGCATTTTAACTTTTACGAACTTCATTTTGTAACATATTGACTTGTTCTCACTACAAATCTATAATATACTTGAAAAGTAGCTATAAATCTTCCTAAATATGTCCTTCTGTATAATCATGTGATGATATGGTTCCAATATTTTGCATGTGTTTTGAAACTTTAATTCACCCTCAAGATGCAATTGAGTTTAAGATTCAAGATAAAGTTTAAAACTCTTTTTAGCTTTTATTTTTCCAATGTTTTGTAATATCCATTTTTATTTTTAAAGTATTTAATAATGTGCTCAGTAAATTTCTAAAAGTAAGTCCAAAGTTTTTGGAGAAAACAGGTCTAAGAAAGAATATATTCCTTTAAGATGAATCCCAGGAAAAGAAAAAGCAAGAATTTCGTGGAAAAGAAATTTAATGAAGCCTCTATAGATTATGTTAAATCTTCCAAAGTTTTAGAAGGAATATATTAGAGCATGCAAAATGAGATAAATGATAGGGAAAATAACATATTTCAATTAGTGTGGCACACAAATTTAGAAATTCAATACTATAGCATAAGTCAAGGAGATTTTACTAGTGTCAGTGTATATGAGAAAATTTATACAAGCTTTTGAATTCTTTCTGTAAAGAGCAAGAACAAGAGTGAGCATATATACATGACATTAAGAAAAGGGGAGAGAACACAGAAATTTTCTAAGCTCTCTAGTTGCTACTTTATGGTTTTCATCTAGTTTTAAAATAAATATATCGTCTATCCCCATTTTTATATGTCCCAGTATTTCTGCCTGGGAAATCTGAAAAATAATTGATGTAGAGAACGATTAATATTTTAGTTCTCAATTTTAGTTCTCAATTAAGTTCAAATAAAATAAAGACAATATCATAAATAAAGTTTATAATTGGAAAGATATGTAGCTTAGATCCCTGGGTTTGAAAAAAGATTCTTTTATTCTTCAAAAGAAAAATATTCTGAGCCAATTGAGGTAGCATATTCCTGTAATCCCAGTGACTCTATAAGCTGAGGCAAGAGGATCACAAGTTCAAGGCCAGCCTCAGCAACTTAATGAGGCCTTAAGCAATTTAGCAAGATCCTGTCTCAAATATACAAAGTTCTGGGATTGTGATTGAGTGTCAAATTTCCCCTGCGCTCAATATTCAGCACCATAAAGAAAAATTTCTTTATTTTTCTATTCTATTTCCTTACCTCCTATTATGATTCATTTCTCCTCTTCTCCTTCCCATCCATCAATGTGTGTTGAATGAAGTTGTGATTTCACTTGGGCGGATTGGCCCATTGCTAAAAGAGCCAACTTGTTGGTCTGACATTGGAACTGGCCCATCTGTGTGTGTTTTGAATGTAATCTGTACAAACACATAGTAACACATTATAGAGAATAAAAAAAATATGTTTTGAATTACCATCCATAATCATTCACATATATAAATTTGCAAACACACACACACACACACACACACTCAAATTTCTATAAACTTTTTGAAAGTTGACATGCATATATGTTTAACATTTTATTTAATATGGAATTTGGTTATATCTATTTAGATACATAATGTGAAGATACATATTCTAGCATAGATATTGTCAGAAATTATAATAATGCTAAGTGAATCAGTTGAAATGGATTCTTATTATTGCCTTACAAAATTTTTCCTGAATATTAATGAAGCCAACATGTATTAATATATTCATTGACAGCATTACTTCTGTTTTAAAATCAAATAACCTATTCATGGTTTACCAACTTTTCCATTTTGTATTATTTTCTACTTATACAGAAATTTCACTAATCCCAAATATTATTCTTGTTAATCTATGTTTTAGTTTTTGAAATTTTTGTCTGTATTGCCACTTTTTGTCCAGAGGCATCAATCTTTTTCATTATACTTGTGATATCTGTGCTTTCCACACTAATGTTTTAATATGCCTGTATGATCTTATTAAATACCTCTTTATTTACTAAATACATATTGACTTAATATTTTATTTGCTAACAACTTATCTGTTAATTACATTGTGAAAAATATGAATCAAACTTATTTTTCATATAAACTCAGGTCTATCTTATAATTTCTGTGGCTTGAATATGTCTCCCAAAATTAATTTTTTGGGCACTTGACCCCAATGCAAATGTTGAGCAGTGGGCCTTTCAAGAAGTAATTAGTTCATATTAGCCATGGCCTTCTGATGAATGAATGTTGTTATCATGAGAATGGGTCTATTATCTCATGAGTGCATTCATTTTAAGTGAGTTTGAGTCCCCAGTTGCTCTCTTGCCCTCTCTCCTTCACCTTTGCCTGATGCTGGCACCTTGATATTGGATTTCCTAGCCTCTAGAACTATGAGAAATACACTTTCATTTTTAAACTGCTAGTCTGGTATTCTATTATAATGGCACAAAGTAAATTAAGCAATTAACCAAGTGGCTCTTTTTAATTGTGTCTTATCTATATTCAATCACATTCTAGAATTCTAAACTGGGACTTCTATTTTTGTTCTTAGAAAATTTCTGGGTTTCTAATGTTCTAGTAGATCATGTACAAATGTTATTGATTCATTTCTGGTTTTGTGTTACCATTTTACATTTAGTGTTTTATTTATTAGTCAGTATTGTCTCAATCAAATGCATAACAATCCTATATAGATAAACAGCTGCAGTGAATTAACATTCCAATTAATGATTTTTTTCCAATATTCTATTTATTCATATTTAGGATTTTGACTAAGAACTTTTTATGTGATGTTTTACTTTTCTTTGTCTCTTTGTAATTGTCATTATCTGCTGATTGTTTTGAAGTTGCTGCCTTCCCATCACTTCCATCAATTTGCAAGTCTTGTGATTATACTCTAGGGTTGGGTGGTGATAATGAGGATCTTATAGATATGGTGAGAAGATGAACTGGTGAAGTTCCTGATGGAAGCTAAGGTACTTTCTTAGGGCTGCTGTTCAGTGTACACAGTAAGCTTGGAAATGCTCCACAGCAGGTTTATTATGTTTTTTTCCAAAGTTCCTTCTAATGAGTTAATATTTTCCAATATTAACCTGACTGATGGAATTTTCTGCATTGTTTTTTAAATTTCCAGTTATTTAAACATATTTCAATGAAAGGGTCTGACAAGTGGAATGCAGGGTTGATTTGTTTCTCCATGGCACAGGGATAATTGTTCAAAATTGTCCCACCTAAATATGAGTTTCTGTATTATTATCATCTCATACTTTAAAAAGACCAAGGAATCATAACACTCTGTCATCCTTTATTCTAGAAATAAACCAGGACTTTTCCCCATGTGAACCTTGGTAGAAAAATGGTTTTGCCTAGAGTCAGATGGTGTGTCTTAAAAGAGCATAACACACACCTATGCTGATGTAGTTGCTTATTTTAGTCTCATTAATGGTATGGATACCAATCCATAAAGCAGAACTGGGAGTCAGGAATAATGTTGAATTATTTATTGAAGATAATCAAATGAAATATGAAATATATCAAGCTTAATATTACTCTACATATATGTGTAAAAATGATAGAAGCTGTGCAATATTAAATCATACAATATACTCAGCCTTAAATTATTAATAAAATATATACACAGAATCCAATTATCAAGATATTTGAAAACTCATGCAGAAATAAGATTTGACTTGTCTCTTTGATGTTTAATACTTCTGGTGAAGCATGCAATTGATTGATAAAACATTTGGGGAAAAAAACCCAGCAATTAATTATAGTTCCACTTTGCTATTCCTACCGTACCTGGTCATATTGCCATAGATCCAATTATATAATTTGTCTTACTTTAACTTTTATATATTTTCTATATATTAAAGCATGAGGCTATCATTTCAATCACTAAAATTCATTTTTAATAGAAGAATATAAAATTCCTTGCTTTCCTAGATTTACAGTATTGTAAAGCCACAACCCCCAGGGGCCTACTTCCTCCATCCACACCCTACTTGTCTCTGGTTACCAATCAGTTAATCTCTATGAGAGGATTAACTCACTGACTGGGTTAAAGTGGTTAAAGCTCTCACAATCCATTCTGCCTCTAAATATTCTTGTATTGTCTCATACATGAGCTGTAGGGAGATACCTCACATCCAGACCAAAACAAACTCTGTCAGGTAACCTCTCTCTAGGTCCAGGTAATCTCTCCTTTCACTTGCCCTGTAAATAGTGATGCAGGGCATCAGTGGCATCCTCATCTACCTAGTCGGTAAATCTGGGGTACTGCGTTATTGCATCTGTTTTCAGGCACACTGCCAATATTTTTGTAGGTTATTATGTTATTAAATTATTTTCAAGTTACCAAATCATGTATGCCTTCAGTTGCCTTCATAATCCTGACTGACAATCCGTTTCTTCCTGAAACTATTTCCCCTGATCTTCTCTATGTCACCCATTCTTGCTTTTCTCTCTAGAGTCCTTTATGGAAGTACCGTTCTTACACATTTTGGCCCTAGTATTTCAGTTTTTGCTACATCTACTTCTTTATATTTTGTTATTCTCCATGAATTCACTATTTTATTGTTTATATAAGCATCTATATACAAATAATTACTTGTAAGTTCTACCTGGATTTCTGGTACAAGATACTTAGTAAATGACACCTCCTATGTGTTCCCCTGCTGACCACATCATCTTTTTTCTCACCTAATAATTAATGTCTGTAGTCAGTGAATGACACTTCATCTTCCTGTTGCTCAAGCTGTCATTATCTACACTTTCTAATTCCCTACTTCCAGTCACTAGATTATATCAGTTTTCTTTCTTAATATCTCTCCAGTCCGATCCCTTTATTGTATTTCCATCAGCACTAATATTTCAAATGCAAATCATATTTTAAACAGAATTACTCCTGCACCTTTCTTCCTGGGACCAATATGGCTTCTCATGGCTCAGTGTCTCATGAAGCACATTGCCTCAGCTGTGTGTCTAAATATTGATCTTCACTTATCTGACTGCAAATTCATGTGACTTGCTCCTCCGTAGTCACTACCCCCTCCTTAGAAACCTGATTTTTGCCCTTCTGTTCTTGGACCTTAATGGTCCATCTATAGCATACTGTTCAAGTGTCTACTAAATTATGTTTTGTAGAGGCAGATAACTGCCTGACCAATAGTTTTTGAGACCATAGATATTGATTGTCATATGAATCTTCAAATACTAATATAATACTTACAATAGCATATGGATTTATTCTTCTTAATGTAACATAAAAAAGTAAGACTAAGAAGATGTAAGCCTGGCCCTTAAAGAGATTATTCCAGTAGCAATGTAGGTATGTTCTCATTGCTGTTAAGTTTTGATAGCTTCAATGAAATTAACAGATTCCTGTTACAGGCACAATGATGGACAGTATTTCATGTCCTTTGGCCTGGTTTTTAAACATATAATTCAAAACAAAATACAGAAATTTAAGACTATTTGAGGTGAACTGAAAATTTAGATGTTTAATGAAATGTTTACTCTATACAAATTCGGTTACTTTTAGTTTTTTAATGAGTGCTCTACCTAAAATGTTTCATGAGAGAAGTTCCTGCAGGAAAAAGAGTTTTGGGTTGAGCTCAGGTTAGATTTAATTTTATTTCTTTTCAAAGCTTTCATTAATGGGAAATATCTGTATCCTTTGGAAAGATTGTCTAAGTAAACTAGGGCTTGGATCAATTCTGCTTTCAGCCTGCAATAAAACTGTCATAGAGATTTACCAAATAAAATAAAGTAATGATCGGCCAAGAGTAGCAGGATCAGCAGCTCAGTCAGACTAGTAATATTGAAGATTCTTGCCATCCCAAAGAAAGAGGCAACTTAATGATAATAATAAAAAAAAGTTGTACTTGTTATTATGTGTTGATTTTTTGTTTCCATTTCAAGCTATAAATTGCAGAATTCAGACTTTTAAGTATTTGTAGATGAAACAAGGAACATAAACTTAAATACTTCTCCTTGGAGAGAAATCAATAGTTACAGTTCTCTCTTTTAAGTCAATATTTTATACCCTCACAAAAAGGAGAGCCATATCAATATTTTAACATCAGTGCTATACTCATCCTTATTTAGCCATTTGTTTGTAAGTGTCCTCTGGTGACCGCAAAAATGTTTGTGAAGGTTTCCAAATAAAGCTCCACAGTAAAAAATAATGGACCCTTAACAATAACTTAATGAGAATATTTCTGTTTCCCAAACTTCAAATTCGATGATCACTTCATTACATAGGCATCACCTATAAATGATACCTGTGTAATGACATACCAGTTAATTTACAATGGGAAATACATCCTTCCCAACAGAATTTCATCTAAATACAATGACAATTAAGAATCTGGATTCAAGTGTCCACATTTTTAATCTAACAGAATCATTAAATCAAAACAATATAACACCATGCCATTTCAGAAATTTGATTTTAACAACAGCATGGATATTGTAAACACATACTTAAAATATTTACATATTTTATCTTACTAAAGATGTGTTTGGATTTGTGTAATAGCCTGTTTTGGATGCTTGATGACATAATTATATAATTTATTAGTAATTGAGTATCTTTCATAATTTATGAACTGATTTTTTTATCTTTATTAAGGTGATATAAGACAGGTGGTTGTAGCCTGAATCCACAGTGATTCATATGATGATGTCAACTCAGGATCTTGTTAGTCATCCCATCTTCATAATTCTATTGTGACAATTTGGTCCCTTTCTTGAAACTGAACCCATCTTTCCATTCCTGTAAGTCCATTCTGGAATTTATAGCTACTCAGATAGGCCAGACTTGTTTGTTTATTAATTTTTGTTGCCCAGGCTGACCTTGAACTCCTAGGCTCAAGTGATCCTCCAGCCTCAGCCTCCCAAATAGTATTTTAATTCTATTCTAAGGAAAAGTTTTATGTCTGGTCATTGAAACTGCTTACTATTTTAAAGACCAATATATTAATTAATGACTTGGTTCTTGATAAATAGACTTTGGCCTTATTCTGTATTCCCAAGAACCTATCTTTGTTATTGGCCCAATATCTTATATTCTTCTGTAAAAAGACACACCTCTGCTTTTACTATCCTCCATCCTGAAGTTAGATTGACTTTACATCTCAAAGCCCCACTATGGAACATATCTATTTAATGCTTCTCAGAATTTCAAAATATTCTTTTTCCTACCACATTTTGAGGAAGGCTTATTTTCAATTTAAAATCCTATCCAGGAAATGTAACATGTTCAAAATTAACCCACAGCATTTTGGCTTCCTCTGGCACAAAATCATTTCAGAACTGACTCCTGCTTACTAAAGCATAGCCACAGACAAGTGCTTAAGTCAACAAATCCTACGGTGGAGGGAGCAATATACTCTGGATGCTACTGGTCCACTACACTACATCATATAGAGATAGTAACAAAACTAAAATTCCAATCCCTTGATCATGATAAATTACGGACTGACACACCTCCAACCATGAATTCTGAAATGGCCAAACACAACTGGATGGCAGATGACAAGGTTTTTGTTTGTTTGTTTGTTTGTTTTTTCTTCCCTAATACCACACAGTTAATTCCAAGTCCTGTTTATACCAGGGACAGAGATGATTCTTTCTCATTCAGTGTTTCCTAAATTGATCAAGTGGAGCTGTAGGCAAGATTTTATCATGTCATGGAATGAAAACTCCATGAAACAATTTCTTAATCCTGTCAGAGCCCCGTGCCATCCTAATCACATCATGCATTTTCCTGTCTAAGGAAAGAGGTCATTTTCTCAACACCTAAGGTCTAGACTGCATCAATCCTTAATTGCCCATAGAGTGTGTAATAGGAACAAAGAAACCAAGCACCTATTACTGCCTCTTTCTCTCTCTCTGATAAGTTATTCCAGAGCCTCAGTGTTGCCTTGTGGTCATTTGTCCTTGTCTGTGCCAAGCTACCTACCGCTGTGGACCTTGTATCTGTGAGGGCCTGCACTTCTTGGGGTATGATGTAGTACTGCCTTCTTTTGGATGAACTTGCAATTGCATGCCTTCAAGTGCTCTTCCCTTGATATTCAACAATTTTGCTGAGTTTATTTAATAATTACAAAAAAATGTCCACAGGGCTGGGGATGTGGCTCAAGCAGTAGCGCGCTCGCCTGACATGCGTGTGGCCCGGGGGTTCGATCCTCAGCACCACATACAAACAATGATGTGGTGTCCGCCAAAAACTGAAAAATAAATATTAAAATTCTCTCTCTCTCTCTCTCTCTCTCTCTCTCTCTCTCTCTCTCTCTCTCTCTCTCTTTCTCTCTTTAAAAAAAATAAAAAAGAAATCCAAGTCTCCATCATTTGTAAAAAAAAAAAAATGTCCACAGATCTCTTTGGATTTTAAATATACACAAATACATCTCATAGAAATGTTGACAGGGCAATTTTTTTTCTTCAAATTTTTATACCAATTTTTTGTTTTCACTTTACCTTCTACTACCACTGTCTAAGACTCTTAAAGGGATAGTAATACATAGAGTTTATATCTTTGATGCATCCTAATCTTAGTGTTTAAACATTCCATCACTAAATATATCTGTTTTAAATTTTTATGTGAATACCTTTCAACACATGAGGGAAGTATCATTACATTCCCAGTTTGATAAGAGTTTTTTTTTTAATTGGCTGATTCAGGTTTGTATAATCAAAATATGTGCTGAATTTTCTGAAATAATTAATTGGCTTTTTAAAAATTATTGCATGATTTTTCTCTTCATTTACTTTTAATAAGCTAAACTATATTGATATTCTAGTAGTAAATTATTCTTGCAATCCTTGAGTAAACTCAGACTCACTATGATATATTATTCTATTCTTTTTATGCCAAATAGGATTCAATTTGGTTATTACTGGTTTAGATCTTTTGTGTCTATATTGATATGAGAATGTATATCTTGTTCATTGCCATTCTATTGAGTTTGGAGTATCAGGACTTTCATGCCTGTTAAAGTCTGGTGGGAACTGTTCCCAGTATTTTAATTTCTGAGAAGAATTTATGTAAGTTTGATGAGGCTAAAAGAATCTGGAGGATTGAGGATAATTGTTTTGAAAATGAATTTTGTAGCAGATGCACAAATAGCTTCCTTTTTATTTCTTCCTGGATCACTTTTGTAAGTGTTTCTATTCAGTGTTTCTTTTCATATCACCTAATAGGTAACATGATTAGTAAAATGTTGTCACTAATATCTTCTCACCATCTTTTAAATAGCAGTAGTTTCAATAAAGATGGTTCCTTTTTACCTCTGATATTGTAAGTTTTTATTTCCCCTCTTTATGATTTTCACTTCCTCTTTCTCTTTGATTAGGCTATCAACTTTATTCATCTTCCAAACTCTAAACTTTTGACTTTATTGTTGTTTATACTATCTATTTTATTTGTGTTGTAACTTTCTGCTATTATTTTTATTTTTTCCTCTCTTCTCTTTTTTACTTTGAGTTTGATTGCGGTGATTTCTTCTGGCTTCTGAAGAGGAAAAATTGTATCAACAATTTTTAATCTTTCATATGTTCAATAAATTCATTCAAAATTACACTGTTTCCTTGAAATAAATTCCAGTTTTTTGAGTGATTTAGTTTTACATAGCTTAGAATACTTTCTAATTTCTGTTTTATATTTCATATGACTCATGGGTTATATTTTTGAAGTTCTCCTGGTAACATTTTCTCAAAAATCTGTTCCATACCACAATAGTTAGACAATATACTCTGATTTATAATAATTATTTGACTTTTAAATAAGGCTTTTTTGGCAGCATCTGATTGGTTTTGGTGAAAATACTAAAATACCTAAAAGTAATTTGTATTTTTTCTTTGTTGGTACAGTTTTTTTTTACTAGGAAATAATTTTGTAGTGATTTCTTCTAGTCACTGCAAGTAATATATTAATGTATTTTTTATTACTGGGGATTTGACAAATTTTCTTTTTGTTTCTGTCAACTTTTGCCTAGAATTTTGTTGCAGATTATATTCTGTAGGTTTCAGACTCTAAGTTTAAGTAGAAGAGGTCTATTGGAGTTTTCCCTTGAAACAAAAACCTATGAAAAATAGAGAAATTAAATTGGGTTTAGGAAGGAGAATTTGAACTGCAATGTAGATTCCTCAGGCAATGTTTGGATAGCTCAGGAGTAAGAATAATCATTCAAACTAATCCTGAGTTGAGCCAAAATTGTGCATGTCAGTCAATTGATCACCCTATTCCAATAACCTGAGAAAGAGTGTCATATTGACAGAGCTGGTAGTTGAAAACAGATTTTCAGGGATGTGAGATTAATGACACATCCCTGTGTTTCTCTTCTGTGTTTGATTCCATATTATTTGTATAGCACAGATGTTACATTTTTCCAGCACAATGAATTCTCAGTAATATGAAATAATCAATTTTACCAGAAGTAAGATATTGTTCCTTAGAGTTTATTTTGCTTCATGTAAATATAGCTCTGCCAGCTTTCTTTAGTGTGTCTATACAGTTCATTTTTTTTTCCTGTATTTTTTTTCCAAAACATTTTGCTTTCTTATATCTAAAGTCTGTCTTTTAGAAGCCATGTTTTAAAATTCTTGCTTGAAATATTATTATTTTTCAGAATACCTCAAATTAGTGTGATGTGATTGATTATATATTTAGTTTCATATCAAATATTCTCACACTTTTTGTAAGTTTTGACTTATTCATTTTATGCTCCTTTTGTTTCTCCTTGTATACTTCTTTTTCAATTGATAAAATATGTCCTTTTAATTTATTATTTCATTCTTCTTTATAGCTGAGTAATATTTCATTGTGTATATATACCACATTTCCTTTATTCATTCATCTATTGTAGGGCACCTAGGTTGGTTCCATAGCTTGGCTATTGTGAATTGAGCTGCTATAAACATGATATGGCTGCATCACTATATTATTCCTTTGGGAGTGAGATAACTGAGCCAAATGGGTGTTCCATTTCAAATTTTCCACAGAATCCCTATACCACTTTCCATAGTGGTTGCACCAATTTGCAGTCCCACTAGCAATGTATAAGTGCACCTTTATTGTTACTTGTATTCTTGATAACTGTCATTCTGAAGGGATTGAGATGGAATCTCAGTGTAATTTTAATTTGCATTTCTCTAATTGCTACAGATGTCGAACATTTTTTTTCATACATTTTTGATCCTTCACATTTCTTCTGTGAAGTGCTTATTTGGTTACTTTGCCCATTTATTGATTGGGTTATTTTTTATATTATTTTTAACTTCTTTATGTATCCTGTAAATTAATGTTTTATCTAAGGTGGGTCTTAAAGATAATTACATCAATTTTGTTGAAAATAGGTTTATTATCCCCATCGTATTTGAAGAACACATTCACTCTGTATGTAACTCTAGAGGAGCAGAATTTTCTTCAAGTACATCATTCTATTATTTGTACTTCCCCTTTTTTTCTTTATAAAGCAAGATGTCAACCTTATGTGTAATTCTTTTAAAGCACCACCTTGTTTCCTCTCATTACTCTTTAAATTATTTACTTTACTTGGGTATTAAACACTTTCATATAACTTAATACTTATCTCTTTCATGTTTATTTTCAAGGAGTTTGCAGAACTTTTCTAAGCTATAAATTGCAGTTATGAAAACTGTAAACATCATTTCTTCATATATAGATCTTACTCTATTATTCTCTGCTCTCCTTTTAGAAAGTTGGTTAAATGTTACACCTGGCTTCACTATCTTGTATGTTTCTTATGCTCTTTTATGTATTTTCACAATTTTTTTCATATCTTTATTGGCATGGATATTTTCAAAGGATATACTTCCTATTAAGTTATTAATATATTTAATTATTTTATTCTTTAACATATATTTTGGGTTGTTATTCTTACATTACAAAATACAATCAATTAAATTTCAATGAACATATATATACTTTACTGATCAATAATAAAATATTTGCATCACACAAAAATATTTGCCTATTTTCCATGGAAGTCAATACTTACCATTTCCCTTAAATGGTACAATTTTTTGGCTAAATAATATATTTTTTTCTCTACAAGTTTTCATAAATGAAATCATACAATATATGCATTTTATATCTGCTTTGTTTTTAGAATATTGGTAATGAAAAGAAGCTTAACATATCACTTAATATATGTTAAAATATGTGTGTATTCTATCTCTTTCTTTGTATATATTATATATAATATATGTATACATATACTTTTGTAAAAATTATATAAAACATGATAAAAATTATTTTCTTATACAAAACCTTCAAAGGCACCAAGCAGGATTACAAACAACTGCAATAAAATCAACAACCTAATCTCCAAAGTATGTCAGAAAATTACTTAAAATAAATGATCATGACTAAATCCTAGGAACAGAAAAAAAATATTCAAGTTTGATATCTAGAAATGGTATGATATATATATAAAATTTACAAGTCAAATTATAGATCAATAATAGCAAGACAAATCAATAAAAATAAGCATCAAAACTCATGAACTACAGTTAAATAGTTCCTAAAGAGAAAATGTTTAAAAGATTATATTAGAAAAAATTACAGAAACAATCAATTATATAGATTCCACCATAATATGTTTATAAGCTCATAAGTAAGAATATATACCTACCCATATCTTTCATGGGAGCCCTCTCCTCCTAAATTTTACCTAAGAGAAATAAAATAAGACTTGTATAAGAGTACAACTTTATTAATAGGAACAGATGGAACAAAACGCAACCCAACCATCACTGTGTAAATATAGTTAAAATATTTCATAGCTACTCCAAGAAGGAGTAATCAATGTCAAAAGTTGAACATCTACCAATAATATGCAACATATAGATAAATATCTAAATCATTAAGCATGTGAAAGCAGTCATATAGAAAAAAAAGACACCATAATACTCTATTATTTAATAAATCTCTTTATAAAACTTGAGAAAAAATATATAATTCTATACTGACGAGAAAGATCAATAATGCTAAGGCTGAGTCAAGGAAAGATGAGAAGATAAATTATAAGCCTAAAGAAAATACACTTCTAAAATCAGGTGAATTATGATCTCATATTTCTTGTGCTTTTTCTAACCGTGTCCATTTATGTAGCAGGCTATATATACTTTGAAAATGTAGAATAAATATTTGTGCTGATATGATCTATTGGAGGAACTCAGATCATACAATATGTAAATAGCACACAGACTTAAACAGATTTTAACCTATAAAATAATTCTCAATTACTTAGTATATTTTTATGCTAAATTATAAATACAACACATATGATCCCATTTAGCATGGTTACATAAGTTTATATAATATTACTCCATAAAGTGGGAATGCATTGTCATATATAATCATAAGTTCAATATATATGATTATATTTTACATATATATAATCATAAATATACCTGTATACCAAACCTTTTTACATTTTGTTTTAGAAGAGTGATGTTTCAAGCACATTTTGGTTTATTTTATAATTGTCATGTACCATATATTCTGGTTGTAATTTATAGTTTTATACTAATTTTTAAACAAATATTAAGTAGGAATATTTAAAGATCATTGTATGAATTTTCAGTAAAATTTTAGCATGCATTATATTTTGGGTGATTTTGTCAACTTGATTTAATAGATTAGATTTAATAATAATTAGATTTAATAATAATTAATAACAATTTAAGATTATCAATACAATTTGACCAACAAATTTTTGTACTTATATCAAATTTTTTATTTATTTATTTATTTATTTTTTAAATTTTTTATTGTTGGTTGTTCAAAACATTACAAATTTCTTGACATATCATATTCCTCACTTTGATTCAAGTGGGTTATGAACTCCCACCTTCACCCCATACACAGAAGGCAGAATCACATCAGTTACACATCCATTGATTTACATATTGCCATACTAGTGTCTGTTGTGCTCCGCTGCCTTTCCCATCCTCCACCATCCCCCCTCCCCACCTCTCCCCTCCCCTCCCCTCCTCTCTCTCTACCCCCTCCACTGTATAACCCTGAGGGTCTTCTTCCATTTCCATGCAATTTCCCTTTTCTCTCCCTTTCCCTCCCACCTCTCATCCCTGTTAAATGTTAATCTTCTTCTCCTGCTCTTCGTCCCTACTCTGATCTTAGTTACTCTCCTTATATCAAAGAAGACATTTGGCATTTGTTTTTTAGGGATTGGCTAGCTTCACTTAGCATAATCTGCTCTAATGCCATCCATTTCCCTGCAAATTCTATGATTTTGTCATTTTTTAATGCAGAGTAATACTCCATTGTGTATAAATGCCACATTTTTTTTTATCCATTCGTCTATTGAAGGGCATCTAGGTTGGTTCCACAGTCTTGCTATTGTGAACTGTGCTGCTATGAACATCGATGTAGCAGTGTCCCTGTAGCATGCTCTTTTTAGGTCTTTAGGGAATAGACCAAGAAGGGGAATAGCTGGGTCAAATGGTGGCTCCATTCCCATCTTTCCAAGAAATCTCCATACTGCTTTCCAAATTGGCTGAACCAATTTGCAGTCCCACCAGCAATGTACAAGTGTACCCTTTTCCCCACATCCTCGCCAGCACTTGTTGTTGTTTGACTTCATAATGGCTGCCAATCTTACTGGAGTGAGATGGTATCTTAGGGTGGTTTTGATTTGCATTTCTCTGACTTCTAGAGATGGTGAGCATTTTTTCATGCACTTGTTGATTGATTGTATGTCCTCCTCTGAGAAGTGTCTGTTCAGGTCCTTGGCCCATTTGTTGATTGGGTTGTTTGTTCTCTTATTGTCTAATTTTTTGAGTTCTTTGTATACTCTGGATATTAGGGCTCTATCTGAAGTGTGAGGAGTAAAGATTTGTTCCCAGGATGTAGGCTCCCTATTTACCTCTCTTATTGTTTCTTTTGCTGAGAAAAAACTTTTTAGTTTGAGTAAGTCCCATTTGTTGATTCTAATGATTAACTTTTGTGCTATGGGTGTCTTATTGAGGAATTTGGAGCCCGACCCCACCGACTGTAGATCGTAGCCAACTTTTTCTTCTATCAGACGGCGTGTCTCTGATTTGATATCAAGCTCCTTGATCCATTTTGAATTCACTTATGTGCATGGCGAGAGAAAGGGATTCAGTTTCATTTTGTTGCATATGGATTTCCAGTTTTCCCAGCACCATTTGTTGAAGATGCTATCCTTCCTCCATTGCATGCTTTTAGCCCCTTTATCAAATATAAGATAGTTGTAGTTTTGTGGATTGGTTTCTGTGTCCTCTATTCTGTACCATTGGTCCACCCGCCTGTTTTGGTACCAGTACCATGCTGTTTTTGTTACTATTGCTCTGTAGTATAGTTTGAAGTCTGGTATCGCTATACCGCCTGATTCACACTTCCTGCTTAGCATTGTTTTTGCTATTCTGGGTCTTTTATTTTTGCATATGAATTTCATGATTGCTTTCTCTATTTCTACAAGAAATGCCGTTGGGATTTTGATTGGCATTGCATTAAACCTACAGAGAACTTTTGGTAATATCGCCATTTTGATGATGTTAGTTCTGCCTATCCATGAACAGGGTATATTTTTCCATCTTCTAAGATCTTCTTCTATTTCTCTCTTTAGGGCTCTGTAGTTTTCATTGTATAAGACTTTCACCTCTTTTGTTAGGTTGATTCCCAAGTATTTTTTTTTTTTTGAGGATATTGTGAATGGAGTGGTTGTCCTCATTTCCATTTCAGAGGATTTGTCGCTGATATACAGGAATGCCTTTGATTTATGCGTGTTGATTTTATATCCTGCCACTTTGCTGAATTCATTTATTAGCTCTAATAGTTTCTTTGTAGACCCTTTTGGGTCTGCTAGGTATAGAATCATGTCACCTGCAAATAGTGATAATTTAAGTTCTTCTTTTCCTATTTTGATGCCTTTAATTTCTTTCGTCTGTCTAATTGCTCTGGCCAGTGTTTCGAGAACTATGTTGAACAGAAGTGGTGAGAGAGGGCATCCCTGTCTTGTTCCAGATTTTAGAGGGAATGCCTTCAATTTTTCTCCATTCAGAATGATGCTAGCCTGAGGCTTAGCATAGATTGCTTTTACAATATTGAGGAATGTTCCTGTTATCCCTAGTTTTTCTAGAGTTTTGAACATAAAGGGATGCTGTACTTTGTCGAATGCTTTTTCCGCATCTATCGAGATGATCATATGGTTCTTATTTTTAAGTCTATTGATGTGGTGAATAACATTTATTGATTTCCGTATATTGAACCAGCCTTGCATCCCAGGGATGAATCCTACTTGATCATGGTGCACAATTTTTTTGATATGTTTTTGTATCCGATTCGCCAGAATTTTATTGAGGATTTTTGCATCTAGGTTCATTAGAGATATTGGTCTGTAGTTTTCTTTCTTTGAAGTGTCTTTGTCTGGTTTAGGTATCAGGGTGATGTTGGCCTCGTAGAATGAATTTGGAAGTTCTCCCTCTTTTTCTATTTCCTGAAGTAGCTTGAAAAGTATTGGTATTAGTTCTTCTTTAAAGGTTTTGTAAAACTCTGCTGTATACCCATCCGGTCCTGGGCTTTTCTTAGTTGGTAGTCTTTTGATGGTTTCTTCTATTTCCTCAATTGATATTGGTCTGTTTAGGTTGTCTATATCCTCCTGACTCAATCTGGGCAGATCATATGACTTAAGAAATTTATCTATGCCTTCACTATCTTCTAATTTATTGGAGTATAAGGATTCAAAATAGTTTTTGATTATCTTCTGTATTTCTGAAGTGTCTGTTGTGATATTGCCTTTTTCATCCCGTATGCTAGTAATTTGAGTTCTCTCTCTTCTTCTCTTCGCTAGCATGGCTAAGGGTCTGTCGATTTTGTTTATTTTTTCAAAGAACCAACTTTTAGTTTTGTCAATTTTTTCAATTGTTTCGATTTCATTAATTTCATCTCTGATTTTCTTTATTTCTTGCCTTCTACTTCTTTTGCTGTTGTTTTGCTCTTTTTTTTCAAGGATTTTGAGATGAAGTATGAGATCATTTATATGTTGTTGTTTTTTTCTTTTTTTAAGGAATGAACTCCAAGCAATGAATTTTCCTCTTAGAACTGCTTTCAATGTGTCCCATAGATTCCGATATGTTGTGTCTGTGTTTTCATTTATCTCTAAGAATTTTTTAATTTCCTCCTTGATGTCTTCTATAACCCATTGATCATTCAGTAACCTATTGTTCATTCTCCAAGTGATGTATGCTTTTTCCTTCCTTCTTTTATCGTTGATTTTCAGTTTCATTCCATTATGATCAGATAAGATGCATGGTATTATCTCTACTCCTTTATATTGTCTAAGTGTTGCCCTGTGACATAATATATGATCTATTTTTGAGAAGGATCCATGTGCTGCTGAGAAAAAAGTGTAACTGCTTGATGTTGGGTGGTGTATTCTATATATGTCAATTAAGTCTAGGTTATTAATTGTGTCATTGAGTTCTATAGTTTCCTTATTCAACTTTTGTTTGGAAGATCTGTCCAGTGGCGAGAGAGGTGTGTTGAAGTCTCCCATGATTATTGTATGGTGGTCTATTAGACTCTTGAACTTGAGAAGAGTTTGTTTGATGAACATAGCTGCACCATTGTTTGGGGCATAAATATTTATGATTGTTATGTCTTGTTGGTGTATGGTTCCCTTAAGCAGTATGTAGTGTCCCTCTTTATCCCTTTTGATTAACTTGGGCTTGAAATCTATTTTATTTGATATGAGTATGGACACTCCTGCTTGTTTCCAAAGTCCATATGAGTGATATGATTTTTCCCAACCTTTCACCTTCAGCCTATGTATGTCTTTTCCTATCAAATGCGTCTCCTGTAGGCAGCATATTGTTGGGTCTTGTTTTGTGATCCATTCTACTAGCCTGTGTCTCTTAATTGGTGAGTTTAAGCCATTAACATTTAGGGTTATTATTGAGATATGGGTTGTTCTTCCAGCCATATTTGTTTATTTATGTTACTAAACATGGTTTGTTTTCCTCTTTGATTATTTCCCCCCCTTTACTGTCCTACCTCCCACTGTTGGTTTTCATTGTTATTTTCCATTTCCTCTTCCTGTAATGTTTTGGCGAGGATGTTTTGAAGAGATGGTTTTCTAGCTGCAAATTCTTTTAACTTTTGTTTATCGTGGAAGGTTTTAATTTCATCTTCCATCCTGAAGCTTAATTTCGCTGGATACACAATTCTTGGTTGGAATTCATTTTCTTTCAGTGTTTGAAATATGTTATTCCAGGATCTTCTAGCTTTCAGAGTCTGTGTTGAAAGATCAGCTGTTATCCTGATTGGCTTACCCCTAAATGTAATCTGCTTCCTTTCTCTTGTAGCTTTTAAAATTCTCTCCTTATTCTGTATGTTGGGCATCTTCATTATAATGTGTCTAGGTGTGGATCTCTTATGATTTTGCACATTCGGCGTCCTGTAGGCTTCTAGGATTTGGGATTCTGTCTCATTCTTCAAGTCTGGGAAGTTTTCTTGTATTATTTCATTGAATAGATTACTCATTCCTTTGGTTTGGAGCTCCGTACCTTCCTGTATCCCAATGACTCTTAAGTTTGGTCTCTTAATGTTATCCCATATTTCTTGGATGTTCTGCTCATGGTTTCTTAACAGTCTTGCTGAGCTGTCTGTGTTCTTTTCCAGTTGAAATACTTTGTCTTCATTGTCTGATGTTCTATCTTCTAAGTGTTCTACTCTGCTGGTAGTATTCTCCATTGAGTTTTTAAGTTGGTTTATTGCTTCCTGCATTTCTAGGATTTCTGTTTGTTTTTTATAACCTCTATCTCCCTGTATAGTTGATCCTTTGCTTCCTGGATTTGTTTATGTAATTCATTGTCGAAGTGATCTTTCATTGTCTGATTTTGCTGTCTAATGTCTTCCTTGAGACTCCAGATCATCTGAAGCATGTATATCCTGAATTCTTTATTTGATATTCCATCTGCTGCAGCTGTTACCTCTTCTAAAGTTGCGTTGACCTGCATTGCTTGTGGTCCTTTCTTTCCTTGTCTTTTCATACTGCTTGCGTTTCTTTCCTGCAGGCGGGGGGCGGCGGCTCTGCTCTCTCCTTATTCCAATTGGGGTGTCGTGACTACCATGCCGGCAGGTCACTGGGCCTGTTCTGGGCGCTGGCGGCGGCTCTGTTCTGCCCCTACTCCAATTGGGGTGACGAGTGTACCACGCCGGGAGGCCACCGGGCCTGATCCGCCGGTCGGTTGCAGGTTTGCCTACCCTGCAGGCGCGGGCGGCGGCTCTACTCTGCCCCTACTCCAAATGGGGTGACGTGTGTGTCCTACCGGCAGGCCATTGGGCCTGTCCCACTGGTCGGTCGCAGATCTGCCCACCTTTCGGGCACGGGTGGCGGCTCTGCTCTGCCCCTACTCCAATTGGGGTGTCGTGACTACCCCGCCGGCAGGTCGCTGGGCCTGTTCCTGGCACGGGCGGCTACTCTGCTCTGCCCCTACTCCAATTAGGGTGATGTGTGTACCACGCCGGCAGGCTCCTGGGCCTGATCTGCAGGTTGGTCACAGGTCTGCTCACCCTGTGGGCACGGGTGGCGGCTCTGCTCCGCCCCCACTCCAATTGGGGTCACGTGACCACCACACCGGCAGGTCCTGATCCGGGCGTGGGCGAAGGATCTGCTCTGCCCCTACTCCATTTGGGGTGACGTGTGTACCATGCTGGCAGGCCGCTGGGCCTGACCCGCCAGTCTGTCACAGGTCTGCTTACCTTGCAAGCGCGGGCGGCGGCTCTGCCCTGCCCCTCCTACCACGCCCGTGTACCACTGGGTCGCGGGTCTGCCCACCTTGCGGGCGCGGGTGGCGGCTCCGCTCCGCCCCCTCTCCAATTGGGGTCACGCGGTCACCACACCGGCGAGCCGCTGGGCCTGGTCTGGGCGCTGGCGGCAGCCCGGCTCCTCCCCTCTGGCTCGACGACAAATCGAGAGAGACTCGGGTGTCTGTGCCTCACCCCCCCTACCAGGAGACCAACTGTTTCTGTCGCTGGTGGTATTGATGAAGTTCTCTCCTCCGCCGCTTTCTGATGACATCAGATCTCTGCCATGTTGGTGTCCTATGCGAATGGCAGCATTTCGTTCCCCTGTTCTATGGCTGAATGAGCTGCGGTCAGTTGAAAACAGGGATGGTGACGTCAGCTTTCCAACATGGTGGCCGCTGGCCTCCTCTGTGGTCTGACCGGTGTGGAGAACCGAGATGGACCGCTTCCTTCCCCCGTCTCGAACCCAGAATTCAGCCTCAAATTTTAAATATATATATATATATATATATATTTATTTATTTATTTTATACACATATATATATATATATATATATATATATATATATATCTCACATCACAGGTATGTCATGAAATACATTTTAATTTAACAATTTAGATCAATATTTGTTATGATTACTTCTTAATGGAAACAGAATATTTTGCATAATACCTAAATACTTCTCTCCATAAAATTCCAAAACTAGTTATTTTTTCAGATACATATTTCCATGACTTTCTTGGGCATGTTTGCATATTTCTTATTACTTTCTCCCTTTCTCTCTCTCTTTCTCTTTCTCCCTCCCTCTCTCTCTGTCTCTCTGTCTCTCTCTCTCTCTCTCTCTCTCTCTCTCTCTCTCTCTCTCTCATTCCGCCCTCCTCACCTCCCTTCATGTTTTTGGTTTGTTCCTTGAATACAAATGATAGGCAAGCATATTGTGCTGTACCACTATATATTGTTTCTGGTATGTTCTGTTTCTCAGCCATTTAGTTATTGCTTATTATAAATTATTGCCTAGTCCTCTGACTAATTTATCATCAAGTGGGTTAAAGTACTTGACAATTACTCCTAGAATGAAGAAGAAAAAGGAAATGTTTTGCAAATTGCAGTAAATTAACCTCCTTTGGAGATTTCTTTATACTCAAAATGTATTTACATTTTCTTATAAATTGTCAAATATAAGCAAAATAATATCTCAGCCTTTTTTATGTTATTCACACTGAATCCTTCCATCCCCAGATTCTTTAATACTACATTCCTTGAGTCAGATTAGATTTACAGATTTAATTTTCATATTTTTTGGAGCATACCTTTAAATTAGACATATGGATTTCAAGACTGATTTGGATTTTAGTTCCACCAGACCCCCAAACTCCTGATGAAAGAGGAAAAGTAAAACCTCAGGGCCTTCAGAGATGAACGTGAGACACAAAAGGAAGTGAGTGTTTCTCCAATTTGGGTGGCTCCTCTAAAGATCTACTACAGGCAATGAAAGAGCTAAAATTAGGATTATGGTACAAAGAATTAGTATGTATGCATAACTATATCCCTGTTCCCTCAATAAAGCATTCTGAATATGCCAATTTTTAAAATATGGTATCTCCTGTGTCTTCTTCAATTACATTCAATTTGTAATTATATGTATATATAAACTTATTTTTATCTTTTTCTATCTCATTAATTTGGGGAAGATTATTCTTCTTGTTTTAAAAAAATGCTGTCTAAATAAAGCTCCTAAATATTATTTTTCTAGAGGATGATTATCTTTAGAAAAGTAAATGTCAATGTAATTTATAAGATGTGTGAGAATTTAATTATGACAGAGGTTAATTGAAATTTACAAAATTGTACTGACATAAATAAACTCAGAGAAGCCATAGAAAAATTTTAGAAAAAAAAATCAACTCTCTTCTTAAATTTATTTACACCATATACATTAGTCTCTTCACATATACAAATACCATAATTTCTAAATATCGGTTTTTCTTTTATTTGTATGCTAGTTATTATTTTTCTTTTTCTTGGTGGTGGTGGGGGGAGCATACCAGGGATTGAACTCAGGGGCACTCAACCACTGAGGCACATTCCCAGCCCTATTTTGTATTTTATTTAGTGTCAAGGTCTCACTGAGTTGCTTAGCACTTCACTGTTCCTGAAGATGGTTTTGAACTTGAGACCCTCAAACTCTGCCTCCTGAGCTGCTGGGATTACAGTTGTGCGCCATGATGCCTGGCTATTAGTTTTCTTAATGAAATAGTTATATTTAATATAAATAATGGAAGTGGTCCTTTCAAACAATATTGAATAATCTCTCCCTGGTATTATATATATTTTTTCATTCATAGTACCTGCTTTAGAGTTGCTATATTTTCTTTAAGCTTCCACCATGAACCTTTAATATTTCAAAATTTGACCAGGCACTGATGCCTGCACAGGGCTTGTATTCTGAATATCACTTTTGCTTACGTGCCAGACATTTTTCCTTTAAATATTTCTGTATAAAATAATATAGTTTTTACTATTCACTTAAAAATAACACTTGATAGCATGAAAAGAGAGAAAGGAAAGAAGATACAAATGAAATCAGATCAGCTATTTTTATAAAATTTGAGATTGGATTAAAGGGACATAAGAGTTTATCGTAGTGTTCTATTTTTATAGCTTTGTTTGTGTATAAAATTTCCCATAGTAAAAAAATTTAAAACTATGCCTTACTTTAGTAAACCACATTCTCTCCTATATACCATGAAGTCTTGTCTTCTTAAGCACTAAGGATTCAGATAGATTAGTCTATTCGCAATCTTGAAACACTTGAGAACATAACAGTTGTTCTAGATACCCTTCTCTGTCTACACTGAGAGTTATCAGAGTTCATCACACCCAAATGCATATATGTTAAGTTTGAGACTAAGTATCCAAAATTCTTATTTTCTCATTTTTGTCTCATTTGAATGCCTTCCAAATTGTTAATCTATTTCACAAATTGATCTCTTATTTTAAACATAGAGAGATATAGCTGCAAATTCTCTGCCATCACCTTCACCCATTCTCCCTTAGTAAATTATAATATTATGTCTGTATTACTTAAGAAAGTGAAAAATTCCTATCCCTCTTCCTGCCCTATCCAGCCTATAAGTAAATTGTATGTATCTTACCTATCAAGTATATCCCAATACTCAATATGACATGTTACATCCCTCAGCAAACAACCTGCTCTGTGCAGGAGAAATGGAGACCCAAATAGAAAATATAAAATCTGTAAGGATAAGTTCTAATTAGAACAGGCCAACATGGACCAAGGTGACTGAGAGTTGCCTTAGAACATTTAAAATCTTCTCTTTTTAAAAATACTTTTTAGTTGTCAATGGACCTTTATTTTCTATTGATATGCAGTTCTGAGAATCAAACCCAGTGCTTCACACATGCTAGGCAAGCACTCTGCCCCTGAGCCACAACCCCAGCCCTTAACATGTTCTCTATGAAGTAAGACCATGCACCATGGGGACTTGAAAGTGTGATGCAATCTTATTGTCAGTCAAGTCAAGTGACAGACCTGGACAGGACTCTCTGGAAAGTTCCCTGGACCCACAGTGAAACTGCAAAGCAAGGATTGTGTGTTATCCCTCTCTTCTCTGAGAGGACCCATACCCTCCTTACCCTTTGAAATTAGCCTTTTCCCTCCCCATTTTCTTTTCTTTCATTTTTTTTTCTTCTACTAATTTTCTATTTGCTACTATGTGCAACTCATTTGAAATCCTTGCAAGATTACAAGAACCATTGACCAGCAATGAGACTCTGGCCTTTCTTTAAAATCCTCATGCATTTATAGTTGACTCACTAGAATTCATGAATAGATCTTGCATTTTTTGATGCTAATTCCATCAGTGATGCTGGTTTCCTGGGAATTTATTTAGAGGTAATGCATCCCTGTTATCATGAATGAAGCCTTCCCTTGAAACACAGATTTAGTAGCCAAGGTGAGTTTCCAATGATAATGGAAATGTCTTTTTTACAGTAAGATTTTTATTAGACTTAAACTGTGCCAATTTCCATAACCAAGGTAATAGAACATGCTTCTATTTGATTTGATTTTACTTCTCAACCCAACATCCATATGGCCCACTTGAATCTGTGACTTAAGAACTGCAGGGAAAGCTAATAAGAAGTTTTCATAAGTGATGATGAGGTGAGAAGACCACTGCGGTATTGTCATTTTAAGATCTAAGTAATAGCATGACCACCAATCCATCCTGGCCCTCTCTATTCTCCCCACTTCCCCCCATCCTTTACTTAACCAGCGTTTTGCTCTTTTCACCCCCCTTTCCTAGTCAAATCAACCCACACAGCAGCTGTGTATGAATGATTTAATGCTCAGCAAGGCTCCATATTCTCCATAAATGTGTAGTCATCTTCAAGAAATCTTGGTACAGTAGTTTCTTATGATAGTGTAACAAATCATAAGAAACTACTGTAAAAATTAATTAATTAATTAAAACTACTTTTAAAATTTAAAAGTTTAAAATTTAAAAATTTAAAAGTTAAAATATCACAAATTTGTTTCCTTAAATTTCTAAAAGCAGGAGGTTAAAAAAAAAAGATTTGTAATAGGCCCAAGTCACAGAAATGACAAAGAAAAGACACAGCTAGGCTACCTTTGGAGGCTCACAAAATATACATCTTTCTTATTTTTTAAAATTTTATTTTAATTAGTTGTACATGACAGTAGAATGCATTTATGCACTTTGACATATCATACCTAAATGGAGTATAATTACAAAATATAAATTTTCTTTTCCAGTTTCTAGAACTGCATTGATGGAGGGCTCCCTTTTTCATCTTCAGAGCCAGAGACAGAGTTGTCATAAAAATGGCTCCTCTTCTGTGGGTTTTTAAATTTATCCCTGTTCTCTTTTTATAAGGACATTAAGATTGTATTTATGGTTGAATCAAAAAATCCAATATAGACTCCACATCTTGAAATCCGTAAATAAATCTTACATTCAAAATCACTTGTGTTGTATAAGGAATAGTCATGGGTTCTAGGGATTAGCACACAAATATCTATGAAGCCCACCCAGCACACTTCTTTCCTTTCACTACTGTCCTGGCTGCTACCCAAGTTTTAAATAGCAACCTACCAAGCACCTGTCATTAGATTCATGCATCAACACACAAAGGGGGTTAAATATAAATAAGAAAGTAAAAGTTGAAATAAAAAGTTAACAAAATGAAAGTACCACGTACAACCAGAAATACATCCATTACAATTGTTATGGAAAAATATGTCTTTTATTGATAAAGGAAAAACAATAATACAAACTGGAAATTTTTTTAATTGTTAAAAATTAAGATACTAAATAATATTTTGAAAGAACAAGCATTACTTCAAAAGTATTTTCAGTACACCAGTGGGAGCAATATGTGAATCAAAATAGCAGATAATGAACAAAAATTTGACTCATTATATACAGAAGCAAAAGCGAAATTGAATGGTCCCAGAAATAACTGCTGAGAAAAATAGCAGTTCATATGTAGAATTATATAAGAGCTGAGAAAAGAGTTCAGTGTAAAGAACAGACAAAGATATGTTAGCATAATGCTGATTTTAAAGCAATCTTTATCTGGAGACTTGTTCAGAAACAAAATGATATAAACAGATTATGTAAATTAATATAGACTGCAAACTGAACCTCAGCATTACAATTAAATTGAGTCTTCCAGTTTTTCTTTCAAATAGGAAAATATTTCCCTCAAATTCTTCACAGATCTTCTGTAACTTATGTTAAAAGCATTTTTTGATAGTTATGGAAGATTGACATAAAAATCTTATGGAGGATAACTCAGCAACTATAATCTTAAAACTTTTATAGTATGTATTAATCTATTTTATTTCATAGCAAACATGTTAACATATTTTTAGAACATTTTGTGTTAGTATTCTGAGGCTGCCATAACAAAATAATATACACTGAGTGAGTTAAGAGTCAGAAATTTATTGTTTCAGAGTTCTGGAAGTAGTAGTCTGAAATGGAGGTGTCAGCAGGGGTCGCTTCCTTCTGTGGGCTGTAAAGGTGAATCTGTCCCATGAGTCCCTCCTGGTCTTATAGCTGGTACTCTCCTCTTCCCAAGTCCTCCCATGTTCTTACCTCTCTCCAGATTTCTCCATGTTATGTTTTTATAAAGTGCTCTCATAACCTCATCTTTACTTGATCATCTGCAATGCCCCTATTTCTACACAATGTTACATTCACAGACACAGGAGTGAGATTCCAATGTCTTTAAGGGGACCCAATTAATTATTTGTTGAACATCAGCCTGTTCTCACTGTCAGAGAAAGCAATGGAGCCAACATTTTGATAAAAAGTTTGAGGTAAATGTTAAAATTAATTGGGAGAAAAGAAAAAAAAATTTCACTATCCCTGTTCAAAACAAGAATTGGGATTGGACCACAATTTCCTTAGAGCAATGAGACACCACAGTCTGATTTATTAAAAATATAGATGTTTAAAAATATTCTCATGGGAAATTGGTATTTTCTAATCTAAACAATATTAAGATGAATTTCATATATTAATGAGAAAGAAAATCACAGATTAAACTGTATGAAGATTAGTATAGGTGAGCAGACTCAAGAGTGTGTTGTTTGATATGATTCCATTTTTCCTTTCATTATTTTATGATTCACATTTAAGGAATAAAAGGAAGACTGTGTAAGTTAAGTTTTGAAATAAAACTTTTCTCAAAAATATTTTCTTTTTGATGGATATCATGTATTTGCACTTAAATATATTTCTAAAATTATTTTGATTTTTCCACCGCCCCCTTTTTGTATTCTATGATTGTTCCTGGTCTATGATTCTCTCCAACCTCACTTCTTATTTTCCTGCCCAATCAATTATCTTGTGTAATCTGAAATAAGAATGTTAATGTTTGGTCCACATGTAGTTCTCTGCCCACTCCCATGGAATCATAGGAGTGTGTGTTTTGTTTTGTTTTGTTTTTTTTCACTTTCTTAGACAACCTCAATTGTGTGTTTTCTATAAGTTTTAAATTTAAACTATGAAATCAACTGATTTTTTTGAACACTGAGATTTTCAATTACTAAGTTTCCTTAAATATAGGAAACTGGTATATATCCTTGATTAGATCTGGGGAAATGTTAAGCAACTAAACTGAGAAAGCAAATTAATATTCATGAATCATTTGGAGACCAGAGTTTTTGATTATCTAATGTAGGAACATCTCCAAGCCAAATGAGGGAGACAGAGAGTTCAAATACCATTACTTCTGGAAAACTTCACAGTGGTGGGCAATGTATCAGTATACTTGAATAAAATATCATGTTCCTAAGGTTGCATTATTATTCTTAAAATATTCCAGTTTGATTTATCGTGCTTAATGTGTGTGTGTGTGTGTGTGTGCACGCACGCGTGCCTGTGTACACATGAGATTTATTTCAAGGGATTTGTTCACATGATTGTGGAGCCTGGTGAGTCTGAATTCTGCCAGGCAAGTCTATAGGTTGGAGACCTAGAGAAGATTGACAGTGCACTCAGATCCACAGGCACTCCAAGGGAAGAGTTCACTTTCTCTTTAGGTGTTCAATCCTCTTTTCTTAATGTCTTTAGTTGACTGAATGAGGCCCAGACATCTTTTTTGGAGGGCAATTTGTTTTCCTCAAAGCCTACTGATTTTTAAATGTTAGTCACATCTAAAAATTCCTTTCACAGCAACATCTAGACTGGTATTTGACAAAAAAAAAATAGATTAATTGACACATAAAATTAACCACCACATATGCTTATTTTGTTTCTTCTGTGTTCTTATATAGTAAGAATTCTACTTTATTTATGCCTTTTATCTGTTACAATGTCACTATACCTGGAAAATAACAAGCATATAAAACTGGTATATAGGTGTGCAACCCTTTGCCCTTATTTGCAGATTTTATTTTTAAGAATTATATTATTTACTCGAATTTGTAACTCCAGAATTAATAATAACAAGGCTTTTTCAGTCATACACAGACATATGTTGAAGGGCAAAAAAATTACATTGCCCTGACATACATGTTCCCAGTGAGGTTTAATAAGGCAGTTGCTATATTTTAGATATGAGGTGTCCCAAAAAACTCATGTGTGAAACAATGCAAGAATTTTCCAAGGCAAAATGTTTAGATTTTGAGAGGTGTAACCTGATCAATGGATTAATCCACTGATATTAACGTAGTAGTTCACTGAGAATAATTCTTCTTCTTCTTCTTCTTCTTCTTCTTCTTCTTCTTCTTCTTCTTCATCATCATCATCTTCTCCTTCTCCTTTTCCTTATCAAATAAGAAATTAAACTTCTTATTCACAGAAGTATTACAATTGAACATAAAATAAAGGATGAAACTAGGAATTATCCACTTACAAACTATCATAACAAAGATTAAGGCAGAACTCCACAAGTTCTGACTGATAAAATCTAGTGGTCAAATCTAAAACCATATGAATTAGTTTCTTTTCATACATGAGTTTTCTTAAAATGAAGCCATCCATAACTCCCACTGGAAAGACTAAGGATAAAAACAGTGGGCCCTAACTAAAGCACAATCCCACAATTCCAACAATTCCTCTCTCACTCCCTACTCTGGAGGTCTGTGCCATCTCTCTGGACTTCTTCATCCAGGAGTTAAGTATCTAAATGAAACCAAAATATGTGAAACAAAATATTTATTACTCACAGATCCCAGAGAGGATGAGAAAAATAGAGAATTTTGAAGGCAGTAAAAGCCTCAATCAGTATTGTGTATTTTGGTTTCACTACCTCATGATGTGTTACCTGAGCAATACACCTAAACCTGACTCCCTCTACACTCTTAGGTCTTTCCTGGAGAGTGGTTATCTTAACAGAGATCTCAAGACCAAACTGGAAAGAAATAATAAAAATAAAAATAGCAACATGTGTATCAAAAAGTGATAGGAACTAGCTTGAAGGCATCTCACTGGGAAAAAAATCTCTGACAGTTTGAGTAGCAAAATAAACAGTGATGGTAACAGGGTAGATTCCACCAAGTAGAATTCCATGGCTCAAATTTCATATAAATTGTTAAATACATGTGAAGAAAGACAAACTTCTTATTCACAGAAGCATTACAATTGAACATAAAATAAAGGATGAAACTAGGAATTATACACTTGCAAACTATCATAACAAAGATTAAGGTGAGAAAAATAAAAAGATAAAAACCAGTGGGTGGAGGTTTAATGGAGAAAAACATACTTGTTTCCAAAACATACGTTACAAAATATCAATAAGTTTAAAAATAAAAATAGTGGCTTTTCTATGGAAAACCAACAATTAAATCCTCAAGTGATAAAATTAGTATCCCAAGTAATAAAATAAATCAGTCATCTACTGATAATATGGAGTAAGAAGAACATGAAATCAGTTTTATGACAATGCTTTAAGAATGTTCCTTCTAAAACTTCATCTAATGAAATATCAGAAAGCTCCACATTTAGAGTGATTTAATAAACTTATTACATGGTCTTCAATAACGCAAAGATTATGAAATACAACTAATGACTAAGAAATTTTCTAGATTAGTAGGTTATTTCTTTTCTTGCGTGAATAAGAAACAATGAAAAATATTTTCATTGCCGTGAAAATATTTAGTCCTCAATCTTCTCAAGAACCTGTGATTATTCCCTGAATGTTACATGATTTTAAAATAGAATGTTAAATATTTACAAAATGTTGTCTCAATCTTCAATTTAGAAAAAAAATGAATATCACATATCCCAAACTTATAGATAAATGTTTTGACAGAGAATATATTAGGACTAGATGGAGAGATTGGTACCTGAAATCAAAGCCTAAGAGTTATAGGCTATGAATAGCATGATCTACAGCTGCAGAACAGGAAGAGGGAGATCTATTTGGAAGAGCCCAGACACTTTCACAACCAACAAAATGAACAAGTCCTAAATCATAATCCAGTCCACTCAAGAGGGCTTGATACGGAGGGGAGCTTAAGGGCTCAGTTGACAAATGCATTATGTAATCTAAGGAATCATAGGTTGAGGCCATCATGAAGGATGTTTTAAAAGAATCCACACAAATTTCCTCATGATAGAAAAATCTTATTTGAACAGACATGGCAACAACAGGGTATCCAATTGTCAGGATACCACTGTAAGACCCTTATTTTCCTTTCATTTTTCTTCTCAGGACTCAAGTCCAGAAAACATTTATGTTCCAATTATCTGTCAGTGTGTAACAAACAAACTCCAGAGTGGCTTCAATCAGAAACTATTTTACAATTTCTGATGATTCTGTAGGTGGTGAGGCTAAGCTAGAAGGCTTTTCTATTGGTTTCTCTTGAAGTCAATTAAAGGTTGCAGGAAGCTAAGAGGCCTTCCTCCTTCTCAGGTCTGTGCTCCAGGGTTTTGTTTGTTTTATTTATCCATATGATATCTATTTCTAGTATGGTAGCTGGACTTCTTACATATGAGCTCAAGCACCAAGAACACAGAAGAGCAAGGAGCCAGGCTGCTACAGTTTTACATTTGGAACAAACACAATGTCACTTCTGACACAGTTGATTAAGTTAAATTCTAAATCTAGCTCGTACTTAGAAAAGAGAAAAAAAAATATATGGAAATAGACTTTGTAATGGGAATAGCTGGGTGTGGGTATAGAGGGAAATGGAGTGTTGGGAGATGGGTTTTGAAGAAAAGTTATTATACCCCAATGTGAATGGGAAAATAGTAAGGAAAAGAACTAGTGAAGACTCCAATATCAAAACACAAAACACCATCCAACACACACACACACATGCACACACACACACACACAGACACACACACAGACACACTCACACACACACAGACACACTCACACACACACACTGTTATGTGTCTTCACACATCAAAAAAGCATATTCCCAAATATAAGGTATAACTTGGATGGGAGAAATTCTATATTAAGTGAGAAAGTCACCTGAGCAACAATATGGGTCTGGGGAATTATAATGAACAAAAGATAAGACTGCTTATAATATATAAATAAAATGTAAAACTTTAACTACAAATTTGAATTCAGTTTGAAGTCAGAATTTTGGAAAAATAAAAACACAAGTTTACCTTCTCGGAAGTCACGTCATTCAATAAATCAATACATCCTAAATACTTTAAAAAAACATTCTTGTTGCCACACTTTCAGAACACTTCATAGGACTACCCAAATTTATTCCTCACTGACTTTCAGAACAAATGAAACACATTTTTATATTACTCTAACCTTACACACCACACAGACTCATTGATTATTTTTGGATTTTAAAACTTTATTTGTAATAATATTATTTTTATCTTGCTTAATGTTTTCTCTCCTTCTATGGTCAGTATATATTCATCATCTCCTGGAAATACCTCATATTCTTCTGATTTAAAACATTAAAAATGCATAGACAAGTCTCATCACATAGATACATTCATTTCCAGTAAACTTATGTGCTTAGCCCACTATGCTTAAGAAAAAATTATTTGGGGTTCAAAATTCAAGTTCTCTAGCCCCAAATGAAATAGTTTTGAGTATATAATGGTAATTCCATGTGTATTCAATTATTGATATTTTGATGGACAGCTCAAAATCATTGTAAGAAAGGTGCAATGAAGAAACAATTTAGCAACTTTAGAATATATTGTAATGGCTCAACTTTTAGCTTTTCACAATTTCAATGCCTGCAGAGAACTTATTTTTAAAAAGAGATGATGAAAACTTCAGTACATTAGTAAGGTGAATTTTTAAGCTATATATTTTTTAGCAAACAAATTACCCAGAGGAATTCTAAATCCTCCAATGTATACTGGCTTTATTTCCAAGGCTTAGGCATATGCATGCATTATTAATAAATGCTCAGAATTTATAAGTTTATGAATATTTTTATATGGCTTTTATACCCTCAGGAAGTACACAGGTAGTGAAATAAAGTAAATTAAAATCATGGCATTATTGACCTCAAAATAAATGTTCTTTGGATGAAATATATGTGTAAACTTTATCTTGATACAGCAAAGACTAGAAGATCAATTTAAAGTTCTTGTAAAATCATTTTGCTAGGAATATAATGGTGCATGCTAATTGATAAAATCTTTTAAAATATGAACCTTGAATGGCACTTATAACATAAATGCTAATTTTCTAGATAAATATTTAACAAATCAATGAATTAGTGATCCATCCAACTTTTATTCCTTTGTCTACCCATCAATCCATCTATGTATCTATTCCTAAAGATATGAATGTATATGTTAACCACTCCATAAGGGTTGGATTCATGGTTAAAGAGACAGCATACATACATTGCTCTTTAACTAAAATGTCCAAAATATTATTCAAGCCTTGTGACTTTAATGTTTTTTTGTATTGCCTGTCATCATTGGCCCTACATGCATGAATATTTTAATATCGTAGAAGTGCAAAAGAAGAGCTCACTCTATCAACCAAACTTTGGCATTCAAGGAAAATATGTTGAACATAAAAGGTGTGTGGATCTGCTTTTTCTAAGAGGGAACATCTTAATCAGTAAATAGAGTAAGAAATATAGTAAAGATATACCTAAAGTTACCATTATCAAAGTTCGACATCTACTTACACAAACCAGCCCAATTTATGCTATTTAAAAGATGTAATCTTTCTAGCCAAATCTGTGTGACGTAACTGAAATGAAAAGAGTCAGATAATTTTAAAAAGTAAATAATAATATTACTGCACCCATTGTTAATTTCAAGAAGTAAACAGCAGACAAAATTCTATCACACATCATAACAAGGAAAAAATTTGAATAGAATAATTCAAAAAATTCATTGACTTGGCTATACATTTACTTATAAAAAATAAAAGAATTTAGGGCTGGGGCTGTAGCTCAGTAGTTGAGTTATGAATGTGTGTGGCACTGGGTTCGATACTCAGCACCACATGAAAATAAATAAATAAAATTAAAAAAATAAAAGAAATCAAGACAAATGGCTAATATCAATATATAATATTAATTTTCTGTTAAGCTGTGAAAAGCAGAATGCTACATATTTTGTAAGCAGAATGCTACATATTTTGGAGGCTATAATAGCTTTAATTTTTATAACATGCATATTTAGATTAAACCCTGAATAATTATTTGTTGAATAAATGTATGAATTAGCCTGAAAATACATATCCCTGTATCCTTCCATCAAAGAGATTAAGGAACACAAAATTGATACTTGTATATTATTTAGTAAGTAATAAATAATTTTTGTCTTTTTCAATTACCATTCTGCAAGATATAAGGTCGCCTTGCTTTGCTGGCAAGAAGCACCTAGAGGCAAGGGTGAAAGTAATGAAAGTGAGAAGATGGTCACATCCAAGGGACATGAGCTTTCAGGTAACAGAGGCACTCAAGATTGAAGGATCTACAGGGGGCAAATTGGCAGCATCTAGACTCAATTATGAGGTTAGCAGCAAAGATGAAGCAGCTGCTGATGGGCTGATAAACAAATAAAGAAAAAAAATAAAGGAGTCTAAGGTAGAAGGATCACAAGTTCAAAGACAGCCTCAGAGATTCATCAAGGCCCCAAGCAATTTAGTAAGAACTTGACTCAAAATTATTTTTAAAAAAGGGGGGGGGGATGGGAATGTGGCTTAGTGGTTAAATGTCTCTGGGTTTACTACCTGGTACCAAAAGTTTAAAATGCAAATAAATTAAAAATGAGAAGAGCCACATGTTAAGGGTTTTATGGGAGGGAGAGGAGAAAAAGCTGCTGCTGTGAACAGGAAAACTGGGCATGGAAATGGAGGGACCAAGGAGAAAGAGGCTTCTGAAAATAGGCCAGTAGGGGGTAAAAGCTGTTGTTTTGAAGTAGGGCCAATTAAAAATAGTAGAGAAGAATAAAATGGATGAAATGAGGGAGAAGAGAACAAACCTAGATAGGATGTGTAAATGACAGCAGACCCACAACAGAGGCCCCTAATAACAAAGTATTGTTACAGAGGAAAGGATCTCACAGTAACCGGGCCTTCCTGGGGAAGGGAGAGAAGACAGAAACATGTAAAGAATAAATCTCACATACAGTGACTGCTAACAGCCTTCCAGTGGGTTTGCAGAAAGGGAAGCATTTGAGATTGTACCTCCAGGAGCTCTGAGAGGCAGAGGGATAGGCAATCTTCCACAGTCAGTTTGGCAATCTCAAATGCACACACCTCAAGGGATGTCTTGAAAAATATTTGCGCTTTTCAGGGAGCTTGCCCAAGAGGCTGCAGGTGACAGAAGGAGAAGCTGAAGCCAGAAGCAGAATGGGGACAGAAAGACCTGGTAGGTCTGACAAGGGTAGGGACACCTGCATCATACTCTGCCTATACATTGCCCCTCATCCCTGCCTTTAGAGAAGATATTTCCTTCTAGCTATTGCTTCACACATGTGATTCTTTCTTGTATCCACCGTGTTAACCCCAGACACTTGGAGTAATATAGACCAGGCTTAGAAAGAGAATCAAGGGAGAGAAGGAGGAGATGAGCAAGGTTTACAAAAGAGATAACATATTAGATGTTGGTTTATGACCCATCAACAACTGCTATTTTGTTGTAGCAGTCTGAACAGACTAAGATAGGAGGAATTGGAGACTTAGATAACTACTTGCTCAAGAATCAGAGTCTGAACTCCAAAGCCAACCAAGCCTTGTCCCACTACATAACACCAATGCCTCATCATCAGGCTCCTCCCTCTCCCTTCAAAAGGATGAGCAGAGAAGGAATGGGAGAACTGTCCTAGGTACTGATTCCTCTCCTCTGAACTTCTTTTCTGAGTTTTTTCCTGAGGGGGACTAATTCTAATAAACCTTCAGGGAATGGTGAGACTAAGGTTCACTCTCAGAGAGAGATGGATGGGAGAGCATAGTTCAACAATCAGTGACCTCTGTATCTCCATCCAATTGTCCTGGCATTTACACTGATCAAGGACCAATAAGAAAATATTGAAGACATGAGACTCGATTTTTAACCTTCTTTCCCATGTACCTACATATTGTAATATTCATGGATAATATGACTTTCTCATGGACTTAATGGATCCTTTATTATTTTTTCTCTTATTCAATTTCAAAGTTGAGAAACTCTGTTCTCCTGAAGGTATAGAGTAGACCCTAAATCTTATAATCCATAGCCACTGCATCACTGTGTTTGAGATTTACTCTGTGGCCTCTGCTTCACCCAGGTCGGTGGTCCATGTGTTTCAATAAAAGTACTTAATAGACCCCGGTCTAATATTTGTCCTGGCCAGCCTCTTCATTTGGATTGCATCCTGTAATATCAAGAGAAATCTGTTCTTAGGTATCTTTCTGGATCAACATAACTGAAGAAAAAACAGCAGATGTTTTATAAATATTAGGAATGTTTTACTTCTTTTGAGGGAGTGAGTAAGTAAAGAGAGGTGCCCCACTAAACAAAGGAAGAATTGAGGGTTCAGTCTGAACAGTAATCATTTTTAGATACATGGATCATTCTCAATCATCTGAAATGCAGGGCTGTAGAAGGCAACTGGACACAGAGCTCTGGAACACTCAAGTGGGTCTTTGAGGGTAGAGAATTTGAAACGTGCATATGTAGCCTTTCCTCTGATGACAAACACTAGATTCTTTCACTTCACCCATATCCTGTGCCTCTCAATCTCCAAGTCCTGGGACTTCCTTTTTTCTAACTCCCTTAATCAAGTTAGGGAACAGATAGCTGAGGGTGTTGGTAACGTGAGTTAAGATAATAATTCTATAAAATGGACACACGGTGCTGACCCCCTTATTCTTTCTTTCCCAAAAAAAACAATTTACCTGCAGTCCTGCCTGGCTTCAGTGGACAAGTATGTCACATTCCCCAGCCAACTACCTGTTAACTGCAGGAGAAATGCAGAACCTAAATAATGTAGATAAAAGAAACCCAAGTTACTTTTGTCACCAGATCCTGAAACTCTGGGAGATAAGGATGGTTCCTCCTAACCATGAAATCTGTGAGAATATATGGATAAGAATCCAATTAGAACTGGTCAGCATGGGCCAAGATGATCTAGAGTTGACTTTAAGACTTGAAAGTCAGATGTCACCCTGCTGTCAGTCAAAAGTCAAGAGGTGAGCCTGGACGGGACATTCTGGAAACTTCTCTTGGATCCCCAATAAATCTGGAGTGCAGGAGAGGCACACTTTCCCTATCCTCTTTGAAAGGACCCACTCTCTCCCTTAAGAGTGTCCCCTTTCTCTTTTTCCTATCCATTCAATAAACTCATGAGTATTAGTCTGAGCAACATGTGTGAAATATCTCGGGTTGGTTGTAAGAATCTGTGTTTTAGGGCTGGGGATGTGGCTCAAGCTGTAGTGTGCTCGCCTGGCATGCGTGCAGCCCAGGTTCGATCCTCAGCAACACATACAAACAAAGATACTGTGTCTGCCAAAAACTAAAAAATAAATATTAAAAAATTTTCTCTCTCTCTCTCTAAAAAAAAAAGAATCTGTGTTTGAGGAGGGGGGGTCTTCACATTGCCTCAGTTTTTCTGAAGACCCCAGATCAATAACATTCATATCATAAATACTATCATTTCTTTTTATTTTATTCCTAATGCAGACATATCTGATTGTTCTATCCCTTAAGAGCTTGGCTTAGATTCTATCACTTCAAAGCCAATTCAAATCCTAAATTTTCCCCAAGAATTTTGCTAAGTCTTATGGATTTGGATCCAGATCCACCATTGTGCTCTCTACTCTAGCATTTTGTTTGTTTCGCATATGCTAGATCAGAATATCTCAGTCCTGGAACTTTTGACATTTGGAGCCTGGCAGTTACTGATTGGGAATAAACAGTGTTGTACTCTGCATTAAGATGGTAAGCAGTGTCCTTGCCTCTATCCACTGCATGCCAATAGCGTCTTCCTTCTCAGGTGTGACAATCAAATACATCTCAAGGTACTGCAAAATGCATCTGGGAGGGCAAAGGAATAAAAAATCTTCTCAGTTGAAAAAGAATGGCTATCAAATTTTGGCAGCTCTTCATTCAGTTTTTCTCTAAGAATCTACCTTCACAAAAAAGAATTAGTGAGAATTGCACCTCTTGTTATTGAGAATTACACAGCATGCCCCTTAGCAAACAATTTTAAAATCCTCTCCATAGCTCTTTTGATCCTCCAATCCCTTTGGTACTGCTCTGCCCTGAGGGCTGTCAGCTGCCTCTCCTCTGATGCAGCACCCCACCCTGTTGATACCTCTCTTCCCTCTCCCAGTTTCCTGCCCTCCTATTTTGATCTCTTCTCCCCTGAGAATTTCAGCTTTCACTTATCCAGACCCCATCCTAATTTGGGAGTGGGAGACACCTTCCTTTCATCTTTTTAGAAAACATTTGGAAATACATAGAGAAAAATTTGTGTCTTTTTAATCACACCAACGGCCATTCATTCCCTTTGCAAAAAAAAAAAAAATTATTGCACATCATTCTGAATTTTCACTGAATTCCCTGTTGGCAGCTCAGCAAAATAATGTTTGTTGATGTGTGTGTATGTGTGTGTGTGTGTGTAAAGAGAGAGAGAGGGAGAGAGAGAGAACTTTCCTGGTGTTAAACAGGCCACCCATTGCTCAATTTTTAAGATTATAAAATGTAGGGTTTTAGTACTATTCTATCATAGCATTTCTTTATTTTCCCCATTGTGCTACAGAATCTAGCAAATTAGCACACTTAGCTTAGTGTACAAACCCTGTCACAAGTGTATGAAGATCCCCTTCTTTGTCTTTTCTCCTGCATCAACAGTTTCTCTATCACACCATTCATAAACCCTGGTGTCTCTGGAACTACTAGTAATGGCTCGATTTTGGTGCTGACATGTTTTAAACATTCCAAGAAATCAACTTGTAATAGCACTCTTCAAAATGTGAGCAAAACTAAACACAATTATAATTTGTTGTGTGATGAAGTGCCTTTATAAACTTTTGACTATATTCTCCAAAATCTCAGTGGCATTCAAAATAAATTTTTAAAAATGAACAGAAGAAAATAAAAATAAAGAACAAAAGCAAAGAGTTAATGTGGAAGTCTTGGAGGTTTCCTATTAAAAATTAAAGAGACTATAGAGAAATAAAACACATAAGCTTACTAGGACATGTAAGTGACCAAGGAAGAAACAAGCAAAAATCTTGCCATTTTTGTTATTGTGTAAAGGCACAAAAATTTATATACACTGAGATGAGGTAAAATTTCTATCAATTCTAAATTTATAGATTTTTATAACTGTGCTGTATGTATGTAAGAGAACATCAGTTTTTCTGTTATTTTAATTATATGGGCACTTGCACTTAGAGAAAAAGGACATTAGTTATTGTCCTTATACAATATTGTCCAATACTCTATTGACATCAAATATACAAAATTTTGGTGCTAGACTCTCAGTGAACATTAGAAACTCTGGGTGTCAGTTCTGCTGGCTGATTCAAGGTTGTCTTTTCAATACATCACGAAAGATGTCATTTGATGAGAACAGTTTTCCATTCATTCATGATAGTTTATTTTCTCAGTCTTCTAGTAATCGTAACAGTAAAAAAGCCAAACGTGGTTAAACTTTTTAGACTTCTACATAAATACTTAGTAAGAAAATGTACCTATTCCTGACACATTTCTAAAATAAGAATGTAGGATTTCAGCTAAATATTTTCATGGGACATATTTTTTTATTGCCTTTTTCTCTCAAAATACCACTAAAGTAAACAATGAGGATATGTGAATGGCTACTCCTTGCTCTGTCTGTAGTCAGCTTTGAAGACTGATTTAAGAGGATCTGGCTCCTGATAAGAGCACTTAGAGGGCTCAATAATACCTTTTCTCCATCACTTAACAACTATAGAATGCAAATATATAATATTATCAACTATACATGTGGTTGATGCAAGAAAAAAAAAATAAAACCAGCACATTTTATTAGAGGGATCAGATTTTCACATACAGGAATGCTCATTAAATACAAATCAAGGATATAGTTAACCATTGATTGATGTCCTAAATTATTTCTCAAACTTCAGTCCTCTTCTCTCATTAAAAATAAACAAATGAGATAAAATTTTCTTAAGCTAAGTTCAAGTTATTAATATAATGCTTTTAATCCAAATTCTGTAAAACACAAGCATCTTGACATTCCTTTAACAATATGAGAAATAATGTATTAGCTATTTTTGTATGTCTCCAGTTAATATGTGCAATTTTTTCTAACCTAGAACACATTTTATTTGCTTCAAACACCTGTATATATTATCTCCACCTACTTTCTTTTGTTTTTTCTCTTATTTCTGAATCCTACTCCTGGCTATGTTTGTTATTGTATGAAAGTATGTTTTAGCCAGGAAATATTGTATGTTTATGTAATCTGTAAATTGTGTTTAAATATTACACAAAATGAAAGAGGATACTTTACATTGAGTAAATGTGAAGAGTATAATTGGTATCAGATGTGGGTAATCCACATCAAAAACTGAGAAGAAATTTTTATTAAGTTATAGGAATTTAATATAGGAAACTCATGTATCTATAAACTTCTATTCTCTATAATCCTTGAGAACATAGTATCAGGCAGCTGCTGTTATTATAAGAAGGGCCAAAATTCCTCTTTTCAGGTGTGAAAAGAGCTTATGTGAATTAAAATGAAGAAATAGGTATTTTCTTGCTTGTATTTCTTTTTTTTTAACTAGAAAGAAGTTTCTGGTTATATTGTAAAAGATATGAACAGTACAGCTATATACTATTACAAAAATTAAACCTATTTATGTAGGAAAATAGAGGTAAAATAAATATAATATCTCACTTTCGTAATTAAAAGAAGTAAACACTGGAAATAGGTAAGCATCTGACCTCTCCCACCAAAAGACTGACACTGTATGCCCAACTATTACAGTTACAGGAATGAGATTGTTGCTAAGCAACAAGTCTTCTATAATCTTGTGAGGCTTTTGTGTCTGAGGAAAATTGAGGCAAAGAAAAGTTTGGAAAGCTAATGAGGAAGAAATGGCTTCAGTGCAAATCGATCAATAGTGCACCTGACCAGAAAATCAACTATTAATGGGAATGAAGGAAGAAAAGCTACTTAGAGCTACTTGAGAGCAAATTTATTATCACCAGGTGTGTTTAATTGTCTGCACTCTAATTCTCTGTTATCATTTTGTCTTTGTGTGTGTAGCCATACTTTCTTATGTGGAAGTTCAATAATATGCATCAAAATCTCTCCTCAGTGGGTTTAACAATAACTCCAAACAATGTTTTGATCACTTCATTTTCTGTATCATTTTAGAATTCAATAGTCTGTAATTGGCCTACTTTCGTGTTATGGTGTTATGAATGGCAATAAACTACTGTTTGAACTGGCCTCTGCTGCCTGCAAAAATGGACTCACGCCATTGACATTACACTAAATCAAACTTGGAGACTTTTTTTTTTCTTTTCCAAATGAGAAATTCAGAGTCTGGGGGACAGAAATCAAGAACAGAAAGATATACGTAAATTCTGCAGTGGAGTTTTTCTTACTATTGGTGATGAAAAAAATGTTGGGCAGACAAATATGAGTAGTCAAATCTGAATGGGCAAATTGTCAAGCAGTTGCACAGTGACATTCTAGGTAAGTACATACATTAGTATTTGTTAAGCTTTTTCTGTATCCTAAATTGGTGAGCTAAATTAGACCACATGTCAATTACCACAACTTTGTAACTATAGTAGAAGAAAGCATAGTGGCAGTAAGGAAATAGAGAGTTGAAAAGGAATGTTGCAAGCACTTCTCAATGATTTTGAGAAACTTCATAATATCAGCATATTTCCTAAGGTACCTACATGGAAGATTAGATTAGATTTCTTGTCTATTGAACAAAACTATGGCCTCCATAGACTGCAGAATTGTAAATACATGGGTTATATGAAAATAACCTAGAATCTGGATGGTAGTATAATTTGGGGGGTCATACACAGGACAAAATTAAATAAGTTAGGAAAGCACAGAACCAAAATGCGACCCTAAAGGAAAAATCCAGGAGGCATTTCTAATTTCATTAATACATTGACTCACACTCTGATGAGCAGAAACTCTGTCTCAAAAGGTACACTGACGACTTCCCAACGAAATAAATAACTGCAGTGCTAGTGTTAAATATAACACTTTGTTGTTTTTATCTTTTTCATTTAAATATAAGGTTTAATTCTAACAGTGTAACATAGAGGCATGCTCACTGTAACAGAGACCTATTTCATTGCATAGCATTTTATTGATGGATTACATTTATCAGTTCATTTTACCCAATATATAACTTAATCATTTGAAATAAATAATCCATATATTACAAACCAAAGTGAAATAGCATCATTGCTTAATGTTTACTTAAAAGATCTATTTATCATTTCTTTCTATTTGTCTATAGGCTTATTTGAGCGCTTGTCTCATGAGAAACTAATGGGCTTCAGAAACACTGTTACATTTGTAGTTGTCTGTAGCCTGTGGTTGCAGTGCACCCTGCAATTGAAGGAAAGCACCAATGATTTATGCAGCACCCTTCAAAGTGACACAACTAAACCTACAGAGATTAAAAATTCCCAGCCACACACCCAACACCTTTTTCTAAAAACACATTACAAAACTGTTTGCAGTTTTATAAATAATTTTAAATATTACTTTGGTCTTTTTCAAATGTCTTTGGGGGATTTACTTCTCTTCTATTAAGTATAGAACTTGAATAAATTATTTCAAACATACTTTCAAAACGGACTAGTCTATGATTTTTTGCAATCTAAAATAATCTAGTCTTCCTTTATGTCTAATAAAGCCTTCACTAATGCAACTGCAAAATGATGTGTCTTCTAAAGAAGAAGGACATATGAATCACTGTGTTTCAATATCTCAAGAGAGAAATAATGAACTACATAATTTTATAAATGTAACAATTTGTACAAAGTATTTAAATGAAGGGAAATACTTTTTATAAATATTCACTCCTAAAATGTATTTTAAAATGTCTGCAATTGAAACAGTGATAATCAAAAAACTTTTCAAGAAAGACTTGCTATAATATGTAAAGACTGGTATTTTAATAAACATAATAGTAAGTGTTTTAAAGTACCTCATCAAAAATTTTGTCAGTAGATTTATTTTTCCATTTTTATTATCTCATGTTCAATGATCTAACAATTATTATGTTAGGAGACACTCAATGCAAATTGAGACTAAGAAATTACCTGTATGTGTGTGTGTGTGTGTGTGTGTATGTGACTCTCATTTTTTGGAAAGAAATTTTGTCTTGAAATGTACTTTGAATTAGCCATTGGCAAAATATTTTATAGTTGAGATCATCTGGTATCAACATATTTAGGCAGGCTATTGTTACAATAATAATTATTAACAATGATTCAATAGCTTTACCCAGTGTGCACAAATTTCCTAAACTAAACCCGGGGTTACATTTTCTAAATTGATTTATTATCTTTGATTTTCCAGGAACTAATTGTTAGAGGGATAGAGAGTTGTTTCTATTTAATAATAAAATCATACAAATATCCCAGATTGGCTTATAGATTCTTGTTCATTGTTATAGAAGCAGTATTCAATTTTATAAATATAGACGTTCAGAGTGATTAAAAACCAAAGTATTACAAATTATTATAAATAATTGAGAAATTTTCCTTCTGTTCTTGAATCCTGATTTATCCCTGCTGCCAACTACATGTAATAATTTACTCTTTCTTATTATCAGATAGCATTTTACTCTTTAAACCAATAGGGATTATTTTGTACCCCCCACATAACAATATGAATGTAGATAAAACTTGTATGAGACTAGCTGTATATTTGCTTGTTAAGGTATTCTTCAATGAATCTGTATGGTGAGTATTGCTGATTTCTTCATACAGATGAGGAAACTGAAGAATGGGGAGGTAAATAACTTCCTCAAGATCATACCAGTATGCAGGAATTTGATATCAACCAAAGCAGCAGTGGGATTTTTGCTGGGAATCAGGGTACCCAGCCTCCCTAGTTCATAAGCAAACAAAACATTATTTTTTTCTAATTCAGTTATAATCCGCTTACATTTTATTGCATGAGACAAAGTAGTCTCTGTGTTGATTTGAGTTCCCTAGGCTATTCTTTCTGTACAGTTGTGTGTGTGGGGGGGGGTTTGTATGCATGAATGTCTGTCTGCATATTCAAAGAAATTGAGAACAGTGTTATACTCTGTTCTTCACAGTGAATGTGAGAAAGCAGTTTTCATTCCCACTCGCAGAAACAGCTGTGGAAGGAAGATGACTTAAAGCACTTTCCCACTGTGCTGGTGCTTGCTTGTCTCCTACAAAGGACTCATGGTTCTGTTTTCTAGTCATCCCTCCTCCCACCTTCTTCAGGAATCTTCTGGAGGAAATCCTTTTCAAGAATGTGAATCCCTTTAGAAACTGTATTTCTCTTCTTATACAAACTGTCTCCTTCCAGGTACCCTAATCTGTTACCTTTCTGTTGTCAACTCCAAGTCACAGGCACCATACCATTGGAGAAGACACTTTGGTATATTCATTTCTTTTTTTATTTCCACCAATGAAGTCACATTTTGCATACACTGAAAAGCAAAATTTTAATCTCTTATGTAACAAGCTTTTCCTGAATTAAAATAGCCAGTGAACTCCTTGAACTCCAGATTTGTTTCAGAAAAACAGACACAGAAGCACATTAAGCCTTGTCAACAAGCCGATCCTGATAAGACTTTGTATGGAAGGCAGAATTGTGTATCAGAAAGAATGTACATGTCAGGAAATCTGGTTTGTGACCAACTTCCCCTTTCTGGGTGCTCTCTGAAAAACTTATTTTTAGTTTTTAAAAGTGAAAATCAATATGAAAGAGATAATGATGGGATATATCATATACACTGCTTCGAGTTATTCAGTAAGCCTTAAAAATCATATTATCTCCTATTTACAAGTCTTATTGAGGTATATATATTCTTTCTATTCTAATCTTTCAGATGAGAGAAATTAAGAATTAGATATCTCAAAACTCATATCCTGTTGAGAGCCAGCCATCTGTGGACTGTGTGGACCAAACCAGCATGGAAGCCCATTGAATAGGAAAATCTGGTATTTTGGAACTACTAGTGGCAATTCCATTGGTAAGATTGCCCAGATACATGTGAGTCCTATTCAGCTCTGCCAGGTCCCACACAGCCTTCGAGATATGGTGACCTGCTGTAGCTACACAGCCTCTCAGAGATGGGTGTGGCCTGCCAAGATGCCAATCAACCTGTTGAATGCAAGATATCATGAAGTAAGACTTGACCTCTGAAACCTTATCCCAGTACCCTCTTAAATAAAACCACCTGAGGCATTTTCTATTTGTTCAACTCCAGCTGCTGTGTGGGCTGGATCTATCAGGCACTCTGCTTTAAACCTATTCTTTGGCTCTGTCTTATATTTCTTCAGTGATTGTTTTAGACTCTATTTTCTCAGGTGGCTTATCCTCTCCTTAGCAGGAGAAATTACCCCTGTGAGGTGCTGGCAGCTTTTCGATAATATCCTTCATTTATGCAAGGCCCCACCTGTGATACATGAAGAAGCAAAGATTCAAACCCAGGTTTTGTGGAATTCATTGTTCAAATTCTTAACTCATGTGATATTCATCTTTCAAAAAATGTAGCAATGAAATGAGATGTTGAATACTTAGAGCATCGTAGTCATCATAGAACTGTATATAGTAAAACATTATTTTAAAAAAATCATAGTCTCCCCAATCATGTTATAACTGTGTTAACAGCAGATAGTTCCCTATTGTCAGTTTTTTTAACTAATCATTGTCCACTAACGTGTTCACATCTACTCATTGTTATCATGATATGGTTAAATATTGTGCTGTCATTTAAATGAAGGCAAAAGTCTGTGAAATGGTAAAAGCTTTATCTTCCCCATGCTTAGATCAATATTTAAATTTGTTATTTGCCAAATCAAATCAAGACAACTTATAGAATTGATCATGTGGCTATGCATTTGCTTTTCAGTACAACATGTTTTTGTAATTTGGGGGAAAACTTTGGAAAAGCACAACATAAATTGGTTGGCAAAAATATCAAGATTATAACAGTTTTTTTTAATCTGATATATTATACTTCCATGGAATATAAAAGTAAATCTGAATTATGAGATTATCTTTTACAATTTCTAGAAATATTATCTTAAAAGCAAATAATTATGCATTAAGTGTCAACCTTCTTTGCTCCATCTTTAAATATTTCTATTTGCAGATTATCCCACATGAGCCAAATCATGATGATTTCCCTCCTTCTAGGTTGTATGCACCACTCAATGCAAACAAGCACATTTTATGGTTTTTCTAAATATGTGTGGGTGAGAGATTCCTCATCAAGAATGTCCTAAACATTTCTCTTTACTCTTTATACACCAGAAGTATTTCCCTGGTGCTCTGCCTAGTTCTCAGCCTAAAGCCATTTTTGTAATTATCAACTAAAAAATACAAATTTTAAAATTGAAATTCTCCTTAGTAATTAGCCTTAAGTATCATAGCAGATTTGTCTTAGATGTTACTGTTGATGAATCTCTACTTCCTGCTGGTGGATACTTTAAATTGTCTTCAATCTTACTGTTTTTATTTTTTTCCTCTTCTCACATCTTTACTTCCTCCAACTGCCTTACCCCTCTCCTAAATAAATCTCAGGTTCTCTCTAGTATCCAGAATTATCACTGTTTTAGTTTTCTTAATCACATAATCATCCTTACTGAAGTTTGCTGATTACTGCAAAAATTGAGAAAACTTCAAGTGCTAATTCCTTACTATGCAATGGCAGTTTTTAGTTTTCTTAAATTGAGACAATTAGCACAGACAATTTTACCTGATTTCACTTATCATAGTCCCTAAATTACATAATAAAGCATTGTATCTGCCTTTAGCTTTATTTAGTGTTTTCTATTTAAACATGAAACCTATTACAGATACAATGAACATAAATTTTTGTTCTGCTCACATAAAGCAAAACCCTGTTACCTATATTTGTAATTTTAAAGGAAAGATTATGATGCAAACGTTAAGCATTAAAGCTAAATAATGGTTAATTTTTATAGCCATTGTATTTTTTTTATTGCAACTACATGTTCCTTTCTCAAAGAATTTTTTAGGACATGACTTAGATTAGTGAGAAAGAAAATAAACACTACTGCTTTGATGATATATTGCTGTAATGCATCATCAGAGTACTGCTCATGTGATAAACTACAATATTAGTGTAATACATCATCAAGAGTGCTGTCACTCTAAAAAAGTATTAGTGTAATACATCAGCAGCCATCACCACGCACTGCCACTTCCAACAGTGTTTAAAGAATTCTATTGTGTTGCCATCTGCTAGGGAGGAAAGGACCCCTTTCCCCAGCATGAGTATAATGGAATAATTTTACTTTAAAATTGTCTTGAGAAACCCCTTCTGTCATCAACTTTCATTAAATCATCTGTCCCTTCTGTTTTTTAGTGTATGATATCCACAAATTGATCACTGAGATATAGCAGTTGAGAAAATGCCTTAGCACCTCACCTTCAATACTCCCAATTTGTAGAGAGTAGCTCTGGGTTCTTTGACAACTAGGTGCATGAAGGACAACAGAGAACCACCAGAATGGTGTATCTCTAACAAAACCGTTTTTTTTTTTTTCTTTTCTTCCTAATCTTTTTGACAGTTTCTAGTACTCCATAGTAGATTCTCTGAAAACAAATCTTCCCAAAGTCGTCGACACACATTTGATTTAAATTGTTACCCTTCCATACAGGTCATCAAACTTGTCCCAAACACACCATCCTTCTCCCCAATAAACAGTTTTATCTCTAATTATGTCTATTCATTCTCTCCTGAAGAGTTTAGTAGCTGTATTTAATGTTTTTGGTTATCGTCCAATGATAAGTGTCTTTTATCTTCTCATAATGATCTAAACTCTCAATGATTTGCATTTATTTGTACATTTCCTTTTTGAGCTGCTTTTAGGGATTTTGCCTTATATTTGCTCTCAATATGTGCATGTGGATATTGGGATACCTTGAACTGAAAGCAGACTCTAAGGCATGCTATTTTTTTTAATATTCACTCAACACCCCCTGTATATTTCTTTGTATTTTTAAAATTTGTTTTAATTAGTTACACATGACAGTACAATGACCGTGACATGACATTTCATACATTTGAATCAGATGGGATATAATATCTCATTTTTCTGATTTACAGGTTGCAGAATCACATTGGTCATGCATTCACATATATACACACAGTAATAATAATGTCTGTTTCATTCTACGATCCTTCCTATCTCCCCAATCCCTCCCCTTCCCTCCCATCACTTCTCTCTACCTAATCTAGAGTAATGCTAGTCTTTTTTTTTCTCACATCTTCATACATGTATTTTATATAACAATGAGGGTCTCCTTCCACCATCCATGCAATTCCTTTTCTCCCTCCCTTTCCCTCCCACCCCTCTTCCCTATGTAGAGGAAATCTTCTTCCCATGCTCTTCCTCTCTTCCCCATTTTGAGTCACCCCCTTATATCAGAGAAGACATTCGGCATTTGTTTTTTGGGGATTGGCAAAATTCACTTAGCACAATTTTATATCAGACCAAGTAATGAGGGTAGAAAAATGTAAATGAACTGGGTATTTACAATTAGAAATTATTGTTAATTTTATAGATTTGTGGTATCACCGTTATGATGAAGAATATCTTTTTGTTTAAATGTGTCATTGATTTTTAAAGATAAAGTATCCAGACTCCTTGAATTTCCTTTAGAATGGTTGTTTTAGTTGGCTTTTTTACTGCTGTAACCAAAAGACTTGAAGAGAACAATTTTAGAGGAGGAAAAATTTTACTTGGGGGTTCAAGGTTTCAGAAGTCCTCAGACCATATATGGCTGGCTCAGTTGCTCTGGGACCCTGAAAAGGTAGAACATTATGGCAGGAAGGGTGTGATGGAGGAAGGCATCTCAGGACATGGCCATCAAGAAGCAGAGAAAAAGAGAGCTACTGTCACCTGTGGCAAAATACAAAATCGAAAGGCAGGCCCTCAGTGACCCACTTCCTCCAGCAACACCCTACAGCCTATACTTACCACCCAGTTACTACCTTGCAGTAGATTAATGCATTGCACTAATTAAGTTAAGATTCTCATAACCTAATCATTTCATCTATAAACTTTCTTGCATGATCTCATTTTTTATGGCTCAGTAATATTCCATTTTGATTTATCCATTCATCCTTTGATGGGCACCTAGGTTGATTTCCTATCTTGGCTATTGTGAATGATGCTGCCACAAATATGCACTTCATGCATATGAGCTTTTGGGGAACTCTTTGTATGTAAGTCTTAATAATAGTTTGAGTTATAGTTAATAGATGACTAGTTAGATACATAGAGATAAGAGATGAACTTATTTTGCTTAATGTTATGTCTTCTCATTCAATCTATTTTTATCAAATATATTAAAATGCTAATAATTTGTGAATCTAGATGTAAAGAACTGTTCATAGTACTATTTTTTACTACAACAATTTTCAAAAAAAAACATTGCACAAAATAGACTTAAGAAACATGGAAAGGTAATATGAACTCCTATGTGAATAAAAATTCTAACAAACAAATATGCAGCTATTTTGTAAATAATTAGTAAAATTTGAAGATGCATGGAACATTAACTGAAATCAAGGAATTGTTAATTTGCTTGTCATGATAATTTTACACTGTATTAGAGATGTCCTTAATTTTAGAATTGCATATTAAAATCTTTGGGAAATAAAATGATGTGATTTTATAACTTATTTTTAGATATGGATTAGCAGAATAATCCAAAATATTACAAGTAATAATTATATCCTTACTTGATTACTTTTATTTATGAATGTTATGTGGGGATCCTTTGCGTTATTCTCCATTGTTTGCAGATGTTTAACATTAACATATTAATACAGAAAAACTACAGTCTTCTTTCTCCAGCTAAATTTTATAGATTAAGAACCAAAAATTCCAATTATTACTTATACATGAATTTCTAGATATTTATCTCATTAATTTATATTCATTCAATTATGAACAAAATGACACTTCTGAAAATATATCATTCTTCACATCTCCAAATATGAACATTAAAACTCTGAAAGGTTAAGTGATGAGCTAATGTTTGCACAGCTGTGAGGGAGGGATACCACGTGGGTCCACTGGACTTCTATTTTCATGCCATCTCTACGGAATTCCCAGAGCCATAGCAGACTCAGTCTGGGACAAGGCTGGTCTTGGTGCAAAATATATGGCAAATTCTGTTAACTGACAACTTGTGCTCGAAAAGGACAAAATTCCCATTACACAAATTTATTTAGAAATTGTCATATAAGTAAGCTTATACTTAAAGAGCAGGGGAGAGTATAAATTCCCTAAAGAAAATATGTCTGTTAGAAGTTCAGTAGTATTAGTTGAGTGCCATGGCAGATGCCTATAATCCCAGTGGCACAGGAGGCTGAAGGAGGAGGATCTCAAATGAGAGGCACTAAGCAACTCAGGGAGACCCTGTCTCTAAATAAAAAGTACAAAATAGGGCTGGGGATGTAACTCACTGGTTGAGTGCCCCTAAATTCAATCCCTGGTACCCCTCTAGCACACACAAAAAAAAGAGAGAGAGAAAAGAAAAGAAAAAAGAAAGAAAGAAAAAAAAATATTAGATGGCATAGTACTGCTACCTATAGCCAGCATATTAAAAAAAATTGTTGACCTGGGCTGGGAACGTGGCTTACTGGGAGAGCACTTATCTGGCATGAGTCTGGCCCCAGGTTTGATCCCCAGCACTGCAAAACTATTTCTAAAGTTAAAAAATATATGGTTGAGCATAATTATCACAAATAATTGTCAATATATTCAAAATCTATATGTTGTTATAGGATGATATAAAATATTGTGCAAGTGACTTCTATAATGCCACATAGTCTACACAAGTAGAAATTACTGTTTTATTACCTCAACTTTTGTATGTTAGTTACATGCAATGATTTGAAAAAGTAAAGGACAGATATCCTTTTTTAAACTTTTTTAAAATTGTAGATGGACTCAATACCTTTATTTTATTTATTTCTTTTTATGCGGTGCTGAGGATCAAACCCAGTGAGTGCCTCATAAGTGCAAGGCAAGTGCTCTGCCGCTGAGCCACAATCTCAGCCCCAGATTTTCCTTTTTTTTTTTTTTTTGTGGTGCTGCGATTGAACCCAGGGCCTTGTGCATGCCAGGAAAGCAGTCTACCGACTAAGCTATATCCCCAGCCCCAGATTTTCCTCTTTAATTATGACTATTAATGCATATTGATTGTACAAATCGATGGATTCCACCTTGACATTTTCAAACACGAGTATATTGTGCTTTCATGATGTCCAAGCTTCCTTTTACCCTCTCTTGCCGTTCCTTCTCTCCCACCTCTCCTCCAGTTTCATTTCCCTTCCCTAATATCCCTTCCACTTTTTAACAAATGGATACATGTACTTATGTGTCTGGCTTATTTCACATAATATAAGATCTTCACATTCCATCCATTTTCCTTTAAATTGCATGATTTCATTCTTTTTTATGGCTCAGTAATATTCCATTTTGATTTATCCATTCATCCTTTGATGGGCACCTAGGTTGATTTCCTATCTTGGCTACTGTGAATGATGCTGCCACAAATATGCACTTCATGCATATGTGGCTGTCCTGTTTTGCATCTGGACTTCATTTCCTTTGGATAAATACCCAGGAATTGTATAACTGAACCTTATGGTTTTATGAGAAATCTCTACAGAGTTTCCCATAGTGGTTGTACCAATTTACATTCACAGAAACAGTGTGTACAGCACTTAACAACATTTGTTTGTTTGGTTTTAATGATAGGCATCCTGACTGGACTAAGACAGAATCTCAGTGTACTTTTGATTTGCAATTCCCTGTCAGAGAAAATATTGAGCATTGTTGATGTATTTGTTGACCATTTTTAGTTGTTCTTTTGAGATGTGTCCACTCAGATCATTTATCATTTGTCCATTTTTTATTGGATTACTCATTGTTTTTGTTAGGTTTTTTAAGTTCTTTATGTATTATGAATATTAATCCTTTGTCACTTGAATAATTGGCAAATGTTTTTTTTTCCTTAATGTAGATTTTTCTCCTTACTGATTGTTTCATTATACAGAAAACTTTTTAATTTTATGTAATCCTATTTGTTAGTGATTTTGTTGTTGTTGTTTCCTGAGGTAATTGAATCCTATCAGGAAATCATTGGCTGTGAGTTTCCTGAAGTGCCGCCACCCCTGGGTTATTTTGCTGCAGCCGGACTGAGACACTGAAGTATTGTCCCTATGATTTCTTCTGGCAGTTTCAAGTCTTGCATTGAGGTCTTTGATCCATTTTGAGTTGATATTTCGTACAAGGTGAGAGGTAGGAGTCTAGTTTCAACCTTCTATATGTGGATGCCCAGTTTTCCCAGTCCCGATTGTTGAAGAGATCATCTTTCCTCCAATGTATGTTGCTGGCACCTTTGTCAGGAATCAGTTGGACATAGATGTGTGGGTTTATTTCTGGGTGCTCTATTTTACTCATTTGCTCTATGAGTCTGTTTTATGCCAACACCCTCCTATTTTGTTGCTATGGTTCTGTAGTGTATTTTGAAATCAGATGTTGTGATGCCTCCTGCATTACTTTTTTTTGCTCAGTATTGCTTTGGTTGCTTGAAGTCTTTCATGCTTCCATATAAATTTTAGAATTATTCTAATACTGTGAAGAATGTCAAGGGCATTTTGAGGGGGATTACTGAATCTGTAGACTGCTTTTGGTAGTGTGGCCATTTTAATGAATTCTACCTATCCATGAACTGGGGAGGTCTTTCCATCTTGCAGTTTCTTTTTCAGTTTCCTTCTTTGGGGTTTTAGAATCTTCGTTGTTCAGGTCCAGCTTTCTATCATCTCCTCAGATAGATATATCCCTATGTCTTTTTATTTCCTTGTTTGTTTTGAGGCTATTTTGAATGGGATTGCTTTCCGGATTTCTTTCTCAGCCAAGTCATTATTGGTATATAAAAAGCTACGATATATTGTGGTATATTGGTATCTTGAGATTTTTATCCTGTTACTTCTTTTTTTCAGTTCAACAAAGCTCTAGGCCTTACTAAGAATAGAATCATATCATCTGCAAAGAAGGATAATTTGTCTTCCTGCTTTCTATTTGTATCCATATGTTTCTTTCTCTCTGCACATTGTTCTGGTTAAAATTTTAAGTATTCTATTGAATAGGAGTATGAGAGTCAATATCCTTGTCTTTTTCTTGATTTTAGAGGAAATATTTTCAGATGTTTACCATTCAGTGTGATGTGGCCTATGGGTTCATCATATAGAGTCTTTATTTTTTTTTGAGGTATAATCCTTCCATACCTAATTTATTTAGGAATTTTTCAGGAAGGGAAGTTGATTTTTATCAAAAGCTTTTTTGCCTCTATTGAGATGATCATGTGATTTGTATACTTGATTCTATTTATGTCCTCGGTTACATGTCTTGATTTGCTATGTTGAACCATCTTGCATCTCTGGAAAGAAACCAACCACATTGTGCTGTATAATGTTTTTAATGTCCTTTATTTGCAATTTTACTAAGGATATTTACCTCTATGCTCATAAAGGAGATTAGTCTGTACTTTGTTTATTTGTTGTCATTGTGTCCTTATTGGGGTAACATAGGCTTCATATAGTGAATTTTGAAAGTTCTCTTCCACTTTTACTTCATGAAATAGTTTGAGGATCATTGGTTTTAATTCTTCTTTAAAAGTCTGATATAATTCAGGAATTAATCTGTCCAGTAATGGGCTTTTCCTTTTTTTGAATCTTTTTATTGTTGCTTCAATAAGCGTTGCTTATTTTTTATATTTTATTTAGTCTTGGCTTAATTCTGGTAGGTCACATGTTTGCAGAACTTTGTGCATAACTTCTAGATTTTCCAATTAATTGGCATTTGGCCTTTAAAACAATCCCTAATGATTCCATGAATGTCTGTGGTAACTATTATATATGTTTTCCTTTTAATCTTTAATCTTATTTGGGTCTTTCCTCTCTTGGTTATTTTGGCATATGGTGTGTGAATTATATCCTTTCAAAAAACAAATACTTTGTTACATTGATTCTTTGTATTGTTCCTTTAGTTTCCACTTCAATTTTTGTGCTCTTATCTTTATTATTTTTTCCTTCTATTGATTTGGAATTTAGTTTACTCTTGTTTTTCTAAAGTCTGGCGCTGCATCATTATTTATTTAAGATCTGTTTCTTGAATGTTAGCACTGATTGCCTCTCAGGTCTGACTTCACTGTATCCCACAAGTTCTGGTGTGTAGTGTTCTACTTTCGTTTGAGTCTAGGAATTTTTACTTCTTCCCCACCCCGATTTCTTCATTGACCCATCTGTTTTAAAGCTTATTGCTCAATCCCCACGTGTTTGAATAATTTATTTTTATTTTTTTCTGCTTCTGATTTCTTGTTTCATTCTTTTGTGATCTGATAAATTACACTAAATTATTGTATTTTTATTAAATTTATTAGGACTTGTTTTATGACCTAATATAGTATAGATTTTAAAAATAGTTCCATGTGCTGATGAAAAGAATGCATATTCTGTAGCTGTGATCAATGTGCAATTCTAGTTTTGACATCAGTTAACCATGGGCATTTAAAATGTGTTTGCAGGGTGCAATGGTGCAGGACTGCAATCCCAGTGGCTTGGGAGGCTGAGGCAGAAGGATCAAGAGTTCAAAGCCAGCCTTAATAACTTGGCAAGGCCCTTAGCAACTCAGAGTGACCCTGTCTCAAAATTCTCTAACTTAAAAAGGAAATTTGAAATAATATGTTAGTGTCAACTATATCAGTATAAAAAAGACACTTTAATTGCTAGATTCTCTTAGATTCTAGCAGTTCCACACATATGCTACACAAATATGAAAGTTTATCTATGTCTATATATAAGAAATTGCATATAAAGTATGTATTTAAAAATATGGAATTCCACTAGAATTTGTTTCATTTCTACTACTAGGTAAAGTCCCTTGAGTAATTCGAATTGTACCTTTAAAATAAATCAAGGTAAAAGAAGATACATATTAAACACCATGACAGGAATACAAATATTTATCAGTTAAAAATGTTTAAAAATTCAGTTTGCATCAGCAATTGGAAATGAGTTCTTATTTCAACTCAGTGTTATGATTTTAATTGTATAAATATTTTCCTCTGATAAAGATAAGTATATGTGTCTATATACTATTCTCTCTCTCTCTCTCTCTCTCTATATATATATATATATATATATATCAGTGGTAACTGCATGCCTAAGATGCTACAAAACATACTGAGTTCACTACCCCACAACAAACAATAATAACAACACAACAAAAGAAAGAAAAAAAAACAGAAAATAAAATAAGATGAAATGAAAAGATGAACACTGAAACATGCCATCCTTTATAAGATTTCCTCCCTACAAACCAAAGAATTTGCATTTTGATGAAATATTTTTTCAAGGAAAAAGGTAGTCCTAGGAATTTGTTCTGTTTAGGATACCTGTTAAATTTCATTATATATCCTCTATTAAGCCTTAAAATAATGACTGAGTTTTCAATGGAAAAATCTCTCCCATCTTAGCATGTCTGGTTTAGATGTAAATAGTTGAACTTCTCTCACACATTAAATTGTAGGCGTATTATCATGCTCATCAGAAATTGCATGTCCTGGGCCACGGTGATTGCTTAAATAAATAAAATAAGTATGTTTGGTCTAATCAAAGCTGATATATATCCATAATGAGGATTTTATGAAATTATTGTTATGCACCATTCCCTGAAGACTATACATGATGAAGGAAGTAGAATCTTGACCATGCTGAGACTACTATGTTAGTTCTTAGATGATGCCAAACTTGCAACAAGATCCTCTGGGTGGATATTCTTTTATCTTTGATTCCATCTGGAAAATTTCACTTATTATATTGTCATAGCTATTCAATATCCAAGTTACTCTTGTGCACTACTATTATAATGCCTTTAAGGACAGATTTCAGTCAGACTTGACAGTTGGCAGTGTGAAATAATGGTAGAACTGGGAAACTGACCTTGGATTTCTCCATGTGGAGAATATGAGAAACTGTTGGTTTTTGTTTTCTTCTAACTGTCCCTGGACATTTTGAGTATTCTCTACTGGGAAGAATTCAGGACCTATTTCTGAAGTCCATTCCAAACCTACTGGAAGATAACTGTAGCCAGTCTACTTTTCTTCCCAGCTATAAACTTTTCCTAAAAAAAAAAATATAATATCCAGTATGTATAACTAAAGGTAAACAGGATCTACAAAACAGATGACGGGCCAAGGGAGTCTAATGATGCCCATAAAATAAGAGAGATTTTTCAAGCTAGGTGGTATTATTGGTAAGAGGTTTCTTATTGTAAAATTCCAATGGCAGAGTGTACTGGCATTAAACACAGCGATGCTAATTGATGCACAGTAACTCTATTCTTTATTACATCATTTGTCTGCATTCAAGTAAGTAGTATAAACTCACCTGAGTATGTTAGCCATATTTTGTTAGCCACATCACCTGAAAGAGAATCATGAAATAATATAACAAGGTTTTCACTCTCACACACACAAAAGCATTCTAAATCTAATCCAGTTTAAATTTAATCCAGCATAATTTTTATGTTTGCTGATGGTGTCCAATTAATTTTTAAATGTATTTCATTTTTGTTCTCTATATTGTCTTCAGTATGTGTTACTTAATTGGGTTCTGAGAAGCTACAGTAAAATAAAAATTGTTTAAATATATTCAAAGGTTAAACAAGTTAATGTATTCAAACAGAAACCTTTTTCCCCCTAATAATATTATCCGTAGGAAGAGTTATCCTTTCCTTACAACTTGGACATCCTCTACTGTAAGTATCATTCCAAATGTGCTTTTCATGGCCTGTGTGAAATGGACCAAACTCTGATTTTATCAATTCTACATTATTTGTTCCTCTAATCCTCCCTTTTGTGATCATAGGGAAAAAAATGGCATCATCTTAAATCTTCATTGTATCACATAAAGCCATGTTAATACTTCTAAAACCATATTTGAACCCTCAAAACAAAATAAAACAAACTGATTTGCACCTTGAAGACACACCAAAAAGTTAAATATACAGAAAAATATACTAACATTTCTATTCCCCATTTATTTTTATTTCTATTTTGCTTTTATTCTCTAATGGTCTCAATGCATTAACACAATAATATTTGTACATAAAAATGCATAAACTGATGGTAAGATTATGTGTACAATTTTTTGATTTTACTAAAAAAATATTGAATAGCAATTCCATAGGAAAGCAAAATATTTCCCTATTACTAGACGGGTACTTTGTTTTCATTGGATTACTCAGTCACTTGAATTTTTACAAGATATCAGTTAATATGAAACAAGCAACCAAAATAAAATTAAAATACGGAAAACCTCTAACTTTATATTGAGCTTAGGACTGGGGTTTTCCTTGGTAAATTCCTGAAATGAGATGATGTTGAAACTATCTGCCCAGGTACCTTTCTTCCTCACCGAAGCATTCCTTACCTCAAGGAAGGGACTGAAGTGTCTATGACTATTTCCTGTCCAGCGTTTAATGTACTATTTGTTATTTGATAAATATTTAATATATAGCCTTTTAAAAACTGATTTTGAACAGAACTTTCTGCTTCTCTACCATTGAGGATCTTGGATGTTTTTCTCTGTTTTCTTTCTTGAATACTTAGATGACTTGGGTAAGGTGTTTCCCTCTGGAACTTATTATGCTTGTTCCTATTCCTTTATGAAAATTCTACCAGTTCTTACTTTTTACTCTAATGTTATATCTCCTACCAGAAACTTTTTTCCCCTTAATAAAAACCATTTTTTCATAGCTTTATTTATGGAAATGTACACTTTTACATTAATAATTGCTACCTGAAACTAATTGTCATTCTCATCATGTTTACCTATTTAGAGACTTAAAAAGACTATGCTTACATATTTCAAAATAAACCATAAATTCCATTTTGGTTATCCTCGATGCAAAATTACTTGACATGATGAAAATTCTATCACATCTTCTCTTCTAATTACTTATGGTGGGTTTAGTGCCTGTCATTATACAGTTACTGAGTTGAACAAGTAAAAGCTAGTGAATTGTTCCATAATTCCTAAGAATAATTTGTTACCAATTACTAGGAAGAATTCTTGAGCTAAAAAAGGAGAGAAACTGCCCTTCACTTGGCACCCTGCTGTGTTTGAGTTATTATATGTATTTCTTCTCTTTTCATGCTACCCTAGAAATAAGACTTGCAATTCCCTTCTCTGATGAAGAAGCCTGGCTGAGCTCTCTTAGTTCTGTAATGACTCTGAAGACCTCATCACCCCATCTATTACTCTACCCTGCAACATCATACCAATCAAATTTGCAGTTAAGAGATTGAATTTGACACAAGTGGCCATGCCTTTCAGCCACTTTATTTCACTTTAAACATCTTCTCTTTATTCATTTTGAACTGCTGCACACAACAGATTTTCCTCCCATCTCCTTAATTGAAAGGTTGGGTCTGAACAATTGCTTATTTTCTGTGTCCTGTGGGAACAAAGTGTTCACTGGTGATTGCAGGACTGCAGTTTCATTAAATTTATGTCTTATGAATTTAACAACATTTGGCTATTCCTGTAATCTCACTAGTAATGTCAGAGACGGATCAGCATGGCTGCCTAATTTTAAGGAGCCTGAATCAAAATTTGGACATTCTGAATTTCCATTCACATCAATTCTGCCTCCTTTGCTTATGGGGCTTACATCAGTAGTCACAGCCCTTATTCTCCAAGTAGGAAATGGTGTCAGACACTGCTATGACTGAATACATATGACTAGATTCATAAGTAATACAGGGCTTGCTGTAATGACTTCATTGCAAAAACTGTATATCTTCAGTTTATTTTGTTCTCTTATTCACATGAATGTACCACCACATCAGATGACTAATTGATTTATGTGTTTTTATCAGAAGAAAGGAACATGGATCAATAATACAATATGTGCAATCTAAACTATATAAGGGACTGTGAATATAAAATTAGAGCTACACAGATGTAGAGAAATATTTCAACCAAACTGTGAAGGGATAATACTAAATGAAATGCTAATTTCATAAAGTTCATTGCTTTAATTCAATAAATGAAAGATATTTGATCATACATGCACAATTTATAAATCATATACTAGTTATAAAACAGAAATTAATGTAAAATGAAATTGAATCTGTACTGAGATATGTGACCTTTTACCATTCAAGCATGTGACAGATATGCTTAGTAAGATTAGGCAATTCAAAATAATAAAAATATAAAATAAATATAATTTATTAGAAAAAAGATAAAGCATATATATATATATATATATATATACATATATTGGTGTTTATAAATATATTATATATATATATATATATATATATATATATATATATATACACACACACACACACACACACACACAGAGACTATGTAATGCCTATTATACATGTTTTTCTTATTCTGTTATTTAATATTTTCTACACATGAAGACAAAATGTTCTCACATTCATCATAATGTTCCTTTTACTTATATAATGTCAGCAACACAGAATCTTCTTTAATTCCTAAAAGGAAACAATTAGTCATTATTTCTTCAATCAAATGCACCATAACCTGAGTTACTGAGAGTTGAGCACACTTGATCATTGTTGACCATTTTTTATACAAGTTGTATCCTCTCTTCCACTGGAACAAGAGCCTTCTAAGCACAAGGACTGAGTCCTTTGTAGCAAGAAAATCCTAAGATATAGCATTATATTCTGCAGAAAATACATTTTTTTTCAGTGACATGAATGGATATACATAAAAACATTTTCCAAACTATATACAGCACATTCTTCGTGACATAGAATTGAAAGAATTTGGTAACTTGTGACCTGCCACACTAAGTTCTCTAGCAAATAAATTTATGTTCTCATAGTTTTTAAATAATTGGTCCCTTTTTTATAATAGGAAACTTTGCATTTCTTAAAAATAACTTTATTATATTTATTCATTCATTTTTTAATGTGGTGCTCCTCAATCTAGTGCCTCACACATGTTAGGCAAGCACTCCAACACTGAGCCATACCTCAGCTCCATTTGGTCCCATTCCTTTCTGCCGGTTACATCAGTCAAAAGAAAAGAAAGAACACAACTTTGTTACTTAATTCTTTGATTCTAGACCCTTGAACTGAGGTTGAGCCAATAAAACAGTAGGACAGTCACTACCCTGCTGAACAAGCCTACTTGACCCTCTACATGAAGACTTCACTCCTTCAAGTACAGTTTTACTCATTCCTCACTGTTCAAAACCTCAGTGCTATTCTAAAAGTGAAAGTGAAAAACTGATCTTGCTTTGCAAAAACAAAGCATCTCTATAAAGTCATAGGTGAAAAATTTTGTTCTCAATGTTCCCATTTGCTTACAGCTGAGATTTCTTGTATCAACAATAGATCACGGTAGGTATTACACAAGGGAGTACTTGGCTTTTCTTTCATATAAATGCTTTCTGTAATGTTGGTATAAAACTCAGGTTTTTTCTTCTAACCTGCATGAAGCTATTTTACTGATTCTGTAATAAACTATGTCAGATTCATTTTCACACGCTACACACACTGAGAGCTTAATGTCATTCAGGTCAACTGGTGCAGCAATGTTTTGATTCTTGTTTTATCCTCCTTTTTTTCTTAAAAACATTTTTAAAAGAATAAAAATAAATAGGTATTGCTCTCAAGTTGTTAGCTCTTCAGAAAGTACTAATGGAGAGATTTTGATGTTGCCTTGTAGATGATATTGCTAACACTTCAGCTAATACAGGTTTAATTGTAAGAGTTTCCCAGCTTGCCTCAGCTTTTTATCTTGTCTTCATACATTCTTGGACACTTGTTATATAATAACTTACAAGTATTTTACTTGATGTTAAATGAAAGACTACTGCAAAATTTAAATTAGGAAAGTGACATGAATTCTTTTCTATAAAGAGATCACTCCAATTTCTGGTGAGAAACAGATTCCACAGCAGGTATAAATGTAGAAGGGAAAGTCTGTAGGAAGTCCACAGGGGATGCTCAAGCAGGTCAGTATGTGATGTCAACTAAGGTTGAGAGGGCATAGAGAAAGGAAGTGAGTTAAAGTTTGAAGGGACAAATGATACACATTAGACAGGCAACTATTCTTTGAGAACTGACTCTTCCCTATTCTCTCCCTTTTTCTTTTCTTTTGAATCAGCTTTAATATTTAATTTTTTTAGTTTTATTGATTTTATTTTTTTAAATACACGACAGCGGTATGCACTACAATTCTTATTACACATAGAGTACAATTTTTCATATCTTTGTATATAGAGTATGTTCATGTCAATTCATGCCTTTATACATGTACTTTTTTGCATTACAATTCTTATTACACATATATGCCACAATTTTTCATATCTATGTTTATATATAAAATATGTTGACAGTCATCATTATCCAAACTACATGTATGAAGATTCTCCATTATTTTTACATTGATAAACACTATATTATGCCCTCCAACTTTCTATCTCCAGGAAATCTTCTCTACCCTGCCTTTGCAGTGTGAAGGTCTTCTGGTTGATTCATTGGCAGTGTGTCTTCATTTCAGAGGAGCAAATATCTCTGAGCATTTCTTCACTAGTTTCTTTACTCTGAAGTGTTTTATTTCAACACCTTTCATTTCTGTAACCCTAACATTGAACAAAATTATATATGCACTACATTTATTATTCAAGAAAATACTGGAGTGCATAAAATACAACAACTAATTTTCAGTGCATGTGTGTGTGTGTGTGTGTGTGTGTATATATATATATATATATATATATATATATATATATACACACACACACACTTTTAGGCTGCTTGGGCTGCCATGATAAAATACCATAAACTAGATGGCTTATACATATATATAAGTGTGTGTGTGTGTGTGTGTATATATATATATATATATATATATATATATATATTTACATATTATCAGTGCCTAAATATGTGTGCATGTGTGTATTTTCATATAATAAGAGTGACAGAAATAAGGACCTATCAATGTTGATTCAGTTGCTCAAGTTTTAGAACTGGCATATATGTCCTCACTGATTCTTTTCTTCATTATTGCAATATAGTCTCCCAGCACAATGCATTGTATTTGGATCCAAAGCAAAATAAACTAGAGGATATAGGAGAAAACTTCTTCTTTCTCTTTTATCAGGAAAAAATATATTCTAGAATCTCCTGTAAGACTCTCAGTAATGTTGAGTTAGCCAGAATAATTTTACTGAAACCAGCAGGCTTAAAGAAATTGAGAAAAGCAAGTATGCATCTCTTTTTTTCTTAGAGGTAACAGGGAGAGGGCTTTTGGAATGCTCACTAGCTAATACAACCACGATTGCCCTCCCAATGGTATATAACATTTTGAAAGTTAATCTAAATATTTATTGAGCAATATTTTTCAGGTTATACATGCTTAATATGTTTGCTAAATTAGTAAAAGACTAGTGAGGACTACTTTCTACTCTTTGATATAAAATTAGTACTCAAATTAGATACATGTTTAGCCTTCTCTTCTATTGTGATCTTTTAGAATCACAGTAAAACTTATAGCTTGATTTTGAAATTTACAGTTAATGCATGGCATGGGACCTATTCTATACACCACACATACACAGAGTCTTAGGCTGTTTGGGCTGTCATAATAAAACACCATAAACTGGATGGCTAGAACAAATTCTTTGAAGTGCTGGAGGATGAAAATTCACAGGGAGCATAGCAGCATGGTAAGGTTTCCTTAGGGCCTTCTTTCTGGCTTCCACAGAGCTGCCTTTTCATGATGTCCTCAACCTATAAAAACAGAGTAGGAGATCTTTTCTTCTTGTTGTGAGCCCATGATCCAATGGTGTTCGGGTTCCACCCTATGATCTCCTTTCTCTTTATTTTCTTCCTATGAGCCCCCATATCCAAATACAGTTACATGAAGGATAAAGGACTTTAGCTTTGCCATACAAATTTTTGGGGGAGAACGCAATTCAGTTCATAAAATCTATGCAGCCATCTAGTTAGCTAGCAATTTTCAATAAATTTGTGAAAAGAAATAGAATTTCTTCCACCAGTCTGTGAATGTCCAAATTTGGATATTTGACATTAAATTATCCAATTTATTTTACATTCAAATGCATTTCATTTAGAAAAGCAAGATCACAGATACAGTGTATTTTTATCAGTTTTATTGTACAATAAAAGTTTTAGTATATGTACATGTATGCTATTACCATAATCAATCTAATTAATATATCCATCATACCTACTGCTGAGACCATATGATAAGAACTGGAGATGTGACCTCCATAGTGCTTAGGTATTTTAAGTGTTTCCCATAGCTCATGAATCTCTATCCTTTATTGCCTAAATTCTAATGTACTACAAGCTGTATTTTTTCACATATTTTATCCAGTTGGGAAAATAAATCAGTCCTTATTACTCAACTTTGTTTAGGAGTGGAAATATCACATGCTCATCTGAAGTCAAATTCTCAAGTAATCTTAAACACCTTTTTGTGGTAATCTGGCTTAATAAAGATGTAGATCACTGGAAGACTCTATTGGGAATGATATTTTTAAGAACAGGAGGCCAAGGATGCTATATTGCAGCAAACTTTGGTTTATGTTAATGTTTGTTAAGCTCATTCTTCAATCCTGATGACATCCTTGCATTCTAGAAGTTTTCTTTCTACTTTGAAGATGTTGAAGCAGGTATATCAGAAAGTGTAACATGGTTGAACTAGTGCATAAATTTAAATTCAAGTCAGTTACCTTGAAAACTGATACCTTGGCAACACAGTGCAAGACAGTAAATAATAGATCTGATTTTCTGTGAATTATAATTTCTTGTAGAGAAAGGAATTACTCGCAGGCACCAAGGAGTCAAGAATGAATTGTCCAGTTGTCACTGCTTGTATTACAGTGGTGTTAGTGAACTTTATACATAAAAAGGTTCCCAGTAGATTATCTACATTGCTGGAAGTCAGCTAGAGCAAACAGAAATATGACATCCATAATGCTTAATCCTATTTGTCCTTGTCAGGGAATTTTTGATGATAGTTCCAAATATTTCAAATGTGCAGTTTAAAATTTGTCTCCTAACCCCAGGAATAAAACGGAGGTCACCTCTTCATTAAAACCTCAATTTCCTTCCAATGCCTCCAAGTTTCTGCATTTTACGAAATGCTCACTTTTATGTATTTTTTATGAAATCCCCTTTCTTTTTTAAAATTTCCAACAAAGGGTAAATTAAATTAAAAGGCAAGCATTTAAATATAATAGTCATGATTACCATTAGTTGAGATGCCAGTTGAGACAACAAAAATGTCCCACTCACTGTGTTACTGATTTTCTAATTCATACGCATGCATGCACACACATTCATGAAAACTAGTTCAGCATGGATTCTAAAAACAGCTATATTCATTTTAACAACAAAAATGCCCTATGATACGTAGGTACTAATGTTGAATCCAGTTCACTCCTGGACTTCTCCTTTCTTTCTAAGATGCTGCTGGTCTCTGGATTCGGTGTTGGGATTTTATCTTGGGAAAACCCATTGTCCTTTCCTTTAATAAGACATCCATCATCTTCACCCACAGTGCCCGCCTGTCTTTGTCTACAGTGAAAGTTTTATTATTTAAATTTGAATTAGCTAAGAGTGTAAGAACCACTGAGGGAGTTCCAAGTTTCTTTTTATTAATTAATAAATTAATTTAAAATGCTGCCTAGTTGCATATATTAAATTTAAATATCCATGATTCAAATTGATGGATATTGAGGTGATACCTAACTCAAAATGCCAACAAAATATAATATGCATCCCTCTGCTTAGCCACAATATTCTATTGATAACAGGTGCGTGTGTTTCTGTTTGTGTTTACAGGTGTGTGCATTCATATCCCACACAAATTATACTATCACATTTTTAATTTAAACTAGTATTTTTTGTATAGTTGTAATGCTTATTGTAATGAAATAAGCAAGATGGTAAAATTGTTTAATGGATGTGACTTCTATAAGTTGATGTGAATCATCTGTTAAAGCAATAGTAGGTTAGGGGCCAAATTCTGAGGAAATGAATCCTTAGGAAGGCGGTCTGAACCTCAGCTCTAACTGGAGATCTATTAGTGTGTCAAAATTTTGCCTAAGTTCAGTGAAATTCTACCAGGGTGCTGTATATCTAAGAAGGTTAATACAATACTTAACAGACTGAGGAAGGTGGTGGATCCCTTGGAAGTGAACTGCATCAAAGGCAAGAAGATTTTGGATTTATGGGCTTCTAAAGGTTTATGGGGTAGGGGGGGTAGGTTGGTGGTGGAATTCCTACTGGAAGACTTCAGCATTTTTATTCTCTCTTTTAGTAGTTATTTTATGATTTGCCTGAGAATGAAAACCATCCTTTCAATTTCTGCTCTATTAGGGAAAGCACATAGCAACTGCAAAAATCCTATGAGAACCCAAAGAGATACCCTAGAACAAAAATGACTTGTGGTATATCAGTTGGCAAATTGGCAGCTTCTTATGGTGTAACTGTTGACCATTCATTATATCTGTTCATCAGGTGAGTTGGTGACTGTGGGGTATTACCAGTGCTGTTATAAGCAGAAGTTAAGAAAAAAAAAATGAGTCGGGGCTTATGTGAAGCACAAGTGTAGCCTCCCTCAAATAAGAAGTCAGAAAAATGACAAGGGGAATCAAGAACAATGGATATCCTAGTACCCTGGAGACTAGATGGGAGTTCATGGAGGGTCTTATGAAGGCCTCATCCCTGTAGGCCCTGCATGACCTCTCTATTTTAAACCCTAATTTCAATATCTGATGAGCAGCTAGGAGAAAACTGAATATTTGACTACATAATGAAAATCACGGGAACTCTGTAGGGTCTTTCAGACATTTATATATATATATATATATATATATATATATATATATATATATATACGTATATACGAAAGCCTCTTCTGAGGCTTGTTCAGGAGAGGGCTGGGCTATGTATTCACCCACAATATCTGGATTATAGGTAGATGAAAAGTAAACTATAAAAAAATCTATTATTACAGAGTACTGACATTATAATTATAATGAAAATATGTGGCCAATTATGGAATTATGGCAATTATGATGGGAGACTTCTTATCTATATTACACAGCATGATTTAGAATCTGCACTGGCCAATTAGTAGCAGTTATGGAAGTTATTTAAAGCATCTGACTGGGTTCCCCTTCTGTAAAAAAAGAATATCTAAGTCAGGGGGGTGATAATTGGATTAAATGAGACAATAACAGCAAGTATATTCATAGCACTTACAATGTCCAAGTCACCATTCATGTGATTCCTCAAATCCTCATAACAACCCTGTAAAATAGATTTTTTTTTTTTATTTTTGTGTACGGTTCATAATACTGAGGCACAAAGAAAATAAATAACTTTCTATGTTCCCTGGTATCCAGTATCACCTACATGTAAACTTAAGCAATTTAGTTTCAGACTATGAATCTGCACCGTCCCCCATCTCTCCAGCATGTTTCAATCAAACAGGGCCTGTGGCACTTAAAATCATGCTTTTTGCAAAGTTAGTTCCCAAATGATATCCATTATTATCATTAAAATTAAAACACCATATTTTTTAATTTATATAACTTTTTGGGAAGCAAAGCAGCACTAGGTTTTTCTGGCTTCAGCTTCAATATATAAAGAGTTTGAAAGTCAGTTACTAGTCCTCATAAGAAAAATATGAACAACCTGAAAATCAAAAACTTCTCTTGGAGCCAGGAGAGAATTGGGGTTACAAGACAAACTGTCCAGAAATAGGAAAAGAAGCAAATGCAGTCATAGTAAAGATCTGCTTACTAGAATAGACACTCCCAGAATCAGAAAATGGTAGGAATATTTATGGTAATTTTGATAAATTATTGGATGTTTAGTATGGACTGACTTGATAGTGAGAATCTCCAGGGTCTTTGGGGGGTATCTTAGTACATTTTCTGTTGCTATAATAAAATACCTAACAAAAGGGTAATTTATAAAGATAGCAGGTTTATTTTATCTCTCGGTTCTAGAATTCTAAGAACAGAGCAATGGTGCTTTCTCAGCTTCTGATGAAGTCTCCATACAGCCCTAATCCATGACAGAAAGTGCAAGAGCAAGTGAGTACATGCAGAAGATTACATGTATGAGAGATGCCATGGGGAGTAGGTACCAGGATTGCTTTAAATCACCTACTTTTACAAGAAATAATCTATTTCAATCAGTACATTTCTACATTTAAGAAAACTAACCCAGTTCCTGTAAGAAAACATTAATGAATTCACAAGGGCAGTGCCCCCCCATGACTGACATAATGATCTCTTTCAAGTTCAACTGCATTTCGACACTGTTATATTGGAGATTAAGCCTCAACATGAGGTTTAGTGAGGAAAAACCATGTTCAAGTGGGTGGATAGACATTTTTAAGTTTTTATGTCCAGAACCAACTTGTTTCTCAATATGAAGAACCATGAAAAGTTCCTTAGTGACATTGATCAGAGGAGGGAAAATGGGAAATATTAAAGTATGTGCCTAGTGTGCTGCATAGCAAGGTTTACTTTCCATGTAAAAAGCCTTTACCACAGTTTTATCTTGCCTGGAGGAAAGACATTTCTCCAATCCCAGTCCCCTCTGGCAATCATGTAAGGGGTGGAGGATTGAGAAACACAATACAACCATAGACCACACTCACTGGTCTGCCCACTGAAGAACTGAGATTTAATCACAGGATTACCAGATGCTTCCCATCCTGCACAATTTACTGCCACACCACTGGGACTCCATCATGAACACTGTGGCTTTCAACTGCAAGGCACAGACTCTGGGGATGGTAGATAAGTAAACACAAAGATTACAGAGCCTACAAAAACAAGGACAAGTGAGGTATTTGAAGCCTACAACTCTAGCAAAAAAAAAAAAAAATTGAACAGAATTCAACTCTCAGATCGGTTTTTATAAAACCACAGAGTAAAGTTCTAGTGTCTCAATTTCTGTTACCCAATTTTCAATAATCTGATTATTCATGATATTAGTCTCTGTTTTGTACTGAATCCTGCTTCCATCCCCAAATTTATAAACTGAAGCCCTAACTCCCAATGTGACTTTATTTGGAGATAGAAGCTTTGAACAGATTAAGGATCTGTCAGGACGAGTGTGCTTGCAAGAAGAGGAAGAGATAGCAAAGTCCTCTCTCTCTCTTTGCATATACACTGGGAAAAGGCCATGCAAAGACAGAGACAGCCTGGCCATCTACAAAGCACTAGTGCAGCTTCCTAAAAACTAAACTTGCTAGAACTTCGCTATTGAAATTCTTTCTATTCTCAAGAACCGTGAGAAAATATGTTGCTGTTATTTAAGCCACCCAGTGCGTTGGTATTTTGTTAATGGCAGTCTGAGCAGATTAATATAGTCCCTTGGAAATCAGCCATCTCTCTTTTACCCCAGTATCTATCCCTGCCTGGTGGTCCTGTGTCATTTCTGTACATATCAAATATCTCAAACTATAATGGAGATAAAATTTGAACAGAATTATTAGCAAACTCATAAAAAATGTTAGCGAGCATCTTGAATTACAGGTAAAAATCATTATTTAATAGACCTAGTACTCCAAAAATTAGAGATATAATACATTCATCTCAAGAGAGTGTTTCATTGTTAAGGGATTATGGAAGGATCTTCAAAATTTAACAATGTTCCAAACATTATTGTAAATCACTTTTTTAATATTATTTTAAGTGATCATAGTTTTTCTATATTTTTTAGTGATTTTATTGCCAAAAATAAACTGTCAAGAAAATATAGGAAAACACTTAATTTTGTCAAGTGTCAAAATCAAGTACTCTTTAGTTTTGTCAATTATTTAATATTTTATTTAATTTTTATATATTTAATTAATTTTTAAATTAAGTTTTATAATTATAATGTACAGATAATGATATTGTAATAGCTTTACTCTGACTTAAAAATATTTACTGAAATTTTTTAAGGATTTTTTTTTTGTGTGTGACAATACTGGGGATTGAACTCAGGACCTCATGTACACTAGACAATTGTTTTATCACTGAGCTACATCCTCAGCCCAAGTGGAAAATTTGAATTGCTTCTTCATTGAGGATGCAGACCAAGAAGAATCTTACTAAAATTTTATTCAGAACTATTCTGATTAGAATAAGTATTTCTGAATTCAAAATATAAAAGATATGAATAGCATTCTCTTACATCATTACATTTTGGTAGATTTTGTGGAGACAATAATAAAATGTGCACAGCTGAATATACTTTTAACTTATATATTCGATAAACATAAAACCAGAAGCAGATTTATTTGAACCCTCATCTTCAGAACACTTTGATAGCACATCTTCTTCCAAAGGTGAGACCCTAGCATTTCTTTCACACGGACCGGACCTATAATTATGTTAATTTCATATAATTAAGACTTTTTCACTGCAGTTACTTAGACTAATATCATTTTAAACAACTTCTCTGTTATACTTCCTTTTTCAAGGAAAATTGGGGTGGCTATGGGCAAATTTAATCTCTTTTATCAGAAATTAAGTTAGTTATGCATAGAATTTGAATGCAGAGGATGCAACTGCTTTTGCTATTGTGATGTACAGCAATAGTGGATATTTCTAAAGGTCACTATCCTGAGTCCCCATCATTATGACACAGAGGCATAGGGCAGGAGATCATGATGGTTTGCAAAGGCATCCCATGCAACTCAATAACATAAGTAGGTAAATAATGAAGTTTGGAAAACACAAAACTACAACTTTTTCTTGTTGTTGTTGGAAAATTCTTGCAATCATTAGAAGTATAAAATTGTAAGCAAAGTATTCATCACTCATCAGTACCTAATCACAACAGAACTTCTCTTCATCAGACATGCACTTGATAATGTATATAACTACAAAGGTGCAGTTTATTTTTTAAAACAGGAGTCAGATGAAACAAAATCTATCAAAATTCCTGTGTTTTGGGCTAGGGTTTTAGCTCAGTGGTAGAGTGCTTCCCCAGCATGTGTGAGGCACTGGCTTCTATCTTCAGCACCACATAAAAATAAATAAAATAAAGGTATATGTCCACCTACAACTAAAAATAAATCTAAGAAATTCCTATGTTTACAGAGCATAGACCTACTGCAATACTGCAATACCACAGAGACAATTTTAGGTGGGGTTTTCCCAAGTCAGAAAATATTCCTTAAAATCCACATGACAAAAGCAATACTCATTTATTTCTAAATAAATGACTGCATTCATTCATAATTTGTATTCTTTTCCTTAAAGAGGAGTGCCAAAAGTATAGCTTTAGGACCCATAAAAGTTGGATCTACTCCTGTCTGTAAAGCTGTTATAATTTTACCATTAATGAAACTGAATCTCAAAAAAGTAACAGGAAAAGAATCCTGGAACAGAAAAATTTAATCCAGAATTAAAATATGTCAAAGTCTGTCCTAAGGCTACACTCTTCTAGAGCCTTCTTGGGTAAGCTAAAAACCATTTGCCCTGCAATGGAAAGATAGCACAAGGGCAGGGTCCATCTCCCTGAACCACTTACTGCTGCAACAGAGTCCTAAGATACATTAAGGACATTCCAGCCAAGGAAACAATTGCACAGGGGACTTCACTGTTTTCAATAATGAGTCCTACTGTTGTGATGGTCCTTCAGTATATCATGCCTTAAGTTCTGAGAAGCAGGTAAGCTAAGTTTACTATTGTTTCTGTTTCCTAAATATATCTACAGCATTAAGTGAAACTTTAACTTAGAGGGCCAAAATATGCTTTTGTGGGGTTATTTGTTTGTTTGTTTTAGGGGAAGATACTGGGAATTAACTCAGGGGCACTCAACCACTAAGCCACATCCCAGCCTTGTTTTGTAGTTTATTTATAGACAGGTTCTCACTGACTTGCTTAGCACCTTGCTTTTGCTGAGGCTGACTTTGAACTCAAAATCCTCCTGCTTCAGCTTCCCAAGCCCATTCAGAACTATATGAATATTTATTATATCAGAGCCTGTGATGTATTCTTCTCATATCTCTTGAGGTAAAGTGTATCATGATCCACTATAGTTCTAATTGCTTTAATTAACTAGTCAATGCTACACTAGTGCTGACTCTTAATTATGCATGCAGGAAGGTAGACTTATTTTACATATGTAAATTAATTAGTTGTCAAAGCAAATACAGATCATATTCTGAGAGTAGAGACTTTAATTTTCTTTCTCAAATTTCTGGAAATATTTTTAAATAAAATTAATATCCAAACTGAAGCTTTTATTTAAAAGATCTGAGTATAGATTAAAGCCTCTACATCTTAAAAATAGTGAAAATTACAGTCTATATTTCATTGCTGTTATCTTATACAGTGGAGTTCCTGCTGCCTCTAACCTGCAAGCCTCCCAATGTCTGAGGCAGAGGGCAGTTTGGGATTTAAAACCAGAAATTCCAGATGTCTCTATAAATGCTTCAGAGATATACTTCACTCTTATCTTTTCTAACCCTCACGTCAACCAATCCTAAAGCAGACAAATTGTTCACCTCAGTGTTGATGCCTTACTATTGAAAACACCTTGTACTAAATGTAAGAAAAAGCCCAATGTAAACACATTTTGAAGCCATATATGACCAGTTTTATATACAAAATGCAATGCCCTAGTAATAGGAAAGGCTAACATCAAAGCAAGCATCAGAAAGAAAATTATATTCTTGATACATTTTTTCCAGAATCGTGCAGGTAAAAATAAACATCTAAACAACAGGTAAAAGATGAATATTTTTTAGAAAATAGCAAGTGTTTATTTTTTCTACTCTTGCCCAAAAATATGAATATTCTGAGCATTTTTACATACCCACTTGAATTCTCTTTTAGATAGAATCAATTTAATTAGTTTCAAATATTATATTTTATTATAGAAAATAGTGCTACTATCATGTATATTTATGTGAAATTTCATTTTCATACATGAAGTTTTTTATACCAATAACATTGTAAGTATAATTTACTTAAGAGCTAGATGCATTATTATAAATACAGTGCACATTTAGACTAAGATTTATGAATGATTTTTTAAAACATCCAATTGCTAATTATAATTTTTGACTTGGAAAGAGTTAATCTTATAATTTTGATATATCTTCCCCCACAGTTTCTCTCTCATTCTTCCTATATCTCATACCCACATGAACACATATGTACAAAAATAATTTAAATCTATGATTTATACATTTTCAAGATTAGAAATTTCAAATTCACCATAATTTTTAGTAACTGTACATTACTACTTCTATGCACAATACCATGACTGACTAATCCTTTTTCCAGTTGATGGTGATTTTAATATGTCTTGTTTTTCACTATTAAACATAGCTCTGAGATAAACATACTAACACATACCTTTATCATGTATTCTGCCACTCCTCTGCTACATACATAATCTTTGTGAATATTTTGGTTCATGTTATTTTTCAGAAGTAGTCTGCTTTCAGTAACCTGGCTTGATTTCCACTCTCACTGACAAAGCAGAGTTACATATGGGTTTTAGAAAGATGATTTAACAATTTGAAGGTTGGTTAAGGTGAGAAACGTCTAGGAAAATTTTAACATCAAAGTAATTTTTAAAGGGCTGGGGATGTGGCTCAAGTGCTCACCTGGCATGCGTGAGGCCCAGGTTCGATCATCAGCACCACATACAAACAAAGATGTTGTGTCCACCGAAAACTAAAAAATAAATATTAAAAAAGTAATTTTTAAAAAGGTGATGATAATATATACTAAAACAGTGACTACACAACAAAAAGGAGGAAAAATATGAGAGGTATATCTTGCATGGAAAAGGCATTCTCTAGAAAAAAAGAGCTTATTCTTTTCTATTTCAAGTGCTTATTGTCCTGTCTGGCACATAATAAGGGCATTAAAAATGAACAAAAGAAAGCACAATGGTGTGAATTAAAATCTACTGGATGGTGATACACCTGACAAGCAGCATGGTTTTTTTTTTTCATTTATATCTCCTGCATTGCCTAATATAATACCTTACATACTATAATTATTTTTAAATTTGTAAATGAGAAAAATGAGTGATTGCATAACTGTATTCTGCACTTCACAAAAGTTATTACTGATATTGGTAATTTTTAATAAATAAGTGAAGTTTCTTTACTTTTTTTTACCATCACATATTGTGAGCTGGGAAACTGTTTCTCACTCACTCTCCTGCTGTTTGATTTATGGCATACTGAGTCACACCAAGACTTCCCACAATCTGTGCTCAGGCACCCCTGTAATCAACTAACCAATCAATCTTATTTAGAAGGCAGAGGAGTAATAATAAAATACGTAGGAACAGAGACATGGTAAAGTGTATAAAAGAAGATATTCTATACTTTTAACATGTTTCTTGTTGATAAATAATCATTCATCAATTTAATCCCTGAGAGATGGCTGAAGAGCTTCCATATTTCATTATGGAGTAAAGCAGAGCAATTTACTTTCATGAAAATAAAAGAATTGGGAGGTTATACACAAGAACTGCAGGCTGGAATGGGATATACGCAAAATTTATATCACTTAAAAAAAGTAATGTCAAATTTTCTTTGCTAACTTAGACCTTTGGTAATTATTTTAGATCTGAATGAAATACTTTGTTAAAATAATTTCCAACTTATTAATGACATAGTCTTACAAAGAGAGAGAGAGATAGAGAGAGAGAGAGAAAGATCCCAGTCTTTGCAAGGAAGAATGAGCTCCATAAGGACATATTTTTGCAATTCTTGACTTCATTATCTTACTAAGCACAGGGCAATGGGCAAGCAACTCAGGCTCTTTGGGTTTTAGTGTTGACAATTCTGTTCATAGATAAAGTAATAATAACTGAAAATGTAGTTGGAGAGATAAAAATAATTAAATAAGAGACATTTTCATATTGCCTAGCACATGGTGACAAATAAGAATTAACTTTTGCATTTATTGCCAGTAATGGGTTAAGAATTCTTGCAATTGTCTGTAACATGCTTCAGGTTGTGTGGACACACATCTTTTCTGTGCTCTTCCACTACGGATATATTAACATATTTACTAATCCTGGAGTTTACGCGCCTCAATGTGATCTAATTGCAATATTTAACTATATTTTTTGTCTGAGAATGTCTTAATACATGATATAAAGTAAGTAAGAGACCATTTCAGTTTCTTCTCAGGGAAAGAAATATCTTTGTTTAGGAAAACATCCATGGGATATGGATGAATACAGAAACACCATATTCTGGACTTGGTCTGAGTTGGCTAAGCTGAGCAATATATGTGGAGAGAGGGAGTGGTAGTCAACGAAAGCAGCAAGTCCCTGGAAGGATTGTGGAAATACATGGCTGAAGCATTTTTAAGAATGAAGAATATATTACATTTTCATTTATAAACTACAGATTAGATTTTCTCTGAAATCTAAAATTGTTGTAGGAAAAAAATTAGTACTTTTAACAAATGCTGAAAGAAATGATGCATTTCACACATGGGTAAACATAAAGCACAGAGAAAGCCATAGCCTTTATTGGAAGTATAATAATTAGTACCATGCAAACAATAAGTTGAAAACAGAAGACCTTAGAAATTAAAATGAAAGACACTAGTAGATATCTTGCATCATGTATTAGATTTCTCACAAGATATGGTTAAGAGTTGAAACCAATTTTATTGAAATAGAATGTCTGTGTGGCACCATGTCATATAACTTCATGATAACATATTAATTCATAGAATGTTACACCTTTCAAAAATATTAACTTTTATGTCCTCATTTTAATAATTGATTTAATATTTATCTTCTGGTTCATAGATATTGTTGTTGTAATAAATACCATGTATAACCTTCTGTTCGAGTTTGATATGAACATTGGATTTAGGTATCACCCCAAAGCTCCTTTGCTAACGTAGGAATGTTCAGTAGTGAAATGAGTGCTCTAGTCTAATCAATCCATCCTAATTTGAATGCACTGACTGGGTAGTAACTATATGGGTCACTAGCTGTGTTCACTGGAAGGGTGTATTTTTCCTCTGCCCCCCCCCCTCACCATGAGCTGAGCAGTTTTCCTCCTCTGGGCCCTTTCCCCATGGTATGCTGCCTCATCTTGGACCTAGAGCAAAGGAGTTGGCTGAGACCACTAAAACCTTGAGTCTATGTAAACTTATTCTCCCTCATGTTGTTCTCATCAGATATTTTGTCCAAAGACATGAAAAAACTGACCAAAACACCTTCTGAGGAAGGTTGGAGGAAGTTATGTTGTTGCTCACTAATATTTTCCTTTCTGGGATATGTACTTTATATCTTCTTGGTAATAATTTTATTTAGATAATTTGAAAGCTTTTCCCCCAGATAATTTGAAAGCTTTAATTTAACTTGTAAAGTATAAATGGATGATATTATATACATATACTCTTTTTAGGAGTTAATCTTTCCCTAATTCAATTATACGGTTGTTGGAAAACCAACTTGTCCCCTTCAAAGTTAAGGAGTAGATACTAAAGGAGTAGATAGTATAAGGAGCTGAGCTGAGTTGGAGACAGCTGAACTGACAAGTTTTAGGTAGCTGATTAAAACAATGAGCCAAAATAAACAGCCAAAGAGTTATTCACTTATCAAAAAGTATAAGAAGGAGACTACATATGGAGAAAGCACCTGTTCCCCAACTGTTTCATTTTCCTCATGGAACAGTACTGGGTGGGAGACAAATGTATCAGCAAAGATGTGGTGATCCTCTTGCTGTAAAAGGAACTGTAAGTAAAATGTTTCTGTAATTTTATGGACCCTGGGATTAGGTATAGAGGGAGAGGGAAGAGCTAGGTGGAAAAAAAGTATTTAGAACTGTGTCAAAGTGTTGGCAGCATCTTGGAATATCTCCCATGATGAAGCAGATGTACACATGAGCACGGTCAGCCTGGGCCATGTCTTTGATTCCAATTCCATTCAAACACACAATACCTTAGTTGTGTACCAAGTCTGGTGTGAGACAGCTTTGTCCCATGAAACACTGCCAGGTAAAACACTTTGTAATTATATCTGCTCAGGCCTGAAGAGTGCCTCACATAGGTCAGAAGCTAGACCCCTGTGACAGAGTATTCAAAGTGAACCTACTTACTTTTAGCGAGACTTTGAACCCCACTCCATAGTTGATGGGTCCATGGTAGGTTACCTAACCTCAATATAAGATAAATTTTATTCAGTTTCAAGTGGTAAACAAAAGTTTTAGATGTGGAGCTACTAAAAATATGCCTATTCCCTTGACCCATGGACTAAATAAACAGAAGCAGATGTTACCAAAGACCGCAGAAATAAAGCAGATGTAGTAATGAGGAGATGAAAAAATTAAAAGGGGATTTTCAATGTCATGTGAAAGCTCAGGCCTAGTTAAGTCTTAAGGTCTGATGGATCTCTATTCTTCACGTTTGCAGATATTTCTTGTTATTAAAACATACATTCCTCCATTTCTCAAAAATATCATCTGAGAACTCATCATTGAGCAAAGAAGTTTCTTCTATATACAAATTGAATGCATAGATTTTTTTTAACTTAAGTCTATTTCCTAAAAATCTTGCCTTACATGTCTTCATTCAGTCCTCTATGCTGAAATAAAATTAACTGATAAAATTTTTTATGTTATATTGTGTAATAACCTTAGGTATAGTAGGATTGTCAATTTTCTTGGAATCCTGAAAATACTATGATACCAAATTAGAAAATAAATGTTTCATGTTTGTCTCTGTTTTTACTGATCCAGGTCCCTGACACATTTTACAAGTTTGTATTAGAATTAACTGAGCATAATCTTTCTGGAAAGATAAATGAGCGAAGTGATATGTGTTGGCAGTCTCTTAGGAGGTAGCTCCTCATGAAGGTAGGACTGCTGGTATTGGGCAGTTTTTTCACATGAATGGATGCACTGTCACATTGGTGGAGAGTGGATAATAAGACAATATGTGTAGATTTCTATAGAGAATATTTAATAGCAAGAGATCCCTAATTTGTTTGCTAAAATGGTAATTGAGGGTCTGTGAAAGATAAGATGCTAAAGTTCTCATGATTTCATAATTCTCCACCACTAGGCACTTTAGTTTTGTATAAAAAGTGAAGCAGCTTGGCATAATTTGACAGCTCAGTGAGGGGCACATTTAGCTGAGTCTATTAGAAACAGAATTAAAAAAAAATCTTGAGAATATGCAACCTATTACCATAGAATAGAAAAAAAATGCTCTGTGAGACTGTAAGATCAATCTTAAGTAAGTCATGCATGAGTTAGGTGTTCAGGGCATCATTTGTCTGGGTTAAAGTAAGAGATAGGGAAACACTTTGAGTTTTAGAAATAAAGAGTTTTACCAATTACTTATTAAGGATAAAAGTCAAGCTGGTCCATTAATATCCTCATGACTCTTCATAATAGCAATATTTACAAATCCCATATGTTTGTTGATGTGGTAGCAAAAAAAAATTCAGATATCAGAGAAAAGTGCAGATAACTTCTTTTTGAAAATGTGTAATTTTATTATAAATCAATTTGTTTTAAATACCTAGGCTTCATCTTAACAAATGGAAAATGTCTCTCTCTCTTTCTCTCTCTCTCAGAGGTATGAGAAGAATAAGGATGTTTATTGAGTATTTGTAATCTCTATTTTGATCAGAAAGAACACAAATATTTTAAAATGCCTTATTCATTGTATGTGTGAACTTAATTTTTTAAATAAAAACAATGTTTTTAATGTTAATATTGTTTATGCTGAATGATGCATTTTACTGTCACAAAAGTTAACCCTTCCACCTTATTTAAGGCTCTAGGTAGCAAACAATAATAATGAAACATTGGTTAGTATAGCAAAATAACATCTCTAATAATCCTGATTTCTGATGACATTAAAGTTCAAATAAATTTGAGAATATTATTTTCATGTTATACTTTAATTCACTTTTCCTTTTTTAATTGCAGGAACATTATGATAGGATATATATTGTATAACAAAGAGAGAGAGAGAGAGAGAGAGAGAGAGAGAGAGAGAGAGAGAGAGAGAGAACAAAGGAATACCAGTGCTCAAAAGTGACACTTGTGGTGATAAAAAGCAATGGCAGAACATAGGAATTAGACCTCTTCTCCATTGTGTGAAATCTAGGTAGATGCTCACCTTGAAATTTGTAAGACCCAGGATCCTGGAGAGTTCAGAAGATGGGTATTAGATCTCTCTTGAGTTCTACTGAAGTTTGTGGTTTTGTTTGCTTAACTTTTTATTTTAAAATGATTATAGATTTGTAAGAAGTTTCAAGTTGTTCTCTATAACTTTCACCCAAATTTTCTCAGTGTTGGTATTTTATATAGTTGCAGTATAACATTAATTTCAAGAAAGTAATTTCAGTTCAGTATTGTGACTACAGGCCTTATTTGCTTTTCTTATTTATTTATTTATTACTTTTTATTATTACCATTTTACTCATATTTTGTGTATATATTTGTGTATGTATACAGGGTTCTGTACAGTTTCATTATCATCTATCTATAACTTACAAACACCAAAATGGAACAGAGATTGCTATATGTGGTGCCATATAAATGAAATCATGAAGTGTTTAAACTTCAGAACTTGACCTTTTGTTTCACCAATATTAATTTCACAGAAATCTATCTAGGTGGATGCATGTGTCAATATTTTTTGTTGTTGTTGAATAGAATTCATTGTATGAATGTACCACAGTATAATTAAACATTTATCCATTTAAAGATATTTAGATGGTTCCAGTGAGAGGCTATTAAAATAAACCAACAAAAATCACTATGGACATTCTTGTACATATTTTAATAGAATATTTTTTTCACTTAATTGCTTAAAATTGTGACTGCAGAGTTGTTTGTTTGGTACATGTGTAAATTTATAAGAAACTACCAAATTTCCTTAGTGATTATTCTGTTTGATATTCTCACTAACTCTTTATGTAACATCCATTTCATTTACATTGCCATTGCAGTTCTAAAAAATATTTGCTGTTCTAGTATCTATAGTGATATCACATTGTAACAATAACTTATATGTTCATAACTACTAGTGATATTAGACATAATTTCATATGTCTATTTGCCATCATTAGTTCCTTTTGGTTAAATGTCTCTTCATAAATTTTTCTGACTTTCTACTTAGAGTTTTGGTTTTTAATTTTAATATATATATATTTTTCAATAGTGGGGATTGAATCCAGGGCTTATACCTGTAAAGTATGCATCCTACCACTGAGCTACATCCTCAACTCTTACTTTGGATTTTTAAAAGCTCTTTGCATATTCTAGATATTATAACTCATCAGTTGTATCATTTGCAAATCTTGTATCTTACTTTATGGTATTGTTTTTGTATTCTTGTACAATGTCTTTTGCAATGAGGTTTCTGTTAATGGAACAGAGTGGTGTTCAAGAAATAAATAAGAAAAAAAGAAAACCCAAATATGACCAGTGTTTGAGGGGCTTTTCAGTTAAGCAATGTAACCAATAGTTACTGCATTACAGAAATGCAAATTCCCATTTCAATTTTCAAATAACTGATTTGTGTATCACTATTTAGAATAAAACCCACTCATAAGTGGGAGGCTTCCATTTAAATAACCTAAACTGGAAAAAAATTACAGTTATTTTATTTTCCTAAATATAAATATTTTGACTTTTTTTTTCTTTGAGTCAAATAAAATGAGAAGAATTTAATGCTTCAAACACCTTTTTATGTATTTTTCTAACTGAGCCAATATTTTGACATTTGTACATAATATTCCATCAGAAGTATCTCAAAATTTCTACTGAAATTATGATCCAATAATTTTTGGAGGTTCTTGTAAGCAATATTGTAAACCATTTTACTTTTTTAGTTTTATTGCCAATGCATTTCTTAGGTGATAATCAAGATATGGTGCACAGTAATCTGCAAATGTAATATACTACCCCAGCAATGTCCATCATTGTCTTTTTCTCACATTCAGAAAAATAGTAGATTTTCACATTTCTGTCATATAATTTAATTCTTCATAAACTAATTTTAGTTTTATGAGAACAAAATATTCTCATGTTGCTATATTGTTTTTTCAATAAGTAAAATAAAATTTTACCTTAGATAAAAACGATGAGGGTATCTGTAAAATACGTTCAAGTTGATGTTTGATGCTATATATATATATATATATATATATATATATATATATATCAGTAAATTTTGCCTATATAAATTTAAAAAAAGAAGCTGAATTGATATAAAAATTTTATTTAAATCTACCTAATGAATATTGTCATTTCTCAATCAGTAATGGGAATGTTTTCTCTACTTTTATCACATCTGTTTTGATCTACTACTTTGAAAGATGAGGAATGCACGAGGATAAAAAGTGAACACATATAGATAGTGTTTTCATTGTGATAAAATGGAAACTATAAAAAATTTATATATTGCTTTGAAGTATTAATGAAAATTGATTCAAATGGTGATAATGTTTATAATTAATTTAAAAAGGGAATTAATATTGTTGACTATTTAAATATATATTAGATGGTATAGGCAATTAATAGTGATTAAGAATTTATTCATTAGGTAAATTTGTTTAGTTTGTATCTTTATTGTAAATGATTTATATTGTCACTAACCAATAACCTTTTCTGAGAATCTTTAAAAAGAGGAACACCTGAAATTTCAGGGGTTTACGTTTATAACAACATTGACTTCTTTTGTTCTTGTGTTACATTGCAAGTCAGCAGGAGTCTATGACAAAAGTCACACAGAGATGAAGACCAGCAGAGGGACTCAGCAGAAACACCATCCCATCATGGCACCACATCTGAGACAATGGCAGTTGCCAGTGATGGGGCACCATCTATTACAGTGTATCTTCTAGCATGAAAACGTGGAAATAATTGCCAAGGATTAGGCGAATTACCTGAAGCTATGTTAAATTTATGGACATTTCACAATTGACTAATGTGTTTCAGAGCATCAGACTGCTATGTCCTGAAACTTCTATGTATTAAAATCTTGGTCACCAGCCTATTAAACTATAGGGAAATGGTGAAACCTAGGATGTGTGGCCTAATGGAAAAAATTAGGTCATTTGGGTTGTATCCTTGAAGGAGAAATTGGAATGAATCCCCCCATTTTCTCTCTCTTCTTGCTTTCTGACTACCATGAGGTGAAAAGTCCTCCTTTGCTGTGTGCTCCAACCATGATGTTCTGCCTTGTTACAGACCCAAAGGCAATGGTACCAAGTAATCATGGACTAAAACCTCTGAAAGCATTAGCAAAAGTCGATCCTATGTTGTTTTATCAGGTATTTTGTCACAGTGATGAAAGCTGATTATCACACAGACCATGTTTATTTAGATGTGGCTCTGATATTGCTACTGTCTGGTCTGATATGAAGCATTGATCCTTGGTGGTAAATGGTGCAAGAAGGCTCATGGTCCAAAAGGAAAATATATATATATATATAATCTTTGCACCACTCTGATCAAAATTCCCAACCAAACAACTTAGGGAAGGAAAACTTTATGGACTCAGAAGCGTAGTCCGTGGTGAGCTGACTCCATTGCTCTAAGCCCAAGGTGAGGCAGAATATCAGGGCAGAAGTGCATGGTGGACGAGTGTTGTTCTATCCATGGCTGCTAGGAAGCTTAGAGAGAAAGAGAATGAAAAAGAGAAAAGGAAGAGGTCACAGGGTAGAGTAACCCTTCTATAGCAGGCTTCTAGTGACCCGCCTTCTTCAGCCACCCCCCTCCATCCCTACCCCTGCCTACAGTCACCACCCAGATAGTCCATTCAAACTAGAATGGATTGATTAGTTTACAACGCTCACAATTTAGTCATTTTACCTTTGAACATCCCTGCATTAACATAGTAGCTTTTGAAGAAAACCTCATATCCCCCAACATACCAGAATACCAGGGATAGTCCAAAAGCTTTTGCCCAAAGAAGGTAACTTCTTCAGTCCTAAAAAGATGAAGAAATCACAGGAGACTTAAAGATTTTTACAAATGCATTGTAATAGTGCTAATTGATGATTCTCATGATTAGACTTCCAAAGACTGGGCTTTGTTTTTGGTTTCAATGTCATCAAAATCCTCAAGTGTCTAATGACTACTGGTATTAATATGGCTTGAACAAGATCTTTAAGACAATATCAGTGATGAAGAACAGAAGATTCTTGCTAATTGGAGTAATCAATTAATTCAAAGAAAATTACATTGTAAAAGAGGAGAAATCTGAACAACAAGCAAAAATAAATGCAACCCATCATTACTAAGTTGTATGAGAGTACAGAAACGTATCAGAAAAAAAAAAAAATGCTTGCTTGCTTCATTAGGATAGAGTTATCCCATCTAAGGAGGCTTCTTCTGGATCCATCATTGTAGAGATGATTGAACAACCGAGCTATGTATAGTTGTATAGATACAGATCTTAGCTTTATTTTACAGAAAAAAAGAAAACTTACATTTTTTTTAATAAATTTAGTGATAGGCACATTCAGTAAGTGAATTAATGCAGAGAGAAAAGAATTAAAAATGTCATTTATTAGTACTGAATTGTATTTGATTGGAAATAAAACTTAGATCAAAACTGTATTTTGGATATTCACAGAAAATATAAGGACTACTAAAAGAAACTAACACATATAAAAATTTACCTTTCACACATTGTATTATGATTGATACATTTCTAAAGTAAATTTATCCCTTTCGAAATTGAAAGGGAATTGGTGAATATGGCCTCTTTGTAGATTACATAAATGGATAATAAAGTGTACATGGAGGAAGAAAAAAAAATTTTTTTAAAAAGTGTAAAAGAGATTTTATTTATTACTATAATTTATAAATTTTCTACTGTTAATTTCCTCTTAAAAATAAAAACAATAAATTTATACCAAAAATAAAATCAAGCATTTGTTATATTCTTAATATAATTTACTAGATTTTTTTAACTTAAACTAGCATTTTTGATGAATGAATTTATTGAAGACACCATTACTTTTAAAAACACAGTATATGCTTACACACATTTATCTTGCTTCTGGGTATATTAATTTTGGATGTATTAGGAAATCAAGAGCTGAGAAAATATGAAAATTAAATACTTGGCACTGGATATACATAATATATAAGAAAAGGATTTTTAAATGTAATTTATTTATCTTGAGATATAAAATGTCACTGCCTTGTTGCCCTTGTCAGCAGGATCAATAACTAACAGTTTAATGGCATGAAGGTCTAACAGTAAAAGAATTATGAGCTCCCTATAGCTGAACTACAGCCAGACTATTTCTCATGCCTTTTAGGTACTCCTATTTGTTTCATCTGCTGGAAGGATAAAAAAGGAATATTTGTATGCATTATTTTATTCATACATAATAAATATATGCTAATAAGCCTATTTTTTTAAAATTTTTTATTGTTGGTTGTTCAAAACATTACATAGTTCTTGATATATCATATTTCACACTTTGATTCAAGTGGGTTATGAGCTCCCATTTTTACCCCATATACAGATTGCAGAATCACATCAGTTACACATCCATTGATTTACATATTGCCATACTAGTGTCTGTTGTGTTCTGCTGCCTTTCCTATCTTCTACTATCTCCCCTCCCCTCCTATCCCCTCCCCTCTTCTCTCTCTGCCCCCTCTACTGTCATTCATTTCTTCCCCTTGTATTATTTTTCCCTTTCCCCTCACTTCCTCTTGTATGTACTTTTGTATAACCCTGAGGGTCTCCTTCCATTTCCATGCAATTTCCCTTCTCTCTCCCTTTCCCTCCCACCTCTCATCCCTGTTTAATGTTAATCTTCTTCTCATGCTCTTCGACCCTACTCTGTTCTTAGTTACTCTCCTTATATCAAAGAAGACATTTGGCATTTGTTTTTTAGGGATTGGCTAGCTTCACTTAGCATAATCTGCTCTAATGCCATCCATTTCCCTGCAAATTCTATGATTTTGTCATTTTTTTAATGCAGAGTAATACTCCATTGTGTATAAATGCCACATTTCTTTTTTATCCATTCATCTATTGAAGGGCATCTAGGTTGGTTCCACAGTCTTGCTATTGTGAATTGTGCTACTATGAACATCGATGTAGCAGTGTCCTTGTAGCATTCTCTTTTTAGGTCTTTAGGGAATAGACCAAGAAGGGGAATAGCTGGGTCAAATGGTGGCTCCATTCCCAGCTTTCCAAGAAATCTCCATACTGCTTTCCAAATTGGCTGCACCAATTTGCAGTCCCACCAGCAATGTACAAGTGTACCCTTTTCCCCACATCCTCGCCAGCACTTGTTGTTGTTTGACTTCATAATGGCTGCCAATCTAACTGGAGTGAGATGGTATCTTAGGGTGGTTTTGATTTGCATTTCTCTGACTGCTAGAGATGGTGAGCATTTTTTCATGTACTTGTTGATTGATTGTATGTCCTCCTCTGAGAAGTGTCTGTTCAGGTCCTTGGCCCATTTGTTGATTGGGTTGTTTGTTATTTTATTGTCTAATTTTTTGAGTTCTTTGTATACTCTGGATATTAGGGCTCTATCTGAAGTGTGAGGAGTAAAGATTTGTTCCCAGGATGTAGGCTCCCTATTTACCTCTCTTATTGTTTCTTTTGCTGAGAAAAAACTTTTTAGTTTGAGTAAGTCCCATTTGTTGATTCTAGTTATTAACTTTTGTGCTATGGGTGTCCTATTGAGGAATTTGGAGCCCGACCCCACAGTATGTAGATCGGAGCCAACTTTTTCTTCTATCAGACAGCATGTCTCTGATTTGATATCAAGCTCCTTGATCCATTTTGAATTCACTTTTGTGCATGGCGAGAGAAAGGGATTCAGTTTCATTTTGTTGCATATGGATTTCCAGTTTTCCCAGCACCATTTGTTGAAGATGCTATCCTTCCTCCATTGCATGCTTTTAGCCCCTTTATCAAATATAAGATAGTTGTAGTTTTGTGGATTGGTTTCTGTGTCCTCTATTCTGTACCATTGGTCCACCCGCCTGTTTTGGTACACAGTACCATGCTGTTTTTGTTACTATTGCTCTGTAGTATAGTTTGAAGTCTGGTATCGCTATACCGCCTCATTCACACTTCCTGCTTAGCATTGTTTTTGCTATTCTGGGTCTTTTATTTTTGCATATGAATTTCATGATTGCTTTCTCTATTTCTACAAGAAATGCCGTTGGGATTTTGATTGGCATTGCATTAAACCTATAGAGAACTTTTGGTAATATCGCCATTTTGATGATGTTAGTTCTGCCTATCCATGAACAGGGTATATTTTTCCATCTTCTAAGATCTTCTTCTATTTCTCTCTTTAGGGCTCTGTAGTTTTCATTGTATAAGTCTTTCACCTCTTTTGTTAGGTTGATTCCCAAGTATTTTATTTTTTTTGAAGATATTGTGAATGGAGTGGTTGTCCTCATTTCCATTTCAGAGGATTTGTCGCTGATATACAGGAATGCCTTTGATTTATGCGTGTTGATTTTATATCCTGCCACTTTGCTGAATTCATTTATTAGCTCTAATAGTTTCTTTGTAGACCCTTTTGGGTCTGCTAGGTATAGAATCATGTCATCTGCAAATAGTGATAATTTAAGTTCTTCTTTTCCTATTTTGATGCCTTTAATTTCTTTCGTCTGTCTAATTGCTCTGGCCAGTGTTTCGAGAATTATGTTGAACAGAAGTGGTGAGAGAGGGCATCCCTGTCTTGTTCCAGATTTTAGAAGGAATGCCTTCAATTTTTCTCCATTCAGAATGATGCTAGCCTGAGGCTTAGCATAGATTGCTTTTACAATATTGAGGTATGTTCCTGTTATCCCTAGTTTTTCTAGAGTTTTGAACATAAAGGGATGCTGTACTTTGTCGAATGCTTTTTCCGCATCTATCGAGATGATCATATGGTTCTTATTTTGAAGTCTATTGATGTGGTGAATAACATTTATTGATTTCCGTATATTGAACCAGCCTTGCATCCCAGGGATGAATCCTACTTGATCATGGTGCACAATTTTTTTGATATGTTTTTGTATCCGATTCGCCAGAATTTTATTGAGGATTTTTGCATCTAGGTTCATTAGAGATATTGGTCTGTAGTTTTCTTTCTTTGAAGTGTCTTTGGTTTAGGTATCAGGGTGATGTTGGCCTCGTAGAATGAATTTGGAAGTTCTCCCTCTTTTTCTATTTCCTGAAGTAGCTTGAAAAGTATTGGTATTAGTTCCTCTTTAAAGGTTTTGTAAAACTCTGCTGTATACCCATCCGGTCCTGGGCTTTTCTTAGTTGGTAGTCTTTTGATGGTTTCTTCTATTTCCTCAATTGATATTGGTCTGTTTAGGTTGTCTATATCCTCCTGACTCAATCTGGGCAGATCATATGACTTAAGAAATTTATCTATGCCTTCACTATCTTCTAATTTATTGAAGTATAAGGATTCAAAATAGTTTTTGATTATCTTCTGTATTTCTGAAGTGTCTGTTGTGATATTGCCTTTTTCATCCCGTATGCTAGTAATTTGAGTTCTCTCTCTTCTTCTCTTCACTAGCATGGCTAAGGGTCTGTCGATTTTGTTTATTTTTTCAAAGACCCAACTTTTAGTTTTGTCAATTTTTTCAATTGTTTCTTTTGTTTCGATTTCATTAATTTCAGCTCTGATTTTCATTATTTCTTGCTTTCTACTTCTTTTGCTGTTGTTTTGCTCTTCTTTTTCTAGGATTTTGAGATGAAGTATGAGATCATTTATTTGTTGGGTTTTACTTTTTTTAAGGAATGAACTCCAAGCAATGGATTTTCCTCTTAGAACTGCTTTCAATGTGTCCCATAGATTCCGATATGTTGTGGCTGTGTTTTCATTTATCTCTAAGAATTTTTTAATTTCCTCCTTGATGTCTTCTATAACCCATTGATCATTCAGTAACCTATTGTTCATTCTCCAAGTGATGTATGCTTTTTCCTTCCTTCTTTAATCGTTGATTTTCACTTTCATTCCATTATGATCAGATAAGATGCATGGTATTATCTCTACTCCTTTATATTTTCTAAGAGTTGCCCTGTGACATAATATGTGATCTATTTTTGAGAAGGATCCATGTACTGCTGAGAAAAAAGTGTAACTGCTTGATGTTGGGTAGTATATTCTATATGTGTCAATTAAGTCTAGGTTATTAATTGTTTTATTGAGTTCTATAGTTTACTTATTCAACTTTTGTTTGGACGATCTGTCCATTGGTGAGAGAGGTGTGTTGAAGTCTCCCATGATTATTGTATGGTGGTCTATTAGACTCTTGAACTTGAGAAGAGTTTGTTTGATGAACATAGCTGCACCATTGTTAGGGGCATATATATTTATGATTGTTATGTCTTGTTGGTGTATGGTTCCCTTGAGCAGTATGTAGTGTCACTCTTTATCCCTTTTGATTAACTTTGGCTTGAAATCTATTTTATTTGATATGAGTATGGACACACCTGCTTGTTTCCGAAGTCCATATGAGTGATAGGATTTTTCCCAACCTTTCACCTTCAGCCTATGTATGTCTTTTCCTATCAAATGCGTCTCCTGTAGGCAGCATATTGTTGGGTCTTGTTTTGTGATCCATTCTACTAGCCTGTGTCTCTTAATTGGTGAGTTTAAGCCATTAACATTTAGGGTTATTATTGAGATATGGGTTGTTCTTCCAGCCATATTTGTTTATTTCTGTTACTAAACATGGTTTGTTTTCCTCTTTGATTATTTTCCCCCCCTTTACTGTCCTACCTCCCACTGTTGGTTTTCATTGTTATTTTCCATTTCCTCTTCCTGTAATGTTTTGGCGAGGATGTTTTGAAGAGATGGTTTTCTAGCTGCAAATTCTTTTAACTTTTGTTTATCGTGGAAGGTTTTAATTTCATCTTCCATCCTGAAGCTTAATTTCACTGGAAACACAATTCTTGGTTGGAACACATTTTCTTTCAGTGTTTGAAATATGTTATTCCAGGATCTTCTAGCTTTCAGAGTCTGTGTTGAAAGATCAGCTGTTATCCTGATTGGCTTACCCCTAAATGTAATCTGCTTCCTTTCTCTTGTAGCTTTTAAAATTCTCTCCTTATTCTGTATGTTGGGCATCTTCATTATAATGTGTCTAGGTGTGGATCTCTTATGATTTTGCACATTCGGCATCCTGTAGGCTTCTAGGATTTGGGATTCTGTCTCATTCTTCAAGTCTGGGAAGTTTTCTCGTATTATTTCATTGAATAGATTGCTCATTCCTTTGGTTTCAAACTCTGTCCCTTCCTGTATCCCAATGACTCTTAAATTTGGTCTCTTGATGTTATCCCATATTTCTTGGATGTTCTGCTCATGGTTTCTTAACAGTCTTGCTGAGCTGTCTATGTTCTTTTCAAGTTGAAATACTTTATCTTCATTGTCTGATGTTCTATCTTCTAAGTGTTCTACTCTGCTGGTAGTATTCTCAATTGAGTTTTTAAGTTGGTTTATTGCTTCCTGCATTTCTAGGATTTCTGTTTGTTTGTTTTTTATAACCTCTATCTCCCTATATAGTTGATCCTTTGCTTCTTGGATTTGTTTATGTAATTCATTGTTGAAGTGATCTTTCATTGTCTGATTTTGCTGTCTGATGTCTTCCTTGAGACTCCAGATCATCTGAAGCATGTATATCCTGAATTCTTTATCTGACATTCCATCTGCTGCAGCTATTACCTCTTCTAAAGTTGAGTTGACCTGCATTGCTTGTGGTCGTTTCTTTCCTTGTCTCTTCATACTGTTCGCATTTCTTTCTGCTTGGTGAAACTGTTGTGCTATTGAATTTTCCCCCTATATATTTATATTGGTCTTGTATAGTTGCAAAGTCTCCCTCGCAGGCGCGGGCGGCGGCTCTACCCCTCCTCCAATTGGGGCAATGTGCCTAACACGCCTGCAGGCCGCTGGCCTGTTCTGCCGGTCGGTAGCAGGTCCGCCTACCTTGCAGTTGCGGGCGGCGGCTCTGTCCCTCTCTGGGCTGCTAGGCTTGTTCTGTCGGTGGTCGCAGTTCTGCCTACTTTGCAGGCGCAGGCAGCGGCACTGCCCCTCTGCAGGCCTCTGGGGCTGTTCTGCTGGTGGGTCGCAGGTCCACCTACCTTGCAGGCGCGGGGGGGGGGGGCGGCTCTACCCTTCCGCAGGCCACTGGGCCTGTTCTGTCTGTCGGTTGCAGTTCTGGCCTGTTCTGTTGGTGGTCACAGTTCCGCCTACCTTGCAGGCGCGGGAGGGGGGGGCTCTGCCTCTCAGCAGGCCGCTGCTCCTGTTCTGCCGGTGGGTCGCAGGCCGGCCTACCTGGCAGGAGTGGTTGGCAGCTCTGCCCCTCCGCGGGCCACTGGGCCTTTTCTAATAAGCCTATTTTGATTGGACAGAAACTATACTAAAATGAAATGTTAATTTACAGCACATATAGAGACATCAATTTAACACAAAGGCATTGAAAGTCCATGAAAAGTTACTTTTTATTATGTCTCAAAAATTTTTTTGTAAAAATTTTCTTGCAACATTTGCATTGCATTAAGACTGATAATCATTGTTTAGTGGGGTTGTAGGGAAAAGAAAAACATATGAGGCAATATTAGGGATAACTATAAGTAAGATATAACAAAATATAAAAAATAAAGACATGTAATATTAGGATTTAAGATTAAAAGATATTACTCTCGGCATTTAATAATGATCTATTCCACAGAACAAGCATGCATGACAGAATATCAATGAAATAGCTATACTTTATTGAATAGTTAAAACTGTTGAACACTGTGCTATCTATTCTACACTTTTAATCTCATCTCACACACACACAAACACACATGCACACTTGTAAGGGAGCATTATTGTTTCCTCTCTGTTACCTTATAGTTCATGATTCACAATCTTAATCGTCTCTCAATTCTTTGCTGATCTTGAACTTAGGGAACATTTTCATAAGGCTGAGAATTTAATTTCTTGCTCATCCACACTGCCATTGCCACCCACGTTTGGTTGTCTGTGTTGCGCACTGACAAGAATCAGGGAAACAATCTCCAGTGCCCCAGTTTCCCAGGGGCCATCACCTTTTCCAATCATGCAGGGAATATCCATCTCTCTCTCTCTCTCTCTCTCTCTCTCTCTCTCTCTCTCTCTCTCTCTCTCTCTTTTTCTCTCTCTCCCCTACAGCTTTTACCTCTCACATCAAATACTGTGTCTTTTTTTTATTTCCACACAGTAAGTGCTCATGGCTTATGAGAAGTTGAAAGAGATTACTAATCAACATTCTAGGGAGCAAAGTTTGCTATCCATTTAAAACAAAAAGTATCTCCCCAGGCAACAAGAATATATATGGTCACATAATTATCACTTACAATCCACTTAGTTTGATATTAAAGCCTGAGTTCCTTAACATAGAAAACTGAAGATAACATGAAGATAGTTTAATAGCAAAAATCAGATTATCTAGCTCCAGTCCCCAACTTCACTAACTTGCTAGCTATTTGACTTTGCCGAAGTGGCTATGTCTTAGTTTTCCTATCCCTTTTCTACATACATTTCACCACTGTGAAAGACTACAGTGGATTTCACCATTGTGTACATCCACAACAAATTAATTTTAAAAATAGTAGTAACTATGGTTAAATGGCAGAAAGATCAATAGAGGGAAGGGAGCAAATGGTGGGAAAAGGAAAGGGAAAGAAGAGGTATTGGGATCTGAATGAGAACATGTTCCATGCTTTCATAATTATGTTAAAATGGATTTACTGTTATGTATGATTAAAAAGAACCAATAAAATTGGCTGTCTCAATTTCCCTGTACTAGAGTGGCAATCACCTTACTACTAATCATTTTCTTGGTTAAATTTGTTGGCTAAATGAGATGATACATGAGAACAACACCAGCAGGACCTGGAACATGGTCCTCTAAAAGTGTTAAATTGCATCATTCTGGAGACAGTATACGTCTTCCCTGCTCTGTGTGCCTTCTTCATTCAGTCAGGCTCTGACCCTTCCTGTAGCTGACACGGACTTCATTTTTTCAGACTTTGATATAAGTAGACAATACCAGAGAGCAGAGCCATCACAGGCTCTGGATATAAGCTGACAGTGCCATTTAAAATCTGTGTGACTTTGAATGAGATGCTTAACCTCTTCATCAGTAAAACTGGAAACTAGAATACTTAAGAGTGTTTCTCTGCAGATAAGAGAACTAGTGCCACAATGAATTTATCTCAGCTTACTACTACTACGACTACTACTACTAATAATAATAACCCTACACATACCTTGTTTTATTGTGGTTCACTTTATTATGCTTTACAATTGGTGTGTTTTTTACAAATTGAAGATTGTGGCAACCCTGTGTTGAGCAAGTCTGTTGATACCATTCTTCCAACAGCATGTGCTCTTTTTGTCTCTGTATCATATTTTGAAAATTCTCTAAATATGCCAAGCTTTTCAATTATTATAATTATATCAGTTATGATGATCTGTCATTAGTGACTTTTGCCACATCATTATTTAGAGTCTAAATAAATTTTATGCATCTTCTGACTACCCCAATGACTGCTGACCCCAATTCTCTCCCTCACATTGGGCTGCCCTATTCTTAGCAATATTGGAATTATGTTAATTTGTAAACCTGTAATGGCTTCTAAGTGTTCCAGTGAAAGGAAGAATCAGAGATTTCTCATCTTAACTCATGAGCTAAGTGAGAAAGGCCTGTTGAACCATTAGGTAACCTCAAAGCACACAACCAAGTTGTGAATGCAAAGGACAAGTTCTTGAAGGAAATTTAAAGAGCTAGTCCAATGAATGCATGTGAAAGACCCTAATTGCTGATATAGACAAAGTTTTAGTGACCTGAATAGAAGATCAAATATTCCCTAAAGCCAAAGCCTCATCCAAAGTAAGACTCCCACTGTCTTCAAGTCTGTGAAGGTTGAGAGATAAGGCAGCTGAAGAAGAAAATTTTAAGCTAAACAGATATTGGTTCATGAGATTTAAAGAAAGAAATCATTTCTATGACAAAAATGCAAGGTGAAGCAAAAAGTGCCAATGTAGAGGTTGTAGCAAACTATTTAGATGAGATAACCTAAGATATTTGATTAATGATGGCTACACTGACAACAGGTTTTCTATGCGGAGAACAGACTTCTATTGGAAGAAAATGTTATCCAGACCTTTCATTTCTAGAGAGATGTCAATGCCTACCTTCAGAGCTTCAAAGGACAGTCAATTTCTCTTGGTTTGGGCTAATGTGGCTGGTGACATTAATTTGAAGTGACTAGTTGTTAGAGTCTGTAAACAAGTCAAAATAACACCTGGCATTCAGCCAGGGGAATGTTAGAGTTCGTAAACAAGTCTGGATGGTGCCTGGCAAAATGCCAGAGGGAGTGGTTTGAGAAGTAACAAAAGCCAGCCATTAAGTGTAGAGATTCCTTATTGGTTGACTGATGTATCTAGTTTATGCTAATTAGATAAGCTCTGTGGAATATATAAATACTGCTCCTGTCCTGCAATAAACGGCTCCCACTCCTGCTGTATCAATGTACACAAGTTGTTCATCACCCCCCGGTTATTTTGCTGCAGCCAGCCGGACTGCGGCAGATGGTGGCCCGTACGGGGAGCCCCGGGACACTCGGGGGTAAGTGACAAAAAAAAAGCTGCCTGTCCATAGATAGGACGGGAGCAAATCTGCTCGTCCCTAGGCAGATAGGGCGAGAGGAAAAATGACCATTTCGAGAAAATGGAAAAGATTGATACAGTATGTTTGTGTCTTGTTTTATCTCAGTGTATTGTATTGTCTTTGTGACGAAAATATGGAAGGGGTGAGAAGTAAATTACTAAGGGAAAGAGGCACCCCAGTGGAACCAAGAATAGTTAGGGCATGTGTTGATAGAATCCCAGGAACTCTAGTCAGAAAGAAAAAGAAAGTTCAGAAGAAGAAGGATTATCAGGAAAAAAGTTGCAGCAAAAGGCTATTACTAAATACTTTTCGTTACCGGAGGGTGCGTGAAGCGGAGAGGCGGCTGCTGAGTGTGCAAGCCTGTCACAGCGCAGCAAGGATTTTCCAAGAGGCGGCGGAGACTGGCCCTTCCCTGCCTCCTGGCCGGGGAACTGGCTCTTCCACTGCCGTGAGCCCAAATCTAGACCTGACCTGGAGGCACAGTCTTGCAGGCTCTTGCTCCCTGTGCCCAGTAGCAGTTTGAATCCGGGACACTCCCCAGGGCCATCTGGGGCTGCCCAGGCACTACAGCCAGCAGAAGACGCTACTGGTGTCCCCGATGTTTGGACAAGCTACAATGGTTCTCCCACACTTGGAAGCTGATGAGTAATGAGCACTATTAATGCTTATTCACAAATGCAAAAAAAAAAAAAAACCTTGAGATAACGTACTAAATTGTTCAGAAGGTTGTTTTCTTAGTAGAATGCTACAGGATTTTCTTTAGCCATCCGGAGTTCCTGCCTTCGTCCCAGTGCCGGTAAAGACCAAGGTGGAAGAATTTCCAATGTTGCTGAAAACCGGACGAGTCTTCGGCTGAGAGACTTCGGATCAAGTTAGTTGCCTGCAGAACTTACTTGGACTGTGATTTAAGCTAGCTGCCTGCAGAACTTACCTGGACTGTGATTTACCTGGTCTGTGAGTTAATCTATTGAGACACTGCTTTACCTGGACTGAGACAACAAACTATAATCTACAACAAATTGTAACTCGGTATCTTTGCTAACAGTGTCATTGCTGGTATAATTTTTCCAAGGGCTTCTTGCATGGAGCCATCAAGTGGCTTGGTATTGTGGCATTTTGTATCCTCCCCTTCTGCTTGTAGCAGATTATTTATGGTGTTTGTGTAAAAACCACTATGGTTGTTATTTAAATTAAACAAAAGGGGGAAATGTTAGAGTCTGTAAACAAGTCAAAATAACACCTGGCATTCAGCCAGGGGAATGTTAGAGTTCGTAAACAAGTCTGGATGGTGCCTGGCAAAATGCCAGAGGGAGTGGTTTGAGAAGTAACAAAAGCCAGCCATTAAGTGTAGAGATTCCTTATTGGTTGACTGATGTATCTAGTTTATGCTAATTAGATAAGCTCTGTGGAATGTATAAATACTGCTCCTGTCCTGCAATAAACGGCTCCCACTCCTGCTGTATCAATGTACACAAGTTGTTCATCACCCCCCGGTTATTTTGCTGCAGCCAGCCGGACTGCGGCAACTAGTACTTACTTATTATTCTGAAAATCCTATGACTCTTAATAACTGAATGTATTCTGCCTGTGCTCTATAAATGGAAACACAAAACTTGAATGACAACCTATCTATTTACAACATATTTTACTGAATATTAAGCCAACTGTTGGGAGAATTACTACTTTGAAAAAAATGACTCCTTTCAAAATATATCACTTATTGATCATGCACCTGGTCACTTAAAATCTCTTGTGGAGATATACAACCTATTGCATATACTAATATTGTTTTCAAACTTGCTAAAACAAGTTATCTGGAATTTCAAATATTATTATTTAGGAAATATATTTCAAAAGGCTATTGCTACCAGAGGTGATGGTTCCTGTGATGGATCTAGCAAAAAATAGATTTAAAATGTCCTGGAAAACACTCACAATTCTAGATACCATGTTTGTGGGCTGAAGATATCAGTTGGTAGAGTGCTTTTGCATGCACAAGGCCCTGGGTTCAATCCCTAGCACCACATAATAATAATATTAAAAATAATAATATTTGTGATTCATGGAAGAATATAAAAATATCAACATTAATAGAAGTTTGGTAAAAGTTGATCATAACCCTCATGGATAACTTTGAAGGTTTCAAAACTTTAGTCAAAGTAATTGAAGATATGGTAGAAGACTCAAAAGAACTAGAAAAATAGTGGTGCCTGCTGAGATCTCAGGAGAAAATTTGAATGGATAAGGAGTTGTTAACATATGAAAAATAAAAGTGTTTCTTGAGATGGAGTGTACTCCCAGTGAAAATTCTGTAAACATTGTTGACATTATGACAGAGGACTTAGAATATTACATAAACTTAGTTGGTAACATGATGGGAAGTGTTTAAAGGTTTACTGTGGGTCAAAGGCTATTAAACAACATGACATATCACAGAGAAATCATCTGTTAAAGAAAGAGTTGATCAATGCAGCAAACGTCACTGGTATTTTTTAGGAAACTGCCACAGCCACCCCAACTTTCAGCAACCACCACCCTACTTAGCAACATCGACATTGAAGCTGGAAGCTCCATCCACAAAAAGATTACAACTAAGTGAAATATCATTAGCATCTTTTAAAAATAGTGTGTTTATAGTTAAGATCTGCACATTTCTTTGCAGAAAATGCTATTGCACACTTAGCAGACTAATAAACTTTTATATGCAATATTCATGTTGCTAACATTTTTGCTCTATTTGCTTTATTGAGATGGTATGAAATTGAACTTTTAATAACTTTGAGACATGTCCATATGATAATACTAATCCAACAGCAACAGCAGCGACAATTTGGCAAGCACTACAAAATGTTCCAGTTGTTTTTTGAGTGGTTTCAAAATTTCATTAAATATACAATGCCTCTTTTTAAAGACAACTACATCTATCCACATGCAGATATTAAGACCTTGATTTTATTTCATTTCAACTTGTTTGACCAATCACTGGAAATAATTTTATTTGATGAATTAACAAAATCCTTAAGAATATTTGATATCCCTTAAGGCAACAAATGGAATTCTACTGAGAGAGAACTTGTTCTTTCCAAGCAATGTTTTTTTTATTATTTAAAATTTATATAAAACTGATATTAATATATTAGTTTTAAGTAAACTTTACTATACATTGGAGTGAAAAATATGTGCATTGCAGCAATATTGCTGCTCTTAGAAACTATAATAAAGAAATACTCACAAATCTTCTCCACTAACATGATAGAGGTGGAATTTTTAATCGACATGCCCTGTGAAATTATTTCTTACATAGAAAAAGTGATTTAAAACTGGCAATGCTAATGCTTGGTTCAGGAATCTATGTAGTTTATTTGAATTGCAATCCCAAAAGCCCCTGGTGACCATGATTGTGAGCACATGCAAGATAAATGATCACACTTTCAAACTGCTGCATCCAGAAGGGCCAAAAATGGCAAGTAATCATGCCTTCTTCACAAAGGAATTAGTTAATTCATTAAGTCAAAAAGCACTGCAAAGACTTGGGAACTAGAAGCTTGGGATGCATTCAACATTGTATTTGTGAATAAATCACTTATCAAATCTACATATCAAAAATCTAAAGTTGGCTTTATTTGACCTTCTCATTTCTCATGAGTGCATGGTGAGAATGAATGAGGTAGGGTAAAAGATTGGTTTGAATTTCTTGAAATAAACATCCTATATCTATTCTAAGAACTATTTCGAGAGATGGATTTCAGAACCTAGAATCTTAAATTGCCTGCTGTGTGACATGCTGCAGCATAAAGTGTCGGACTCTCCCCGTTGCCCTGGGGCAACATTGGCCAATATTTTTCAGGCTGTGACACAGTTATGAACTTCTGGGGGCACATTGCAAAAACAAATAGAACTTCTTAGTTATAGCTGCCTACACATTAAGGGAAATTGTATTGTGTAGACCTTCTCCTATTCGAAAGTCATGGTACAAAACTTGTTACATATATAATTATGCTTACTACCTCCAACAACTCTACACAGTTTATTATTTCAAAACAGAACAAGAATATACCATTCTAATTTCAATTGAATTTTCAGCTTTCTAGTTGTATGACACAGAGTAAAATCTAAATTTTATAAGCGGCTGTGAGTCTAATAATACTTTGCAGGCTGTCATATTGTTGACCAAGTGCTTTCTGTCTTCATCCCTCAGTGACTCACGTGCGATGTCTTTCAAAGAGGCCAGTATGCCAAATTAAGAATGTTTTTTTTAACCAAGAATTGGTCAATGTAAAGAACTGGATACAACCTCTAAATAGAATCTCACGGTCCAATTCTAGGAAATCTAGTAAATCTATGGAGCTATCCCATGATTCAATTAAATTATAGAGACATGCAAATTTGCATGACAAAATTTGAAACATAAGACACGTATTTAATTATGGAGAGTTTTTTTTAAATTAATGTTTATTTTCAACACAGTGATTGAACCCCAAAGCACTTTATACTAAGCTACATTCCCAGTCCTTTTTATTTATTTTATTTGAAACTGGGTTTCACTAAGTTACTGAGGCTGGCCTCAAACTTATAGTCCTCCTGCCTCAGTCTTGCTAGTCACTGGGGTTGCAGGCATGCACCACCATGCCCAACTGGTGAGCAGTCTTAATGCCATAAAATACAGAAGAATAAATAAGGAAGAAAGCAAAGCAAAGCAAAATGTGGATGAAAGAGCAAATTAACACTTACATGTGCAGGCAAAAGATCATTGCTTAGCAAACCTCACCACAATTATACAAAGTCTAGTCAGCCTGCCTCTACTGGGCACTGAATCATGGTCATGGATTTGAATATTTTATGTGTTAACAATCTTGCTGTCACATAAACAAATCCTATGACCAGTCAACAAATTAGTTAATATTCATGTAACTGTAGAAGTCACAATTTTGCATTGTTTGGTTTAAGAAAATTAGAGTTTAAGTTTCCTACCCCTAAATCTGATAATAATATGAGGCATCAAGAAAATTTCAACTTTTATATGACAATTTCTCCTCTATTTTCAAAGTTGATTAGGTCCTGGTCAGATGAGTACTCTATTGCTGCTAGCCTGACAAAACCAGATACGGCATATAAAATAAAATAAACACATTTCCTTCCTTATTAATTATCAACTGATTTATAAAAACCAATGTGTATTGAATAGCCACAGATACAGTTCTTTGTTAAATCATTATTGTATTCAGTGTGATATTTTACCAAAATAGAGATCCTGAGAAGTTGAATAATAATTATTTAACCTAGAATGTAGAGGGTCAGGGCTTTGTTTAATACTTAGACCTTATTAATAACTTATAACACCCCAGAGGCACTCTCCCCTGGCCTTACAGATAAGGAAACTAATATACTGGATTTTGTATATTTTGCCTAGAAACTGCATATACTCATTGTGAACAATTTGATAAATTTGGACCTTTATGTAAACACCTGTGATATCCTTTTCATTCCAAGGAAAAAGACATACACAACACTTCTCAAGGTTTCCCTTTTCCTGTTTTTTTTTTTTTGATAATAACATTTAATAAGAAATTTAGTCTATTTCAAAATTTTAATTACACAATATAGTATTATGATGGATAACATATTTATGTCATATACCTAAAATGCATTCTCACATAGAATAACTGAAACTTTATATTCATTTAACAACTTCCCTTCCCTCTCCACCACCAACACCTGCAAACCACTATTATATTCCAGAATTATGACTTTGGCTGCTATTAATGCCCACATAAGGGGGATCAAGTAGTATTTGCTCTTGTGTGACTGACTTACTTCACTTAGCCCTAGCTTATAAACAAAAACAACAAAAAAATCAACTCAAATGTATGAAAAAGTTAAATGTAAGACCTGAAACTATAAAATTCCTAGAAGAAAGCATAAAAGAAAATATTCTTGACATTGGCCTTGGCAATGATTTCTTGGATATGACACCAAAAACTCAGGCAACACAAGCAAAAATAAACAAGTGAGACTGCATCAAATTAAAAGACTTCTTCACAGAAAAGCACACAGATGGTAAAATGCAAATGGAACCCAGGAATGGGAGAGAATATTTGCAAACCATATATTGGATAAGGAGTTAATTTCCAACATATATAAAGAACTCCTACAACTTTAAAGCGAAACCAAAACCAACTCACCCAACTAAAATATGGCAAAGGATTTTAACAGACCCTGGAACCCATGTGCACTGTTGGTGGGAAAGGAAAATAGTGTAGCATCTGTGGAAGACATTTGGAGGCTCCTGAAATAATGAATAATAAAACAACCTTATTATGCAACAATTCCACTTCTGAGTATATATCCAAAAGAATTAAAGTCAGGATCTCAGAGATAGCTACATTTCTACCTTCATTGAAACATCATTCAAAATAGCCAAGTTTTGGAAACCAACCTAAGTGTTAATTGATAAATTGATTACATAAAGAAAATGGGATATATACATCAATGAAATTCAGTCTTAGGAAAAGGGAAATCCTAGCATTTGTGTCAAAACTAACATACCGAATCATTTTCTTTCAACTAAGTATTTAAAACTCTGTTTTTCATCATACATACTTAGATTTTTAATTTTGTGATAATAGCAGATTTACATGTAGTTGTAAGAAATAATGTTAGTGATCACATGCACCATTTTCCCAACCTCTATTTTGTTGTTGCTGTTTCCTGGGAATTGAACCCAGAGGCACTCTAACGCTGAGCCATATCCCCAGCTCTTCTTATTTTTTTTTTTATTCTGAGACAGGATCTTGCTAAGTTGCTTAGAGCCTTGCTAAATTACTAAGGCTGGCTTTGAACCTGCAATCCTCCTGCCTCAGGCTCCCAAGCCAGGATTACCTGTGTGTGCCACCACAATCAGCCCTCATTTTCCCAACCTTCTCCACTGATAACATCTTGCACAACTATAGCATGAGATTGCTACTAAGATATTGATATCAATTTCTATCACCAATAGAATTCCTTATTTTCCATTCTTACAACCACACCCACCCCTAGCCCATACATTTTCCTTGGCAAACTTGGGTAGCTACCAATCTATTCTCCATTTTCATAATGTTGTAAATTCAACAAAGCTGTATAAGTGAAATGATTCATTATGTAGCCTTTTACAATTGGCATTTGTCACTTAACCTCATTCTCTGGACTTATTCAGATTGCTGCTTTATTCCATGGTAAAGACAAACTACAGACTCACTATACACCCATTGAAGGACATTGGTTATCCACAATTTGAGGTTGTCATGATAAAGTTGCTGCAAACTTTGTGTGCATGTTTTTGTATAGACAAAAGTTTTCATTTCTTTGTGATAAATGCCCAGCATTTATCATATGATAGTTACATGTTGAGTTTGTTTGTTTGTTTGAAGAAATAACCACACTCAATTTCAGAGTATTTGTATCTTTGAAAATACAATAAGCAATGTTAAAGTCATCTGGATGATCTGAATTACTGCTAGCACATGAGGATATTGTGAATATATATATATATATATATATATATATATATATATTTTTTTTTTTTTTTCCTGTTCCGTAGACATGCTTCTAATTTGCTTAATACCACCGGAACATTGCTACCATTTTATAGCAACAGTGTTTATGTCTAAACTTATTTCTTGTTCTGTGCACTTACAGATAAATCCACATAACGTATTAAGGTACACTGTTAATGATCCAGTTTTTCCATGCTATGATGTGATGTCTCATTGGCCAAAGCAACGTAGGCAACAGCATAAGGACAAGAGTAGTAACACATCATCAAAAACCCCATTTTTAAAAAATTAATTTTGGTTGTTGATGGACCTTTATTTTATCTATTTATTTATTCATTTATTTATATTTGGTGCTGAGAATCAAACCCAGTGCCTCACACATGCTTGGCAAGCATTCTACCACTGAGCCACAACCGCAGCTCCCAAACAACACTCTTAACCTACCTGCCGTCACCTCTCCTGAACTCTGAATGTTCTACAACTTGTGGGATATACTACACTGTGGCCAACAGTTCCTCTAATTATCTAATGTTATAATCAACGTTTCTTCTTATCAAAGCTGTCAAACAGATGCTGGTGGCAAAACTGCGGGACAGAATCAAAGGAAAGTCATTACAGTGATGTGAAAATGGATGCATTACTTCTGTTTGTGTCCTCTTTAGCAAAAGAAGAAAGCAGCAGCAGTAGAAGAAAGTAACTGATATCAATGATTCTCTGACATCAAAAGGGAAGTTTAAATATCAATGAGTCTGGAAATTTTTTTTGGCTAAACTCTGAGAGGATCTGAAAAGCATTCGGGGCAGAAGTATACCACGGTATAGGAAATTCAAAGATATTAAAAGCAAACTATGCCCCTAGAATCGTGCCCCTGGAATGCCTCTTGTGTGATCTTCAGTGGCTTGCTAGAAGTATAATATTTGGTAAGTCCACCCACAGTAACTGACATTAAAAGTTTTGTGGCAATATAGGATACAATTGAGAAATTTCTTAAACAATGAATCCCTTATTAATATCAGAATTATTTAAAATTTTCAAAATTATCCTCTGAGATTACTTACATCAATAGGTCACAATTTTGGTATTCAGAAATTATTTTATTTATAATTGATTGTCCACAAATACTTACTGCTGAGGAAGCAAGTCACAATGTGTGAATTCACTATTTCTCCAAGTATCTTAATATTTGGTTGAAGTACTGTCAAATATGTGTAAATTATAATTATATTTTGATTAAGATTTATTATTCATTTTTACATCATGTCAACAATAAAAAATGGCAATTTTCTCCAAGAAATAAATTCTTCAGTGAGAATTTTTGTCACCACCAGACATGAAGTAATAGATACAAAGTTTAGAGTGACGTTTCAGACATTAAACTTGGTGATGAAATAAAAGAACTGAGGAATATTAAACTGGGGATAGAAAACTGTTTAAGAAACTAATGCAGAGAAAGATACTGAGGAACCTAGGGGGAGACATCAGTAGCATAGCATTTCTTCCTTTAAGTTAGAACAGAATAAAAAATTAAATATATAAACACACTATAAAATAGGGGGAAAAACATTGAGGAACACATATCCCACAGAAAGTATATGAACTGCAAGTTTGAAAATTAAGAAACTGCTAAAATTGAATGAACCGAGACAGCCTTCAAGGTTTTAGGAAAATTACAGTTAATACAAAAAATTGCTAATTATTGAGAACCCAACTGACCACAAACTCAAATGTTGATAATGTTCCACAAAACATAAGTTTAGTTCATCTTTCTCCACATAGGATTCTAAGCAACTGATAGGAATGTCAATCAAAAAAAAATGTTTTCCAGTTCAGAATTGCTAGCACAAGAATAGTCAAAAGATGAGCAAATCTATTGACTGGCCTGGTGATAAATTTATTGAAGAGATTATAGACTGGGAGAATTCCTTATTGTTACTATTTCTCACGAGAAGAGGCTTTTGTTTTATTTTAGTTTGTAAATGTGGACTTGGCTACTTAATGTTCTACTTTTATTCATAACCCCCTTGTGAGAAGTGGACTGATAATTATGGGGGTAAATACTTGTAATGTTGGCCTCAGTTCTATCCTTCTTTTGAGGTATGAGTGACCTCCAGGGACATTTATTTTTTTGTTGTTCCCAAAGATCTTTGTAGGAGAATATTTGTCTTATTCACAATAGGTTGACTAGGTGAGTAAAAGTATTTTGTGGATCAGTATTTTCAAGGATATTCGTAAATGACTGAAAGTCAGGTTTACTCACCTGAACAATATTAGTGTAATCAAGGTGATTTTGGCGCAGTCTTCCATGTTTTCATTTTATGCATAAATCTTTATAGATGTTAATGGGCTGGGTGGGTTACATTGATTGGGGGCTTCCCAAGAAATCACACCAGATATTAAACATAAGCAATTGGAAAAAAAATCAAACTAACAGGTTCTGATACTGGAGCACAGAAAGCAAATTACTAAATTTGTCCTTGAAACCAAATATTTTGGAAGTGTAGAAAAAGAAAGAATTCAGTTTTATGAATAAAACAGTGAGTAAAAACAGATGCCTTCCCTGCCCAAAGACAGGTTTTAGTTGAGAGAACTGATATCAGATTCATAACAACATACAGAGAATTATAATTGCAAAAGTTCTATTAGTTAAACCAACATAGGTGACAGGATTATGACATAATAAAAAATGGCAATTTTCTCCAAGAAATAAATTCTTCAGTGAGAATTTTTGTCTCCACCAGATATGGAGTGTCCAAGGTAATCTAAGTCTATAAATCAAATTTGAAGAATATGCTGGAACTATTTAAGTGAAAATTAGAGACAAGAATATTTCAGGCAAGGGGAATCTTGCCTTCCTTTCTTGTAGGAAAGTGAGACATACCATGTTTGTGAAGACAAAAGTGATATAACCCCAAAGACAATGCTCAAGTACCCTCTGAAATAATATTGGAGAGATTTATCAGGGAATAATAACATTCTTTAGTTTTATAGACCATGTCATGAGTTTGACATTTATTTTAAAGACATTTGGGATATACTAGAAAGTTTTTAGCAGCAGAGGGAATGGAGTAACATAATAAAATTTGGCTTTGAAGACAAATGATCATTGTGGCTATATTAAGGAGAATTAATTGAACAGGGGTAAGAGCTGACATGGGAAAATATGTTCAGAAGTTATATGAACTATAAAGATGAGAGGTGATGGGATGCAGAATAAAGAATAATAAATAGAAATACAGAGAAGGAAGTGAAATCAAGATATGTTGGCAGATGATTTAAAGAAATGAAAAATGAGTACCACATAGAAAATGAAGGTGAAGCAAACAAACAAACAAATTCTTAAATTTTGACTTGCAAAACTGAATAAATGGCATTACCAATAATTTAGAAAAGAGATGCAGAAGAAAATCCAGGTGCTGAGGAAATGTTCATGAGTGTATTTGTGCATAGATTCAGTTTAAAGCAATATCAAAGCCTCCAAGAATAGATTTCAAGTGGATATAAAGGTCTAGACTTGAGAGGAGATATAAGCTGAATATACAAAATGAGTCATTTAAATTTCAAATATTAATGAAAAAGCAAAAGAGATGTAATTTTGGAAAAGGGGAGTAGAGGTTGAAAAGAGAACCTGGGATCAAGTCTTGAAGAGTTGAATAGATAAAAAAAAATGAAATTGTAAAATAGAACGAGAAATAATAGCTAGAGAGCAAGAGGATGCAATGGGGACCTAGTGTCACTGAAGTTAAGTGAATAAATTATACTAAGAGGAAGAAATCAGTGAATGCTACCCAGGAGTCAAAGAGAAAAAAAATGAATTTACAATGATGACCTTAATGAGACCATGTGTCAGAAGCCAAACTGAAGTGAACTGAGCAGTGAATAGTGATGAAGTAGTCAATAGAGTGGTTCTTCCCAGAAATTTTCATGAAGAAGCATAAGAAAGAGATAAGGGACGGGTGAGTATCCAAGATTAGAGATGGGTGCTTGATTGTTGTTTTCTTTTGCAGCAAGATATGTGAAAACACTTAAAGGCAATAGACAGCATTCATTTGAGAGAAAGTCATTAATAAACACAGAAATAAACAAACAACAAGTAGCGTGTAATCCTAAGTGGTGGGAGAGCTGTGTCAAAACATAAGTGGCAGGATTAATCATACACAGTAAGAAGGGCATCCCTTCTATTACAAGAGAACACAAATTATAATTAGAAGTGTAATGTGAATTACAATTCCAAGTGCATTACAAAGTTTATTTAATAGAGGGACATTAGCAGAACTCATGCCCAGGGTCCAATGCCCTTTAATTGTTTTATTTAAAGATGATGACATTGCTTAATGAAGATGTGGAGGAAAATTTTAAGGGCCAAGAATTTCCTGAGAGCGAAAAATTAATTAACATTGGTAGAGAGTTTGGAATAGGGTGTTTTTTTTAAATAATAATAATAGAAAAGCCACAGAATAAAAACTTCAGTTTTGTAACCATGGATTTGTAATGATACCAAATACGTAAGTTGCTTCAGCAGATATCAGCTAGACAGACACAGGTATAGTTAAAATGCATTCAATCCATATGTTGAGTTTTGCTAAAAGGATGGGATAAAAAATATAATGAAAAAGGAGTTTTATCAATATTTTATAATTTAAGATAAAGTCAACAATCCTAGGCAATAAATATAGAGGTTCAGAAACCCGATTGTTAGAGTCTGTAAACAAGTCAGGATGGCGCCTGGCATTTTGCCAGGGGGAGTGGTTTGTGAGGTGGCGCCAGCGAGCCATTAAGTGTGGCGATTCCTTATTGGTTGACTGCTGTATCTAGTTTATGTTAATTAAGATAAGCTGTGTGGAATGTATAAATACCTCTGTTGTCCTACAACAAACGGCTCCCACTCCTGCTGTATCAATGTACACAAGTTGTTCGTCACCCCCTGGTTATTTTGCTGCAGCTGGACTGCGGCAAAGGATGGTACAGAAACAGGAGTTGAGCCTAGATGTGGCTATAGAGTCAATAATCTTCATGGCATGCTATGTTTCCTAAAATAGTGAAGAATTAATGCAATAATAAATTAAATGCATAAGATGTTGCACAAAATAGACTTGAGCAAAGAAATGTTTGGAAAAGGTAGAGCAATGATGAAATTCTTAATTCAGCTTGAAAAGACCAAAGTGGAAGTATTTAGACAAAATGGCAATTCTTTAGGTTGTGGGTAGGATTGATAGAGGGTCCAAGAGTGCTTAGCCATAAAGAAGTCAAAAAATGCCTTCTTCACTTAGAAGTCAAAATACATATTTAAACTATCCAGCATGAAGCCAGCTTTAGTATAAAGAAATATTACAAGGCAGGTGCCAACATCTTTGTTGAATCATGAGGAATGGCAAAGAAGCTGACAGATGGCAGTGAAAGAAGGACACAGCATATTCTGTGAACCAAGCATTTTAAAAGGCAGGCAGTCTTGACCTGGGAGATGCAGAACATGCAAGGATGATGGAAATCATCTCCATCTTCAAACCCTGAGCTTGAAGTATGCTGAATACACATCTGCTTTTTTCAAGAGAGGCAAGATAAAAAGCAATTTCTCAGAGAAAAACTGTATTCTATTAAAGTTAGAAGACTACAGAAACATCCAGAGAGGAAGTATTAAAATTGAGTTTGGATATTATGATAAGAAATATGATTTTCTAGGTTATGCACTGAAGGTAAATTATTGTGTGTGTACAGATCCTTGTGAGTAGGTTTATGAGGCAGTTTTTTATATCAAAATAACTTAGTCTCTCAGGTTATGTTCTTCTGAAATGAAGGCAGGTATCTGAGAGGATATGTTTGCACTGATATACAAAAGGAAGAGCTGGCTGCAGAGGCTGCAAGGTTCCAGGATCCCCTGGACTGGATGTCTGAAGGAGAAGAATGTTAAGAGGTTGGTCATATCTGATAGTAATTAATAGATTCAAAAGTCACAGAGGTAGACCCTAGTCTTTACCACTTTGGTAATTCTCTAAGAGTCTTTGAGGTGGGGTGGTAGGTTGTCTTCCATAGCAGCTAACCATAAGGGCCACAATTCTGTCATCACTTGTGTTTAATGAGAATGTCTTCCTCTAAGTTTTCTTTTATCTCCTAAACTTTGGAAAGTGGCATCTTGAAAAATGTTAAGACAGATGATGCAAAGTGTCCTAACCACAAAAGTGGTAACTGTGAGGTTATGATTATGTTAATCACCTCAATTTAATCATCACACAATGTATACACACAGTTGTGTAGCAATTCATGATACATTTTGAGAGATGCATCACTAGATGGCTTCGTTGGTCTTTGAACAACCAATGGAAATAGAGATACTTCCACAAACCTAGTGGCTACATGCCCATTACTCCACATGGCCTCTGAAGCAATCAAAAGACACAATCAACACAAGATGCATGAGGCTGCTTCCAAAGCAGTAGGACACTCTGTTTTACAATACACTTTTTTATAATTAGAAGGATTACTGAAGCCTTTAAAATAATGAAAAAGAATAATGTGTAGTAAATGCATAAACCAGTTACAGCCATTTACTATCATTGTCAAGTGTTGTGTACTGTATTTAATCATATTTGCTATAGTTTTATACAATTGGCAGCACAATAAGTTTATCCTGCAGGACCATCCTCTCTTTTCTAGGTTACAACTTTTATTAAGAAGTTGGAAGAAGCAGGGTTCTACACCCTAGATACTGAGGTTCTTAGTAGTAATCTTTTAATTTGCCTTTTTTTTTTTTATTGGTACTGGGGATCATACCCAGGACTTGTATCTCTGCCAGGCAAATGCTGTACTCCAGCCCTCTTTGCTTTTTTTTAATTGTAGAGTCCTCTCCTCTACAGAATAAACAAGTCTTTGAAAAGAGGTGATATTCAGTGTTGAGATACAGAGTGATTCTGCACCAGCCACCACTGCTCTCTCAAAAACTCCTAAAGCTGTTGCTAGGCTTATTGTCCCTGTCAGTATCATTTTTTACCATGACACTTCCTTCCCTCTGTGTCCTTCTCAGGACACCACCGCCCACCATGCCACCCCTGAGATAAAATATAATGCTCAATCTGTCAGTTGTACTGGATTATTTTTGAATGAGATTCAAGCGTTTCACCATTGAATTCATGGGCCCTAAGTAAAATCTGGTAATTTGAATATCCTTAAATATTCAGCAAAAATTGAAGAAGGTTATCATTTCCTGCTGTAGATGGTGTTATTTAGATGGTGTTCAAAATAAATGAGCATTGTTTCTAACGAAGAATCACTCTTAAATAATTTACCAACTTTATCAGTTTTTGGTATCCTTATAAAAAGACATCATTAAAATATTAGCCTCTTATATAGGATGCTCCCACTGAGTAATCTGGCCACATTTTGCATAAACTTTTATGTCATCAGTTGACCCTCTTCTGGCCTGAAGAGATTGAGTTTGCTATAAGTGTTTTTGTGCAATTCTTCAGTTTTATAACAAATACCTAACCTGATCATTTTTCTCCCTCCTCTAAAATGGCTAAAGTCACTATTTTCCTTTCAGTTCCAAGCTACAACTTTGATTTACCATCAGAACAAAATATGGATAAGCTGAAATAGATAGAGAACTAGTGCTCCACACCAACAGACTGAGAAGAAAACACATACACACATGTAGTGTTTGTTATCAGCTTCATCTGAGCAGAGCCGAATGGAACATTAACTTCAACCTCCTCACCTCACTGAGCCTGGGCTAAAGCTTTCAAGCGCAGTGTGATTTTGAACTCCATTAGTCTCCTATACTCAGGCTGTGAGAAGATTCATTCTCATGCAAGGTCTGCAACTGGTTGCTAATAAAATCCTACCCTGACAAATAAATGGACTGTAATATAACCTGCTTCAGGGCAGTGAAATCTCAGCCACTCAAATATGATCTGTAGCAAAGCAATACGCAGCTTTCTTCTGTTCCCCCAGCAACTCCTGCAGAATGCTCCTCTATCCCTTTGCTTGTCCAAATTTCTCCATTAATGAACTTAAAAACATAAATCGCCCACCACCGAATCACAATGTCCTTTCGTTATGGTGTATAAAGGACAATTTCAAACAAGATAGCTATTGAGTTTAATACAAAGCCCCTGTTAGAGCAGTGCAAATAAAATTTTAGGATTTTTTTATATTAAACAACATAATGGAAATTGAATCAGATAAAGCAAAGAATTTTCCTTAATAAGCTGAAACACAACATGTTCTGTGTCTTTTATGTTTATTTGTGAATTTTAATAAACTAATACCCTCAATGAAGCAAACGGTAGCATCGACTTATCCAAAGTTTGTTATTACAATTTACTGAATTATGAAATGCATAGTAAGGAAGTGGGAAACAGATATAAAAAAGAGATAAGGCAGAGGGGAAATGAAAGGAGATTGGGAGGGTTCTTCCTATAGCATATTCTTCCTTACTTTTCTCTCAGGGATTCTGTGAGGCTCAAATGAGATAATGTTTGTGAAATTGCATTATACATTATGGAACAATAGACAGATGCATGACATTATTTTTACCAAATAGAATACACTCATTTCTTAATAGAAATGATCGTTCACTAAATTCCATATCTGCTATAAATCTAATAGCATAAATGCTGTTAGAAATAAAATGCTATTGTATTACAAAGGGAAAAAATTCTAATGCATAATTAATGTTTAGAGAATTTACATTGTCCTCACAGTTATAAATTATAATGTTCCTTTATCCATGGTAAACCTGCCGAAATAGCTCAACTGGTACTCACTGAGGGTAAGTTTTTTTCTTGCTCATTTCATGTTAAAGCATGCCTAGGTGCCATCTTACCATAATTTCGCTGTTTTCTAGAGTTCTAACATGAATTCAGCTTAGAGTTATGCAACCTCCGTGTGAGGCTTAGATGAAGTGGCCGCAGTCAATGGAAATGTTATCAACAAAGCAGCACTTCATGAGAATGGACACTTACAGAGAGACAGGAGATAACAGAAGCAAAAAAAGAAAGGATGAGCAGAAGCAGAATGTTCACTCATGGCAGGCTTCCTATGGAAGTACAGCCCTGAAGGAGGAAAAAGTGTGAGTTGATGAAAAACAGGAATGGGGGCATGTAGCACCATGCAACAATCCAACATGCACAGGATAATTTACATGAGATCTATGCAAGATCATCTGTTTCCTCTTTATCCCTGCTAGACAAGAAATTATCCCTAAAGGAGATTGGTAAGAAAATAAGTTGTAGACATTATTTAAAACCTTCAAGAACGTAGAACTTTTCAAGGTGAAACAACAAGTTTATTTTAGCTTAATTGAAAGTACTGGATGTGATCTTGCATAGATCACTTATGATCTCCAAATCTTGGTGTGTTCAGCTATAATATGATGATGACAATAATCACGTGATCATGTTATCTTTATGAGCTGTTCAAGGATTACTAGATATTATCATTTATCAGATGTGAGGGTTAGTTTAATGTGTCTAATTGATGGGCCTAAGAGGAATCCAATCATCTGGTACAACATCATTTCTGGGCATGTCTGTGAGGATATTTCTGGAAGTTAGTACAGCCAGGTGTTCCATAAAAAATTTTAATTCAATAAAGATCTGTATATATCATGGTAGTCCCACAAAATTTTCTCACCTAGTGACATCATAGCTGTTTTAGTTTGTGTAAGTGTACAACAGTGAAATTGCCAAATTACATACTTCTCAGAAGGGACCCCATTGTTAAGCAACAAATACACAGTTGTATATAAACCAGACTAAGCAAGGCAACTAATGGGCTTGCCATTATCCTATCCATTGTTGAGGGTTTAAATAGAAAAAAAGGCTGTGGAAGGTTAACGAGCTCTCTGCCAACTGAGTTAAAACATGGATCTTTTCGTGTCTTCGTGTCTTCAGCACTCTTCATTCTTATGCCTTCCAACTATACCACTGGCTTTCCTGGGTCCCCAGCTCTCAGACAGCAGACCACGGGACTTTTCTGTCTCCATGTCAGGTGAGCCAATTCCTTATAATAAATTTATCTGTGTATCTATCTAGCCATCCATCACACTTCTTCTGTTTCTCTGGACAACCTGACCATTAGAGAAAACATTCAGTAAGAAGTGAAATCGTGTGCTCGCTTTGGCAGCACATATACTAAAATTGGAATGATACAGAGAAGATCAGCATGGCCCCTGCACAAGGATGACACGCAAATTCATGAAGCATTCCATATCAAAAAGAAGAAGAAGAAGAAGAAGAAGAAGAAGAAGAAGAGGAGGAGGAGGAGGAGGAGGAGGAGGAGGAGGAGGAGGAGGAGGAGGAGGAGGAGGAAGAAGAAGAAGAAGAAGAAGAAGAAGAAGAAGAAGAAGAAGAGGAGGAGAAATAGAGTTTGAAAAAGATAAAAATCATGTTGTAGAAAATAAAGTTTCCTCTCTTGTTTTAAAGTTCATTATATTTGAATCATGTATGAGTCATAAGTCACAGTAGTTATTTTACTTGGAGGATTTTTAAGGATAAAAACATTCCATGAGAAAGAAAACAAACTTAGTCATTTCAGAAATATCCTCAAATCTAGGATACGTATTGCTTGTGTGTTTTTGTATATAATATTTAACTTATTTGGACCTAATAAAATTATTATGTTAAGGAATACTATCTTGGTAGAGATGAAAGGGAAAAAAAACAGGTAAGGGATGTAAACAGCCATATTCATAGAAGGGACAAGATATATTTCACTCTCCTTCCCTCTCTTTCACTTAAAAAATGTCATAGGAGAAAATGTCACATCATGAACTTCATTTGTGTCAAAAAAGAACAAAGCTGGAGACAATGAAGTAGAGCAAAACACTGGATGAAATAAAATGTTATGTATTCACACAGAGACACATACAAACACTTACATATGTATATGAATGCATTCTTTTAAAATAAATTTTGATAAAAGAAAGAATAATTAGCAGAAGGAAAACTCTGCCAGAATGCAGATATTGACCAGATATTCCTTAGAGGAACTGTCTGGTCCACGATCACATCAATGTGAACCTTTATAACCTGATGTCCAGGGGATATTAAATATAGATATGAATATCTCTTTAAGTTGGTAGCACTCATCAGGGAAAATTGTTTAGCTTCCTTCAAGCAGAAAAGAAAAAATCTATTTTCAAATCTTAATTAGAAAATTTGAGGTCACTTAATGTTAGAGTGTGCAAAACATTCTTCTTAGGAACTCTACATTCAACATAGGTTTTTGTGATGGAGGAAGGAAATAATATATGGAAGTTCTTTTTTTGATTTTTTTATAGTTGTAGATGGACAGAATGTCTTTATTTTATTTGTTTATTTTTATGCGGTGCTGAGGATAGAACCCAGTGCCTTACACATGCAAGGCAAGTGCTCAGCCATTGTGCCACTGAGCTATAGCCCCAGCCCAGGAAGTTTTTTTTTTTTTTTTATAAGAGTTTTTTGTTTTGTTTTGTTTTGTTTTTAACACACCTATCAATGTCAATATCTGGCAATACTGTCTCAGAAAAAAATCCATAATGTATGAAAAAAGACCCACAATGATCTACATGTGGCATTACTCCTCAAATTGATCAGATTACAATCTGAAATACTTCATAAAATTATTGTTTTTGGTATCAATTCTTTATAATTTAGGATTACCATTTTTTACAAAAAAAAGAAACAAGAATAAAAGGAACACTTAAATATTACCATCAAACAGGTGCTGAAGGGTCCTACACAAACTTTAAATGAAGTACTGGTGGCTTTGGGGATTGCTGCTGTCAGCTCCTGGTTTTTTATAATCAGTCTTATGAATAACTAGGCTTTTATTTGTTTATTAGTCTTCTTGATTCACAGTAGTTCTTTTGACCACAATCCATAGTCAAGTGACTATGTCCATCCGAGTATGAATTCATTTTCTTTTTTTTAGTTGTTGATGGACCTTTATTTTATTCATTTATTTATATATGGTGCTGAGAATCGAACCCAATGCCTCACACATGCAAGGCGAGTGTTCTACCACTGAGCCACAACCCCAGCTCTGACTATGAATTCTTTAAGAAACTCTCTTTACTTGCTTGGCAATGAATTCTCCCTTTGGGCTTAGTGAATGTGTTTATCAAGCAAATATAAGAAATAATTAACATATGAATCTTGGATTAAGAAGTTTATTTCCCCAATACCTAAGTAAACTATGAACTAGCTGTGTAGAGTACATACATGTATATAAGAAGAAATCAGGGAATGATTAAATATGAAATTAAAAGTCAAGACACACCCTTGGTTACAAAGGACTATGTATCATTTAAATGTGATTAGTAGATTTTGAAGGATATGAAACACTGAATCATATACCAGATTTTGCTTTGAGATTTTACACACACACACACACACACACACACACACACAAATAGCATAGGTAACTGAGGCATTATCTCTTGTTAACCTTAACACTCAGTATAAAATACATCATACGTTTACTCATGTTCTCATTTGACAGCATTGCTACAGATGTCTAAGCTATTTGGGATCAAATGTAAGAAAATAAAAAGGTTTACAGCAGTGATTTGTGGTTCACCAACAAGCATCTTTTAATGTTGCTCTTCATTGGCCTTTCCACCTGGAAAGATTTGCTACTAATCTGCATTTTTTAAGAAAGTCATTTATTTTCCTATTTATTTAAATGTAAAACACATTTTCTGAGCAGACTTTGTGCCATTATGTAAATATAACTTTTCTTCTCACAGTAAGTGGAAATCACTTTTCCTAACGTTTTTTTGACTCTAGCTAGCCAAGGCAGGCTTTCTATTGCTAAGTATATGGTGTTCTGTTGGCTGTTTTGGAAAGCAGACATCACTTGTATATTCCCAATTGCCCCTTTAGTAACTCCTGGGTAGCCTGAGAATGCACAAGCCCAGGTTTTGAAAAAGTGGCTTACAGTATGTTGACAAAACAAATACTAACTTGGATACATGAAGAATCCAGGGATAAACTTTAAAAGGGGAATTATTATTTTCATACTTAAAAACCCTAAAATTTTATACTTTAGGAGTATGAATAAAGGTTGTAATAAATAACAGTAACACATTTTCAAAAGATAATAGCTTATTTTTTTATTTTGAAAACCAATGCCATATATATTATTATACTACATCAAATGTGGAATTTCTCATAAACCCATCATTTCATGATCTGCAAAAGGAAGGGAGTGACCTTTTCTTTGGTACAATGTTATCATGTACTGTTGCAATCTTTGTTATATAAGCTTTAATATAAAATTAGGAAGTAATTGCACTTGAATGCAATTAGGAATTATGTGAGAATTAAAAAAATAATAACCAGGTATTTATTGAATGATAATCTCTGTTCATCTCCATTTTTCATATTGAAATATCTACATTGAATCTAGAATGCCACTGTTAGTTCTCTAAAACATATTTTAAGTCTAAGTTTTTAAAGTTAAAAATATAGCATTGTACTTCAATAGTGTTTAAATGTCTAGATGGATGTATATTCATATAAATTAGATACATAAATAGATAAATCCATGCACTATAACCATGAGATTAAAGAAAAAAGAAAAATGTTTTCTATATGTGCTACTATGTATATTTTTTCATCTCATTCAAAATAGATGGTAGAATACATTTCATAGGAAAATGGGCTTTGGATTAGTAACAAAAACTTTATTTCATCTCTAAAGCCTCCTTTTGTCAACATCATTATAGTATAAGCTACAATGGAATGACTATGCTCTATAACAGGTTATTTCAAAAATTATTTTACTGTGAAAACTAAGCATTGAATCAAGGGTGAAAATTGAATTTTCTTAAGAAATGCAATTCAGAAAATATTATTTATGGCTTCTCTGGTATAGATTTAATGATAATTAAATGTGTATGCTGTAATAAAATGGTCAAGATCAGAAGTCTAAAATTCTATAAATGTAAGATTCTTGGTACTATGAATAATACAATGTAAGCTCACCCCCAACTTACTCAATGGCTTTGAGCAAAATACTTGAATATTAGTGTCTCTGTTTTTTCATTGATCTTTTGGTACAATTCTAGATCTAACATTCTCTTCTATACTGCCTTTTATCACAATGCAAACAATCATTTTTATTCCCCCTTCTCTTTTTGAACTCAGAGACTAGCAGAACACTTCCTTTTTTTCTTTTTTTGATTGAGAGATAAAATTGTATGTGTTAGCAACGTGAGCTTTAGAACTATACATGCATAGAATGGTTGAATAAAGCCAATTAATAAATGCATTACTTCATATAGTTATCTAAAGGATGTTTTGTTACCTATGTTGGAGAAAGAGATGGATTATCTCCACAGAGGAAGATTAAACTCCATTCTAGAATACTCCATTCTAGAATACCTACAGTGAATCACATGACAGCCCATTATAAAAATGTTCTGTTGTTCTCTTCTCTTTCAGTTTGAATATTCATTTCTTCAATAATATACCTAGTCCCCATGACTTCTGCCCAAAAGCTTTTACTAAATACATTATATTATGCCATATCCAATGATTAACAAATATTCACACAATCTCTTAGAGGAATGTAAAATCTGGTGTTGACTCATCCAGTGTCTCACAAGTCACAGGAAACAAAGGAAACAAGCCGAGAATGCATGTTCTGCTCTGGGCACTGGCGTTGGCTATTATGTGAAAGTTATCCTTTCTTTCTTTCCACAGTTGATATTCAGTAAAAGAAATACTCCTTGACAGCACAGCCCCTCTCTCTGCTCACTTCAGCTACGTAAATACAAAGAAGCTGTGAAAGAGGTCAGAAACAAAGCCCATATCTATCATTCTTTTAGTTCCTCAAGCTGATGCTTATAGCTCCCTGGCTGGAAGCTATTTCAGTTTTCTTTCCAAGGCTTTCATACCCCTAAGATTATATGCCTATGACCTAAACTGAGAAATGCCACTGAAAGTGTCACAGGAAGAGGTATTTCAAGAGTGTTTCAGAAAGAAGTTGCAAAGATATTAAAATCATCTTTCTCATAGTGAGTGTTGTGAGTTTTGCATCCTTTCCCTTAAGCAGTAGTAGAAAATGTAAATGAGGAAGTATTCTTTATACTCTGGCATGGCAAGAACCTGGCAGACAGTATAGAAGAGTAATGAACTAAGGACATGCTCCACAGAGAGGGTATTTGTGGGAGCTTTGGCAGCACAGGAATTGCAGAGTCACCCTAGTAGTGTAATCATACATACATATAGGGTAATAATGTCTGTCTCATTCCACCGTCCTTCCCATCCCCACAGCCCCACCCCTTCCCTCACTCTTCCTCTACACAAACCAAAGTTTTAGGATATTTTAGTTGTTCTATGTTAATTTTTTTATACTGTGCCTATATTAAATATCAAACACAAAGTGTAGAAAATTTTCTTACAATGTTAAGTATGTTCAGATTTAAAGAAACATTTATAGATATTAGAACTTTGCTTCTAAATTTGCACTTCTTCACGTATTCATTAGAATAACTATTATGTTTTACAATTGTTTGTCATTTGCCTTTCATTTTTATTAATATTTTCTGTGTTTTTGCATATCTACTAAATGGCTAATTATTTTCTGTTTAGTAAAGCAATCTTTGTATTAAAGTTGTTGATCCCTATGGTGTATATACCTCCAACGTGCTTTTGATTTTTAGTTTGTTTAACAACATTTCCTGTTACATCTGGCATTACTAATCTTCCCAAAGGGGAAACAATAAATAAAAAATGTTTTAAAAAGATAGGGGGAGCTTTTCATTTTTGAGTTCACAGAGCAATGACATTTTTCCTATTCACACACTGGTAAGCTGATTGTTATGTTGTTTTGACAAGTGTAAGGAAATGCTTTCAGCTCCTTCAGCAGCAGGTGGGCTGCTACTCTGATCTTGCAGAAGGAAAAGCATCACACCTCCCAGGCAACACAGGCTGACTTTTTTCCTGCCATGATCTTATTTTCCACTTCCAGTTAGTCTTGAAATTCCTAGCCCCGAACACCAGCTATCATAGCTATTTTACTGCTCTAGGAGTCTTCAAATGACACACATACATGTGCATTTGTGATAGCACTAGAATGCCAAGTCTATAATTATTCATTTACAGCTATTTCTTCCCAAGAAACCAGAAAATTCTGAGGAACATCATGTATTTTTTAAAATTTTTACTCTAATGAGATGCCTAGGATAGAAAAGGTGCCCAATTAATGTTAAATGAATAGCATAATTGCATAATTAGTTCAATGACAAGAAGTAATTAGAGAGTAAACTACAGAGGGACAGTAATGAAGAGGAAATATATAATTATACTGCTCTCTCATGACATGGAAAGATGAGCAACTCATGACATTTGCAGGCACCAAACAAAGAGAAACTGTGCCGTGTCACTCAATTATGTCCTCAGACAGAAGGGAGACTGGCTGGGCTTCAAGCAGCCTGTGTATTTACTCAAGCTTCTGCTCCTCTGTGTGACATGTTCCCATCAAAATAGCTTTACTGCTAGCAGAACCAGCCTAGCAATATGAAGGCTTTGCCGTCTGTGGGCCATGGCCCCTTTCCAACCTGCTTTCTCATATTTCTACAATTATGATTGTAACAAAAAAAGGAGCCGAATCCTTGAAGGAAGTGCAATGCTATATCCCATGTCATATATAAAGACCCTCAAAGATGTTACATATACCTCTTGACAGCTCACACATTTTAACACAAGGGGTGGTCTAATTGATCAGTATCCTCTGACAATCAGGTCGGCTGTACCATACAGGCTTTCAAAAATAAAACATGGAAAATAAGAACTAACAAACATAAGATATACACTAACATAAAATACTGTAATCCTTAAGCAAAAAGGAAAAATGATTTTTTCAATATAAAAGAACATTAAATCTTCTTTGGTACCGGAGACTGAACTGAGGGCACATGACCACTGAGCAACATCCCTAGCCCTATTCTGTATTTTATTTAGAGACAGGGTCTCACTGAGTTTCTTAGTGCATCACTGTTGCTGAGGCTGTCTTTGAATTTGAGATTCTCCTGTCTCAGCCTACCGAAAAGAACATTAAATCTGAAAAAGGTAAAGAGTAAGAATTTTTGTGAGTGCTACTAAAAATAATAGGTATACTATTATGTTTGTCATAAGATCATTGTGATATTAACAAGATAGTTATAGTCCAAAATATCATCATAAATCAAACCCTACATGTGAAGTATCTATGATTAATCCATTAGCAATGATCTAGAAGGACAAGTTGGGAATTATTCCTTAGATAAGAGAGAGTTGAGTGATATTCCATTGTGTATACATACCACATTTTTTTTAATCGATTCATCTATTGAAGGGCATCTAGGTTGGTTCCACAGTTTAGCTATTGTGAATTGTGCTGCTATAAACATTGATGTGGCTGCATCCCTATAGTATGGTGTTTTTAAGTCCTTTGGGTATAGACCGAAGAGAGGGATAGCTGGGTCAAATGGTGGTTTCATTCCCAATTTTCCAAGAAATCTCTATAACGCTTTCTATCATTTTGTTGACCATAGGCAGTGCTGGGCTCAGAGTTCTGTCCCCACTTCTCTATCTCAGGCTCCCTAACTATAAAAGGGTGGGATTAATTGCTAATTTTCTTCTAACTGGGCTAGAGATAAATGAAAACTAAAGTTTCAAAAAGGGGCTGAGAGTGTAGCTCATTAGTAGAGTGCATGCTTAGCATGTATGAGACCCTATATTTAATTCCCAGCACTAGGAAACAAAAAGGTTGCAAAGAACCAAACCTTAGTCCTTAGGCTTTTATTTATTTATTCTAGTTTTTCATGTATGACAGCAGAATGCTTTTCCATTCATAGTACACATATAGAACACAATTTTCATGTCTGTAGTTGTGCACAAAGTAGAGTCACATCATTTGTGTCTTCATACATATACCTAGGATAATGATGTCCATCTCATTCCACCACCTTTCCTACCCTCATGCCTCCTCCCTTCCACTTCCTCCCCTTTGCCCTATCTATAGTTCCTCCATTCCTCCCATGCTCCCCTCTCACCTCCATTATGGATCAGCATCGACATATCAGAGAATACATTTGCTCTTTGTTTTTTTGGGATTAGCTTACTTCATTTAGCATGATATTCTCCAACCGCATAGATTTACCTGTGAATGCCATGATTTTTATTCTCTTTTAATGCTGAGTAATATTCCCTTGTGTATATATACCACAGTTTATTTATCCATGTATCTATTGAGGGGCATCTAGGTTGGTTCCACAGTTAGCTATTGTGAATTGTGCTGCTATAAACATTGATGTAGCTGAGTCACTGCAGTGTGCTATTTTTAAGTCCTTTGGGTATAGACCAATGAGTGTGATAGCTGGGTCAAACAGTGGTTCTATTCCAAGTTTTCCAAGGAATCTCCATACTATTTTCCATATTGGCTGGACCAATTTATAGTCCTACCAGCAATGTATGAGTGTACTTTTCCCCCCAATCCTCGCCAACACTTACTATTGTTTGTCTTCATAATAGCTGCCATTCTGACTAGAATGAAATGAAATCTTAGAATAGCTTTGATTTGCATTTCTCTAATTGTTAGTGATGATGAAGATTTTTTTCACATATTTGTTGGTTGATTGTATGTCATCTTCTGAGAAGTGTCTTTTCAGGTCCTTGGCCCATTTATTGATTGGTTGTTTTCTTTGGTGCTTAGCTTTTTGAGTTCTTTATATACCCTAGAGATAAGTGCTCTATTTGATGTGTTAAGGGTTAAGATTTGCTCCCAAGATGTAGGTTCTCTACTCACCTCATAGATTGTTTCTTTTGCTGAGAAGAAACTTTATTTTGAATCCATCTCATTTATTGATTCTTGATTTGAATTCTTGTGCCAAAGGAGTCTCCACATGATGAAGATTAGGGCCTACTTTTTCTTGTATTAGACCCAGGGTCTCTGGTTTTATTCCAAGGTCCTTGATCCATTTTGAGTTAAGTTTTGTGCATGGTGAGAGATAGGGATTTAATTTCACTTTTTTTTTTTTGCATATGGATTTCCATTTTTCCCAGCACCATTTGATGAAGAGGCTATCTTTTCTCCAATGCATGTTTTTGGTGACTTTGTCTAATATAAGATAAAAATGTGGCATATATACACAATGGAATGTTACTCCACAATAAAAGAGAATAAAATCATGGCATTTGCAGATAAATGGATGGAGTTAGAGAAGATAACACTAAGTGAAGTTAGCCAATCTCAAAAAAACAAATGTTTTATCTGAAATAAGGAGGCTGACTCATAGTGGCTTAGGGAGGGGGAGTGTGGGAGGAATAGATGAACTCTAGATAGGGCAGAAGGGTGGAAGGAGAAGGGAGAAGATATGGGGTTAGAAATGATGGTGAAATGTGGTGGACATTGTGATCCAAAGTACATGTATTAAGACACAAATTGGTGTGAATATACTTTGTATATTCACAGAGATATGAAAAATTGTGCTCTATACCTGTAATAAGAATTGTAATGTATTACACTGTCATATATTAATAAAAAAGAGAGAGCTTGCAGTCCAGAACTTTTCATTTGAACTCATACTGCCTTTTATTGAACATGCATGTATTAATCATAATATAATAACAACTCAAAATATACATAATACAACTGATGTATAAAAATAGACCAGACATTGTTATAAATGGAGACTAGTCATTTATATCTCCAATTGGATTTTTCAGAAGGAAAAAAATTCCATTTAGGCATTAGCCATGTTCAGTTTTAAACAATCTCATTCTTCTGATGTTAAAATTGTAAACATAGAAGAAAAAATGATGTGCCTTCTTTCTCCTGGGATTTCACACAAATTTAACAAAGACTCAATGCCTGAGACATGCACACTAGCTTCAACAATACTCTAATTCACACATAAGTCCAAATCTACTAAATGAGAAAGGATTCACAAATTTACAGAAGAAATAGATCAAAATAAAAGATCTTATAAAGTCTAGTTAATATGGTTTCCCAACATGAACAGTAGATCCTCAGAGTAAACTGAAAATTCACTAGTTCTAACAATGGAGACCATGGCAAGAGAATATAGCAAAGAATTCTATAAACACGATTTCATCAAGTCTGCAGAGACAAGTAAGATAGAACTGAACCAGAAAGTGACTGGAAAACACATTTTTGTGAAAAGTAGAATATTTCTTTGCTAGTATATAGAAAAGACACTGCATCTTTACCAATCCTGTCCTTTGAAGTTTGCTGGGGGGAAAAAAAGTTAAGAAAGACATACCATAATACCTAGTCACAATGTAAAATTCTGTTTTCATGAGAGGTTGAACTGGTTCATCACTCATGCAGACCTCCCTCAAATAGTTGGTACAGAAAAATCCCATCACTTTCAAAGATGAGCAGTATTACTAGATGCATAAGCCATAGATCTATCAAAGAATGGTACTTTAAATAGGGGGAAAGAGTAAGAATGAAAAGAGAAAATGAGGAAAAATATAAGGACGTTGGGAAATGTTAACAAAGAGAAACTGGAAATTATGACCTGATTCTTTTGAGTTAGACATCAGCACCTTCTCTCCACATATGGTATGCCTGTCCTATGCACGTGTTTCTATGAAGGCCTTACTAGGGCATTTAGGACTGGAAAATTTGTGGTGGTAATTGCTGGCACAGAGCAGGCAGCTCTATACTGTCTTCCCTCTGGTATTATTTAATTTACATATTATATGATTTATTTAATTTTCATATCACAACCATTATGATATTTAGTAGATGTTGTAAACAGCATCATCACCGTTTAACTTCATCCATTCCTCTCTCTAGGCCTCTTCCTTCAGCATCCTAAGAAGATTTAAATCTCTTTCCTCTAGAATCAGAATGATGTCAACCCTCCTTCTTCCTCATGGATCATTGAAGATTTCTATGCTCCAGTGTATTTCAGGCTTGGTTTCTCTCATAATTTATTCTTTACACTTAAAAAAAAAAACTTCTTCTCTGCAGAGGAAAATACTTATTGGAGACCATGGCTGTCTGTGTGTATTGAAAAATCCTGTTTTTAAACCCAACCTGCATGATGACTTTCCTTAGGTTTTCACTGCAGTAGAACACCAAGGCAACTGGGAGCAAGCATCTATTACCAGGAATACAAGTATTTCTGTTTAATATGTTCAAAAATAGTATCCAATATCATAATGATTAAAGTTTCATTTGAAGTGAGCATTTGAATGAATGAATATCACAATAAAATAACTTCTTATTTAGTAATACAAAACTTCCAGAACATTGATGAGGCAACTTTACCATCTCAAACATATATATTTAATTGTAACTACGTAAATTAAAAATATTTACTGTAGTTAAACTTTTATACCAAGCACAGCTTACAGAAAAATAAGACATACTTACCTTCTTTCAATTATTTTTTCCTCAACTATCCTAGAGTTTAAGGTTGGTCTCCAATTACCAATCTGCATTTTTTTATTTCTTGTACTTGCAATTTAGCTAAGTGCTAGAACTAGCTCCATAAATATTTGTACATTTAACCCACTAAATTGCATATTTGTTTATCACTATTAAGTACTAGACACTGTATTAGGGAGAATGAAGCCTTTTGACAGTATTTAAGCCTGGCTTCTATTCTACAGAAAACTAAAGTTAGTGCCATCCTTTAAATTATACAAAAAAAAAAAATTCTTTGAATGTGTTTCTTTAAATGTCAGCATGTGGATTCTCAATGCTAAGATTATCTTTGTGGTCTATTCACCTGATATTGTGATGATATCAATGTAGTGTTCCTTTTGTCTTTTTAAGATGAGTTGAGAAGTACTCCCCATAATCTTAGTTTTTTTCCTATTTAGGTGTCAAAATCATTACAACTATCATTCCATGTAGTTTTATTTCTGTCCCTGACACTGAAGAATTTTCTCCCCTAAAGATGAAACTGGAGTTCTCAGTGGCATATTTTATGCTCACTTAGACTGTGTGCATGAGTCTTCCATGCTACCAAACTCCCTTCTCCCCAAGTCATAATTATTTTTTCTTGAAGGGAGGATACAAAGACTTTCAGGTGCCTGAGAAATTGCAGAGCAAATAGAGAAAAAAAGAGCCTTGAGCAGGTAATCAATTTTCTGGGTTGGAATCTTAATTGATTAATTATATGAATGTGTGCAAGGATGAGGAAACTTCTCTAGTATCTGTTTCTCCCTCATCTTTCTCTTTACATGAGGTTAATGTTATTTAACTCATAGAGATACTGGGAGATTATTTGTTTTTTTGGTGCTTAGCTTGTTGAGTTCTTTATATATCTGAGAAATTAGTGCTCTATCTGATGTGTGAGGGGTAGGCTCCCAGTATGTAGGCTCCCTGTTCACCTCACAGATTATTTCTTTTGCTGAGAAAAAAACTTTTTAATTTGAATCCATCCCATTTGTTGATTCTTGGTTTTAATTCTTTGCTATAGGCATCTTATTAAGGAAGTTGGGGCCTAGCCCCATGTGATAAAGATTAGAGCCTACTTTTTTTTCTATTAGATGCAGAGTCTCTGGTTTAATTCATAGATCCTTGATCCATTTTGGGTTAACTTTTATGCATGGTGAGAGATAGGGATTCAATTTCATTTTGTTGCCTGTGGATTTCCAGTTTTCCCAGCACCATTTGTTGAAGATATCAATCAACAAATATATGAAAAAATGCTCATCAGATCTAGCAATCCGATAAATGCAAATCAAAACTACTCTAAGATATCATCTCACTCCAGACAGAATGGCAGCTATTATGAAGACAAACAACAACAAGTGTTGGCAAGGATGTGGGGAAAAAGGAACACTCATAAATTGCTGGTGGGACTGCAAATTGGTGCAGCCAATAAAAAAAGCAGTGTGGAGATTCCTTGGAAATCTGGAATGGAACCAACATTTGACCCAGCTATTCCTCTTCTTGAACTATACCTAAAGGACCTAAAAACAGCATACTACAGGGACAAAGCCACATCAATGTTTATGGCAGCACAATTCACAATAACTAAACTGTGGTGCCAACCTAGATGTCCTTCAGTGGATGAATGGATAAAAAAAAAATGTTGCATTTATACACAATGGAATATTACTCAGAACTAAAAAAGAACAAAATCCTGGCATTTGTAGGTAAATGGATGGCGTTACAGAAGATTATGCTACATGAAGTTAGCCAATCCCATGAAAACAAATACTGAATGTTTTCTCTGATATAAGGCGGGTAACTCAAGTGGGATAGGGAGGGAGAGCATGGGAGGAAGATTATTTCTAGATAGAGAAGAGGGGTGGCAGGGAAAAGGAGGGGGAAAGGGAATAGCAAGGATGGGGAACGTGATGGTCATCATTATACAAAGTACATGTATGAAGACTTGAATTTGGTGTCAACATACCTCATATACAAACAGAGATATGAAAAATTGTGGTATATATGTGTATTAAGAATTGTAATGCAAAAAAAGAGTACATGTATAATGGCATAATTTGGTGTGAACATACTTTATATACAGAGTTATATAAAGTTATGTAAAATTGTGCTGTATATGAGTAATAATGAGTGTAATGCATTCCACTATTGTCACGAATTTAAAACATAAATAAAAAAGGAAATACTGGGAGAATAATGTGAGATCACAATATTTCCTTCTATCATTATTATTATTATTATTATTATTATTATTATTATTATTATAATCTTTGCAATTATCATTCAAGTTCTTTTGGTAAACACTTCTGAGGAAACAGGCAACTCAGTATCTGCAATGAGGGAACCCTAAGAACTGCATATGTGTCATATTTAATTCTGTGTGCAATGGGACAAATACATAAGCCTAATTTCAGAAATCACATAAAGAACAACAATCAAAAGACTTTAATGTGAATTAATCACCAGGCTGGGGTGATTTTCTCCAAGACAATAGAGACAAAGAGAATTAGAGTATTTCTGTTTTTGCATTCCTCATGATGGCAGTTGATAGAGTATGTACTTTAAGAAATAAATAGAATTGATTTAGTGATAGAAGGTGGTTGAGATCAGCAGGTGAACATAACAGGAGAATGTGAAACAATCCCCTGAAGGCAGTGAGGAAATACATTCATTTATGTGCTATAAATTCATACTCCAGTTTTATATCTCAATGTACATTAGTGTTATATCTATAGGCTAGTATTTTCAAAGCTGTATGTTAAATTTAAAGAGACACATTTGACTTGCAAAATAAAAATATTCCTCAAACATGCTGCTCAGTGGTATAATGCCTGCCATCAGGATAAAATGGCAGAGTGAAGATAAATTTTAAATTTTAATCACTCTAAGGCTTTAAAACTCAGCATCAGGCAACACTGGACAAACCAGAAGTTATTTCCCAGTTAATATATCTGCAAATGTTTCATGATCTCAGTGGCTTTGTAAAGGCTACTTTTATTCTGTAGTCAGCATCAATAATCTAGGTTTTTCTAATAATCTAGGTTTCAACTCAGGTAGTGAGGATAGTGTGAGGATAATGTTCAGACATCTGTTATCAATGATGTTTTGCAGAATAATTATTATTTGCCATATATTTTTAAGTACCACACCCTGCAATTCACACACATTAAGTCTACTGTGTCCATACATCATTTAAATATGTTGTGCATTACATACATCATTACATTTAATCCTAATCACCACACTCCAAGTTAGATACTATTATCATTTAAATATTTCAGTTGTAGTAAAAGAAGTTTGGAGGCCTTAAATTCAACTCCATCCCTGACATCTAATCTAAACCATTATCATCACATTTTGCTCCACTGATTGCATCTCACCCTTCTCTTGATTTACTTCCCTTTGATGATTTAACACGTGATATCGTATTTTATATACACTCACCATTGTTTTATTATCTTTCTTAATTTCTGGCATACCAAAATCAAATGCAAGCCTTCTAAGTAGAAGAACTGGATTTGAAATAGGGTAAAGATGTTTTAAAACTTATTGTTTTGCTATTAGAAAGATGACTTCACATTCTTCAGTTGAAACCTTTAGTTCCGTGTTCACACTGGATTGATGTTAATGCATAAAACTTGAGAATTTCACTTTGGGATTTTTATAATCACTCATTAATTAATTTATAAATATTTATTGATCATCATTTTATTAAAGACAATGTGTTAATGTTATTAAAGATGAAGTTTAAAGTACGATATTTGCCGCAGTCTGGCTGGGCACACAATCACGAGCCACCACACAGCTTGTAGATTCAAACAGCAACTCTTTATTCCCGAACTCACACTAGCCGTCTACAAACACGTTCTGGGGAAATCCACGTTCTCTGCCCAAATCCACATCCACTGGGCTTCTATCTCCCAAAAAATACTCTGAATCCCGTGAGAACTCAAAGGGAACTCAGGCAGCAGGATACGCCCTATTCCCAGCAGGAATAATCTTAAACCTTAAACCTGGAACCTAAACCAGGAACACCCTAATCCCGGATCCGCCCTGGTCCTTGAGCAAGGTCACCTAACTGCAATGTCACTGCAAAATGTCCTATTTCCACGAGTCCTTCCACTAAGCAACATGGGGTACGCTGGCAAGGAAATTGTCATACCTACTTGGCTAATGGCTCCCAGCAGATATTATTCCTGCATTTATATAAGGAGTTCATGGGGTATACACAACTACAGAATACAATGGAATTCTTCAAAATATGTGGATCCCTTCAATCCTCCTGTACGTGCATATTGAATGCTATATGACAGCCATAGTTCTATTACTAGACAATAGAGACTTGATAAAACAGACAAACATCTCTGATTTCATGAAGTATCTATTTCAGTTGAAGGAGACAAATGATGTTATATGAATATAGTATGCCAGATGGAAAAAAATATTTTAGATCATCATGAGGCAGGAAGGAGGGCAAGAAATGACATCTTGGCATAGGTGGCATTCAGATAGGATGGCCAGGAAAAGTTTAACTGAGAAAATGATATTTCAGTATACACTGGAAGGAAGTACAAAACCAAATCATACAGTTTTATAGATAAAATGTTTTTTTCACATGAAATAGAAATATAGAGTTATGAACCCAAATAACCATTCTTCATAAAGAAGAGAATAACATATAATAACAGAATGTTAAAAATGAATACAGTTAATAAAATTTTGTAGTATTAAAAAGTCACCACTTTTTTTGTCTGACTTTTTCAAATGGAATGAATGAAAATAATTGTAAATGTGTTTTTCTATGTTATAAAGTCAGATACTTAAAGCAAATAACTTCTGAAAGGTGATGAAGAGGAAGTGAATTTTATGTCCTAAAATGTCAGTATTGTAATGGATGGTACCATATTGTCATTATGTTTGTTTTATAAAACCACATTTATTTCCACATAGTGTTTTACATCACCATAAATCTTAGGAAATTCTGTCTTTAGGGATTTGTTAGCTCCTCAAATATTTTCTTATCTAAAAAGAAATGTATATCACATGTTAAAATCAAAACACAAAGTTTTAAGTACCACATACAAAAAAATATTTCCCAGGGTTAGTCGGATAAATTTTTCTCCACTACAATTCATTAATTTTATAATTCATATTCAGGTTAAAATATCTTACCAAAACCTTACAATGAAACAAGAAATACAAAAGCCTAGCCTAATTCATGTCATGACCCTGGACAAAGTTCATTCATTATTTGCTCACTGAAGAAGTGAATGAATAAGTGAATGAGTTTTGAACAGAAGTAAAACTATTTAGACATAGAGCAATTTACTAGCAATTACAAATCATGATCAACAGTTCAATTCACTTCTCTAAGCTAATATATGTTCTTAATGACCTTCAAACTCTGTATTTATCTGTTACTGCATTTTCAGAGTACACAGATACTTCTAATTTGCATATCTTACACTAACTTGTAACAAATACATAATAACACACTAGGAGCTGTATATAAAGTATGAGTGGTACCAGAACTACACAACCCAACTGAAATCAGACTTGAGGTAATAGGAAATATTTACAGAGTGACAAAAAAAGGAAGAAAAATAAAGAGCTAAAAAGTTACTACCATCCTATGATTCTATGCCAAGTGAAAACAGTCTTTAAAATAGAGGTCAAAGAAAATTTCAGGCAAACAAAAACTCAGATAACTCTTCAGCCACAGGGCAACATGAAAGGAATAGTTTAAGGGTGATTTTCAAGCAAAGGGAAAATGATGCAAGATATAAACATGGTGGTATATGAAAAAACGATGAGCAAAGAAAATAATAAAGAAAAAATATTGGAGAAAATATAAGTTAATATTGAACATATATCCCAACAACATAAGGGCTTGCTTTCAAAGTATAAATATAACTGAAATACATAATAATTGTAACTTAAAAGTCAGGAGGCATTAAACCGATTTAAAATGTTCACGTAGTAATAAAAATATTTACTACGATAGAACTTAGTTAATGAGGTATGCTGTAATTTCTATGATCCTAATATAAAATACCAAAGGAATGAATAATTAGAATGTTAATGAATTAGAAAAAAGAATAATCAAGATAACTTTAAAAAGTGAAAGTAATATAGGCCAAGTAAAGCAAACAAATCAAAGAGTAAAGTAGCAGATTTTTACTCAAATACATCAGAAATCATATTAAGTATAAGTGGATTAAAACTAAAATGATCCTTAAATTTTTTACAAATAATTCAATCATCAGATTATTTTAAAACATGATAAAAAGCAATTATGACACAGTGAAAATGAGAATAAAGATAAGAAAGTTCACATTATAGATAGCTCAAATCATCTGTTAGAATAGAATACTAACAATCAATACTCTTGATGGATTTACTCTAAGATTTCTTTTATTAGCTTTATGAGAAAATGTTGTACATAAATCTGTAATCCAGGTTTAGACTAAGGAGTAGCTGATATTTTCCCATTCCCTTCCTAGTGCGGACTTAATCATAAGTTCTTAAAATGCCCAACTTAGAATTGGTCTGAGTAGGCTGAGGCCTTGTGAAACAGGGAAGAGTCAAATCCAAAAAGGATGGACAGGAAAATAATTTAAAAGCAAGATCAAGGAAGTTGATCTCAGTAACAGATTGTTATGGTTTGAATATTTGTATTCACTCTGAAATTCATGTTAAAATAATCCCCAAAGCAACAATACTAAATGGTGGGGCCTTTACAAGGTGATTATGCCATGGAGACCCCAGTCCTCAATAGAATTTATTAAAGGGCTGGAGGTACCTAGTCAGGTATAGTCAGGCTCATTATGCCCTTTGACCTTTTCTGCCCTGTGAGAACACAGTACAAGAAAGAAGCTGCATTCAAGGCACCATCTTGGAAACAGAACAGCTCTCACAAGATCCAAATCTGCCAGTTTCTTGATCTTGGAATTCCCACCTCCAAACTCTGAGAAATAAACTTCTGTTGTTCATAAATTACTCAGTCTCAGTTACTGTGTCATAATCAAACAAACAAATTAAGACACTCATTGATTCACTTGATAAATAATAATTCATTTGGAAAAACAAGAGGCCCAGAATAGCCAAAGCAATCCTTAGTGAGAAAAGTAAAAGAAGAAGCATCACAATGCCAGATCTTAAATTATACCACAAAGCTACAGTAACAAAAACATCATGGTTTTGGCACACACACACAAAAAAATACATGAAGACCAATGGAGCAGAATAGAAGGCACAGAAACAAACCCACATATATACAGCTATATCCTATTAGGAAAAAAAAGTCATAAACATACATGAGGAAAAAAATGCCTCTTCAACAAATGATGCTGGGAAAACTGGAAATTGTATATAATAGAATGAAATTTGACCCCTATATCTCACCCTGTATAAAATTCAATTCTGAGTGGATCAAGGACCTACACATTAGACCAGAGACCCTGTGCTTACTAGAAGAAAGTATAGGCACAACTCTCCATCATTTCACATTAGGAACCAAATTCCTCAACAAGCCACCTAAAGTGCAAGAAGTAAAATCATGGGAAAGACAGAATGAGACAGACATTATTACCTTATATCCATGTACGATTATAATACTGGAGTGACTCTGCACCATGTACAGCCAGAAGAATCAGAAGTTGTGCTCCATTTCTATAAATATGTCAAAATGCATTCTACTGTCATGTTAACTAATTAAAACAACTAAATTTTTTCTTTAAATTTTTAAAAGAATCAATAAATGGGATGGTATCAAACTATAAAGTTTCTTCAAAGCAAAAGAAACAATTAAGAATGTGAAGAAAGAACCTACATAAAGGGAGAAAATCTTTGTCATCACACCTCAGATACAGTATTAATCTCCAGAATATACCAAAACCCAAAAAACTTAATACCAAAAAAAATAAATGGGGCTGGGGTGGTGGCTCAGTGGTAGCGCACTTGCCTAGCATGTGTGAGGCACTCGGTTCAATTCTCAGCACCACATAAAAATAAATAAAGGTCCAACAACAACTCAAAAATATTTTTTTAAAAAATAACCCAATAAATAAATGGGCAAAGGAACTGAACAAACTCCCCACAGAAGAAGAAATATGAATGAACAATAAATACATGAAAAATGTTCATCATCTCTTGCAATTAGAGAAATACAAATTAAAATTACACTGAGATTTCATCTCATTCAAATCGAACTGGTAATTATCAAGAATACAAGTAAAAATAAATGTTAGTGAGGGTATGGGGGAAATAGTATATCCATACATTGCTGGTGGGACTGCAAACTGGCTCAACCACTAAGGAAAGCAGTATAAAGATTCCTCAGAGAACTTAGAATGGAACCACCATTTGACCCGGTTATCTATTCTTTGGTAAATACCCAACGGACTAAAAATCAGCATACTACAGTGACACAGACACATCAGTGATTATAGCAGCTCAATTCACAAAAGTCAAGCTATTGAACCAACCTAGGTGCCTTTAACAGATGAATGGGTAAAGAAAATGAGGTACATATACACAAAGATTCTGCCACAAAGATGAATGAAATTATGGTATTTGCTGGCAAGGATGGAACTGGAGACTATCATGCTTAGTGAAATAAGCCAATCCCCCTCCAAAACAGGCTGAATATTCCCTCTGATAGGTGGGTACTGACATACAATAAGCGGTAGGTTGGGCAGGGAGTAGAAGTACAATGAATTATACAAACGGGAATGAAGGGAAGAAAGAGTAGATGGAAATAGGAAAGACAGCAGAATGATTCAGACATAACATTCCTATATTCATGTATGAATATCTGATCAGTGTAACTCCACACTATGTACAACCACAAGAATGGGATCCTAACTAGAATAAGTTATACCCCATGTATGTATATGTCAAAATACACTCTACTGTCATGTATACCTAAAAAGCACCAATTCAATAAAGAATATATTGAATGCTTCTTAGTGAGCACTTCATCATCCATATCAAGACTGAAAATGAAATTATACCAACTTATCCTCAGATACTTGTATGAAATAAAATATCCTAAAGACTGTGTCATAGAAGACTGCACACAGTACAGTGTAGTCACAAAGCAGTTGGTAACTAAATTTAAGGGGATGGAAGGAATGTCACATGAAGAAGTCATTTTGCATTTTGTAAAATTATCAGATGTTAATCTAGTCAGAAAAGACAAAATGAGAGAGAACTATCTGTGCCAAGGCAAGGAAGGGCATGGGAGATGAAGATGTAAGGAAACAGCACGTCACAGGATGAAGTGAAAGACGTGACAAGAGGTGCAAGATCCTTGGACTGCTGCTGAGGGTTGTTTGTACTGTCCCCACCCCACCCCAGATGATAAGGAACTTTGAATTATGAACAAGGGAGTAGCAAGGTTAATTTCTGTATTTTACCTAGATGACTATGGTAAAAGGTCAGGGTGAATTGAGAGACCATGAAATTTCAGGGTATTAAAACTTATTACACAAATTCAAAAGGATATATTTTGGGCACGAAAGCATTTTTGTAGGGAGGAAGATTTGGGTTGGAAAAAACACATATTAAGGACTTAACAAAAATCACACATCATCAGGATGTACTTTTTATACAAGTAAAATAAAATACACTTGTTCAAACAACTAATTTCTGGATTTATCAAACTTCACATGAGATATTAATAACTTTCCAATCTAATTCTCAATTCCTAAAAATACTGTAAACTCCATGAAGTTCTCTGGGTTTGTGAGCAAATTTGTGCTTTAAATGTAAACTACTATTAAACAATTTCTACCACGGGGCATCAGTGTTGCTAGTGAGAAAACAAGATGAAAGTTGAAATAAATTGCATCATTTTTCTTATTTGAAATAAGTTTGTAACCAGATACAGTCACACATGCCTGTAATTTCGGTGACTTGGGAGGCCAAGGCAGGAGGATTGCAAGTTCAAGGCCAGCTTCAGCAAGTCAGTGAGGCCTTAAGCAACTTATCAAGACCCTGTTGTATCAATATAAAAAATTAAAGAACAGGCTGGGCATTTGGCTCAGTGGTAAAATGCTTCTGAGTTCAATTCCCAATAAAAGGGGGGAAAAAAAGGAATAAGATTCTAAAATTATATATATATGCATACATGCATGTCTGTATATGTTTACTTATATACACATATTTATACACACATAAAATACAGAGAGAGTGCATGTATGTGTGCGTTTTGTGGTGTAAGATAGCATAGACATTAACATAATAATTGAATCAGGACATATGGAAAATATATATCTTATGAAATCATTTGCACACCCAAAACAGGAATTCAACATTATGTTAAACAGATGATTAACAGAAAATACCATGACATAATAAAGTGAAGGTCTGTAGAATACTGTGAAAATTAAAAGACCTAGCAAATCGAAACCTTCTAAACGTATCTTGCATTAAATCTTCATAGAGAATGGCAATGGGGAGTCATGTTTGTCAATGGATTTTGTGCTTATTGTAGTGTAGTGGGGCATCATTTTATTCTCTAAAATGACCAATGTGGTTGGTAAATTTGGTGGGGATTTTTTGTGTGGGGTTGTAAATTTTAGAACTCCCTGACTTTCCTTAATTCCTATAGCAGCTCCCTATATATATGCTATAGCTCTCTTGTTTCTGCTTCGGATATTACCTCAAAATTAGGAATCCTTATAAAATACTTTATAGGTGCAGAAGTGTGTATGTGTATGTGTGTGTGCGCGCACGTGTGTGTGTGTGTGTGTGTGTGTAAGGATCTGCTTAGGGAAGGGAAAAAATGATTCAGTTTCATTTCTGCATGTATCTTCTTTTTTCCTTAAAGAGAAGAAAAACTGTGATAGTGATTCAACATTAGATGGGAGCACCATGAAAGACAGGTAATGGAAAAATACACTTTCATCAGTTCATCACAGGCTATGTATTTAACAACATACACTTTTAAAAATTGTGCAAATTAACATTTAGATTTGATAGATTTAATTGATGAAATTCAATTGATGAAACTCAAACAGTATTTTTAGCTATAGATTCTTGAATAGCACTAAGGTAATTTAAATGTTTATGACTTCTGTAGGAAAATGTTAATAAGAGAATATGAATACATGCAAAAATATATTGATTAATAGTAAAATCAATTACTAAAAATTAATATTTGAATATCCTCTTCAACATCTCTCATGGAATGGCAGGCATATTACTAAGAGTAAAGAAAGTTTCCAGAATGGTGTTCTCAAGGGCACTTCAAAATAAATTGTACCATTTGTTCAACTGCGTGTACAATTATTATTTAAAACACATATTTTAGAAATTAGAACATATGTAAATATATGCATCTCTATTTTTTAATAGTTTATTAATTTCAAGGTACAAACCATGCATATATCTATATCTATATCTATATATATATATATATGTATATATACATATATACATATATATATATTTGTACTTTGACACAATACTTTTATTTTATTTATTTTTATGTGGTACTGAGGATCAAACCCAGGGCCTCACATGTGCTTGACAAGCACTTTTCCACTGAGCCACAACCCCAGCCCCTTAATATATATTTTTTACCTTAAATATTTTTTTCTCCACAATATTGACTCAATAAAAGTTTGAGGGATGATTGGATGGGAGAATTGATTTCAATAGCTTGAGGGTGTGTGGAATAATACTGTTAAAACTAGGATACTGTAATAATTTTATTATATAAAATATCACCAATTATGACATTATCATATGGGATAGTAGAAATTAAACTTTAGTGAAACATGTATAGCCAATAAACTGGAAAAAAATCCCACTTGAATGTGCAATTACAGATTGTTGTGCACATTGAGAAAAATTTGAAACAAATCTAGTGTACTGAATGTTCTGCCAAAAGTCTAGGGACTTAGCCCTTCTCTAAATTAATCAACTGCTATCACCATCTTTGACTTGGTCACAGTTTCATCAAAATTAAATATTTGATGTCCATTAGGGTATAACTCATTCTTGTGGACAAATATAAAAAAATTTGAACATTACAAGAAATTTTTGAGTCATTTTCAGTATCCTCAAAATATTTCCCAAAGGTAAGTAGCAAATTTTGAAACTTTATTTTATACCCAGAGATCCATAAGGAAACTGAAGGATAAAATCTTTAAATGAATTATTTGTTTAAGGTCAAGCACCTATTCAAGAGGAGTCAGAGATGGGATTTTGAGCATTTTTCTTGTAGGCAACAGAATATGTACTTCAGGGAATGAATTAAATGATTGATCCTGAAAATGAATCAGACAAGAAAACTCATTCACATCAACACTCTCAAAAGATAACATGAGTTAATGTGACACATTTCAGCATTTATCTGAGCCATATATTTGGGTTAATATTTACCTTTCTACTAGAACAGTCCAGGAAAACCCAGAGAAGCTGGAAAAATCAGGTCTAGCATTTAGAATCTATTGTCACTTCTTCCTTTATCCAGTGATTCCCTGCTTCTGTCCCTAATTGGATAAAATACAAATATGTCATTAAAAAAAATCAAGAGAGTCTCCTAAAGAGAAGACATAATGTTAAGCAATGATCTTTGCATATGTAACATATCATAGGCAATATTTGATCTGAATATGAAAGGAATATATAGTTTGGTGTCAATGACCATACTCTTGGTGTCAAGTGATTTGATTCTGTGATTCAGAGGTGACACTTGCTCCCAGGTGACAGGTGACACTTGGCAATGTGCGAAGACAGTCTGCTTTTCCAAACTGGGGTTTGGATATGAGACATGCAATTGACACCAGGATCTAGTGAGGAAAGGCCACATATATTGCCAAACAATTTTTAAAATATTGTTGCTGATCATAAAACCAGTAATTTGTAGATTTGTTAAAGTTATAATTGTTTAATATTAGTATTAACAGAAAAAAATCAGAAGAATGAAATATAGACTTGAAAACTTATGGAGAAAATGAAAAAGATTAAAACGAAATTTGGAAACGCATATTTCAAATTATTGTCTTCACCATAGATATAGCCAAAGAAATGTTTGTTTCTTTTGCTACTGTCATGGTTTAGATATGAGGTGACTCCTCAAAAGCTTCTATGTTTATGCAAGAAGTGAAATAATTAGATTATGAGAGCTGTAATCAAGTCAGTGGATTAATCCATTTAATGAGTTAATGATTTGAATGGATTACCTGGTGGTAAGTGCAGGCAGGTGGGGCATAGCTTAAAGTAGGTCATTAGGGCCATGACTTGAGGATTGTGTATATTATTTCTCTGGTTCCTTCTCTATGTTTCTTGACCACCATGAGATGAGTAGTATTCTTCTGTCACATCCTTCTGTCTTAATGTTCTGCCTCACCTAGGGCTCTGAAAGATGGAGCTGGTGGACTATGAACTGAACCTCTGTGACTATAAGCCAAAATAAACTCCTCCTCTATGTTGTTCTTGTTTCTTTCTTTGGACACAGTGAGAAAACAATGACTAACACAGCTTTTAAGAGCTAAAATGTTACTAGTACTCACATGTTAAGAGATAATCTAAACTCCTCAATTATTTCTTAAAATTTGGAATAAACATACATGTTTTTACAGGTTTTTTTACACAATAGAAATAATAAAAATATAGTTTAAAAAATTAAAAATGCAGCATAAAGATAAAATTCAAAGAAAGTTAGGTGCTAAGTTGCTAAGAATTTACTTCCTACCAGATTTAGTACAGAGTAAGCAGATAAATGTTACAATCCTGCATAAATTTAAAATATTGTAATTTTCATAAATTTTATGACAATAATACATTAAAAAATAAACCTTCCTGTTCCATCTGTAATACTGTTTGAAAATTTATAAAACTCTTATTTCTAGTGCGTTAGACAGATATCACAGACAACAGGATAAAAACATATATTCCATTGTTGCTACTGGAAGGACTCTGTTCTCTCATTTCCAAGTCCCAAGTAAATGAGGCATTGATCTACTTCTCTGAGTGAGGCACTATCCCAGCATTGTACCCGTTTCCCTGAGTTCCTTCTTATAGCTAACTTTTTGTCTCATTATTACTTGCTAATAGATCTATTTGCTTTTCTATTTATCCATTCAAGAACTGAATGTTTTATCACTGAACCATATTATTCCCAAAAGTTGATGTCTCTGAGTTCCTTCCAAATTCTCAAGCTTTCCTCCAATTTTCTCAAATCCTGTAGTTTTTCAGTTATTCAGAATATTATTAATTGCTTTGTATGAGATGCTATTCATCCTCAAAATGATGGGGTTATTTTCTCTTCTGGAGTTTTGAAAAGGCATGAGAATAGGAATGTGCAGGGTGACCTTGAACAGTGGGACTCAGAAGAAATCTGAAAAAAAAAAAAATCTTCCAAGCGAGGAGAGCCTTAGGAAGAAAAGACAATGGAGAAGTTCTGCAACTGAGGACATAGAAGAGAGAACAGATGGGATTTAGGACATGAAACATTGAAGAAATCTAATCTAATAGATAACAGCAAGAAAAAGATTTGTATAAAATGTCTCATAGTGGATACAAGGGAGAGACAGAAAGCATTAATGGGGATATTCAGCTTGAAATAGCTGTAACATATTAACAACTATCAGCACTTCTCTTGCTTAGAAAAAAGTAATACAGACAGCTTTGTAGAGTAGACATACTTTATTGCAAGTATGCCTTTATGCTGGTGTGTAAATTCTCTCTCATTCTTGCCTGTAATTCAGTTCTCTTAATGTACTTGTAGCTTGGCCTTATAGCCATTTCCACAAATTACCACTTCTCTGGTCGATCCTACAATAGCCAAAACTCCAATTATATCATTTGATTAGAAACATGTTTTAACTAAAATACAACTGCAGAGTTCTGAAATTTATTTTCATGCTCTTTCCAAGTATCCCCAAAGCAAAATTAATAAGTCAAAGGCAAATAAATGGGAAATTACCTATAAATTACCTGTGGTATTTCTTTGGAATGACCAGAATATGAAAACACATGTAAAGATATCTGGCTAGAATTTCTTTGAACCACCAATCATTATCCTATTGACTAGTTTGGGAAATAAACCCACTTAACCCAATTCCATAAAAACTCTTACACAGATAAGTCATTAGAATATAATCTCATTAATAAAATACCTCTCTGTTACAAAACCAAACTTTCATATTGGAATACTTTAGTCTTTTGATAACTGTCTTTGTAGTTTTATAAAACTTATTCTTTGTAATCTTTAAATCTGAATCACATTATGAATATCTCAATAATACTTATCTGTATTATTTCATCCTTCACCTTAAGTTACTTTATTTTCTACTTCGTCCTATTTCAACTTTCTTCACTGAAATCAGAATACCAATCTAAATATTCAGATTCATTGATGGATCTTTTTTCTTAAACCCTGTATGACTTCTGGTTTTCTCTCCTTCCAAGAGTTCTCAATTTGATGTCAAAATCAGGATGCATTGTTCTCCTTTGCTTGTATGGATTAAGAAATAATTTTCTGTAAAGGGCTATTTTAAATACGAATGTTGAAACATTTTTTTTCTATTACCCTGTCTTTGACCATTTCATTCCAAGATACTACATGAAAAGGTTTGCTTTTGCACCACCAAGTGATATTCATTTATACTCTTCTTTTGTTTACTTCATATCCACAAAATTAGACAAATTACCTGTGGTGAACTTGCCTTTTTAAAATAAGTAATCCAGAAGTTTGATTTAATGAAAATTTGAGATGTACAAAATAATACCTGAGAGCTTCTGACATAACTACTCTTTGTCAAGTTAGATAAGATTGCTACAATGAAAGTGACAAGTCATTATACTGAAGTCCCAACACCTTGGAATTAACAGGATTTCTGCCCAGGAAACAAGAGTGAAGAGCCAAAGTGTAAGTATCTAGAAAACAAACAAACAAACAAACAAAACTATAATGAAAACACAACTTTTAATTGTTATCATCTAAGTCTTCATGAATTCATAACATGTCAGAACAATTTAGGGAAGAGGACAAACAAAAAAAATTTTGAATACTGTCTCATCCTACTTATTTGATCATTTGTCTAATATCAGGTGTACAGACTGTACTAGTTTTGGTTTCTACCAGTTACTAAAAATGTAATAGAAGCAATGATGTTATTAAGTCAACTTTAACCATCATACAAGTCACATTTGCCTATTATTATACACATTGTAAATTTCATGTCTCGTCTGATTGAGATGAATGATGCTGTTGTTATCCTTCCTGATGAAAGAACTATTATGTATCCTGAAAGAAAATAAAAACATTTGGATGGTTATGTTATTAAAATGAGGAAGTGAGATCTTCATGCTTGGCCCAGAGAAAAAGGTCATATGGTCACATCATTCTTCCCTTTTCTCCTGACTCCACTTCCCAGTTTGATGAAAGAATTCCTTGAAGTTTTCTGAGAACTCAGAATGTGCTTGGTGACACTGAGCCCATGTTTAACACATCTAAATTCAACTAACTCTATCATCTCACTCCTTGGAGATTTGGGTATTGTTCATGTTTCCTTGACCTACAAGGTGTGAAATGTGTCCCATCACTGGTAGGGAACAGGAAGATGGTAGGTACTGTGGAAAGGGAAATTCTTGGCTCAGTTGCAACAGATTACTAGTAAATCACTGTGATCTTGTGAGATTTTACCTCTCAGCTGGGTTTCCAGGGTCAAAGGAAGGCAAAATTTTCAGTACCAATAATATAAGATTTAACAATATATTTTACCTTTCTGTGAATGGAATTCCCAAATACAATATGTAATTTGATTTGTTCTCAAAATGTTTTAAAAACCACAGAGCAGATGAGATGATGGGCCCACACAGAACCTACAGCACTGTGTGCATTTTAAACCTAGATATCAGCAGGTAAATTCAACTCCACATAATAAGATCATTTTAAACACTGAAAGAGATTTTATGACAAAAGGGAACTTTAAATTTCAGTTTTTTTTTCTTATAAGAAATATATTAATTAAAATTCATAATATAATTTTCTGCTCAAGAGTAATGGCTGAAAAAGATGTTCATAAAAACAATCTAGACCCTTAAGTGAAGTAGTATATTCAACTCAAAAAGAGATTGGAGAAAACATTGCTAAGAAAACATTGTTAAGAATTGTAAGAGAATAAAATTATGGCATTTGCAGGTAAATGGATTGAGTTGGAGAATATCATGCTAAGTGAACTAAGCCAATCCCAAAAAAACAAGGCCTGAATGTTCTCTCTGAAAAGTGGATGCTGATCCATAATGGGGTAGGGGATGGGAAGAATGGAGAAACTTTGGGGAAAGGGGAGAGGGGGAGGGAAGGGGGTATGGGGGCAGGAAAGATGGTGGAATGAGATGGACATCATTATCCTAGGTACATGTATAAGTGCACATATGTTGTGACTCTATATTGTGTAGAACCAGAGAAATGAAAAGTTGTGCTCTATTTGTGTACAATCAATCAAAATGCATTCTGCTGTCATATATACCTAATTAGAACAAAGGAAGAAAAGAAGGAAGGAAGGAAGGAAGGAAGGAAGGAAGGAAGGAAGGAAGGAAGGAAGGAAGGGGTTTGCCTGGGGTTAATACAATTAAGAGAGAAGAGAAAGCCTGCACCCCCACTCCCTCACTCCATTGAATCAACAGTGAGCTGGGCCAGCAACTGAGAGAAATTGAATCGGACAAAGTGACTGAGTTCGGTGCTTGACAACCCCCATCAAGAAGCAAAAACAAAAGTAAACAAACAAGATAAAACAAAAACTCAGTATCCCTTGAAAAACAGAACTGGTGAATGACTGACTCCCTCTTTTCACTGGCAATGCCATTTGGAGAACTTTGGCATACAGTCCTAGAAGCACATTGATTCATTAATACCCTAAAACCCTGCTTAAAAAAAAACCTAATAAAAGAACAGACAAAATACTTGGGGAGCTTCATTTGTAGCAACTCATCACACAGATCTCAAAGACAGTACTCAAAGTGCCATCATCTTCCACAGCTATGCACATCATCCTGCTGAGAAGGGACACTCAGACACAGAAAGGCAATTTAGAACAGACAGTGAAAAGAAAAGAAAAACAAACAAACAAACAAACAGAAAACCTTCATTGACTAATTTCCTATTTTGTTTTGCTTTTGTAATGTTTTAATTTGTTTTTGAATGCGTACTGATTGACATATGATGAACACTTTGTACATATACATATTTGTTTCTGTTTTTTAGCTTTTAGAAGTTCCTTAAGGTAACTTTTTTCTCATTTTATGATTTTACTATTTTTATTTTTCAATTTTTTTGGAAGATTAGGTCATTGATTAGTATACGTTGGATTGACTTCCTATCAACTCTCCCACAACTCTGTTTACTGTTATTTATACTTCTCTTTTTACTTGTCAATAGCCAAACTCTACTACTCTTTCTCTCACTATTCCTTTAACTCTTTTACTTCTATTTTTTAAAATTGTTGTTGTTGTTGTTCTCACTTCTTAATAATACATCCTATGTCACCTCTGTATAGACCCCAATCACCTCTTGAATCCACAAAGCCTTTTATTCCACCCTATTTCTTCACATTTTCCCCTAAGAACTCTATCTTTAACTGGATATTTACACATACTCATAGATTCTTATTTCTTTTTTTTTCCTTTTCTATTTCTATCATTTTGTTTGAAGGCAGATATTTTTCATGGATCAGTATTTCAAAGACTAAGATGTTTGATTTGAATATATTGATTTTATTCTGATAAATTTTGATTTTTTTCTGTATATTTCATTTTTCTTTTAATTCTTAATTTTTTATTTTATTATTTTTTCTATTTTTTTTCTCTCACTTATTGATGTCCTTAAATTCTCTTTCTCTTTTTTCATTCACTGACAGCCAACTTCTAATGTTCTCTCTTTCACCCTTTCTTTTATTCTTTTTTTTCTTTTTTATTATTATTTTTTATTGCATTACAGTTCTTAATACACCTTTATACCACAATTATCATATTTCTGATTGTATATACGGTATGTTGACACCAAATTCACATCTTCATACATGAATTTTGTATAATGATGAGGGTCTCCTTACACCATCCATGCTATTCCCTTTCTCCCTCCCTTTCCTCTATTTTTGTTCCTCCTCCATCATAATCATCATATCCCACATCACTTCTATTATATACATGGTCACCACATGAAATCGTCTACCCTTATATAAATTTACTGATTTTACCATAGGCAGTAACTGACCATATCATTTCTCAGTATTGTACCAACCAACATTGTAGATTTTATTTAATGAACTATTTGATTTAATGCTATAAATTGTTTGCATCAGTTGATGTTACTACCTGTCTCCCCCTAAACTGTTAGATACTGGAAACCTTTGGGGACACTGTAATTCCACAAGGAAAAAACCCTACTTCCTCAAAAACCAACTATTAGATTCATATACATACAAACAACATGAAAAAGTAAGGGAACAAATTGTGTCAAACAAACAAAAATGCATCAAAAACAAAATCCATGAATACCATAGTAGAAGAAACGCCAGAGAAGGAATTTAGAATGCACATAACTAAACTGATATGTAAGGTTAAGGATGATAGGAGGGAGCAATTACAGGTAACAAAAGATCACTTCAATAAAGACCAAATATAAGATTTATCTGGATAGATGAAGGCTCACAGATACAAACCAAAGGAATGCATAATCTTTTGAAAGAAATAATGTTTGAAAATTTCCCAAACTTTAAAAATGAAATAAAAAATCAAATACAAAAATCTTACAGGACCCCAAATATACAAAATTATAACAGACCCACACCAAGTCACATTATTATGAAGATGCCCAATATAGAGAATAAGGTCAGAATTCTAAAAGCTGCCAGAGGGAAACCTCAAGTAGCATTCAGCAGAAAACCAATTTGGATCTCAGCTAATTTTTCAACCCAAAACCTAAAAGCTAGGCTCTCTGTCCTCTTCCTCTCCTGTCTCTGCCCTCCTCCTCCTCTCCTCTCTCCCTCTCCTCTCTCTGCTCTCTTCCTCTCTGTCCTCTGTCCTCTCTCTGCTCTCTTTCTCTCCACTCTCAGCCATCCTCCTCTCCTCCTCTCCTCTCCTCCTCTCCTCTCTCTGCCCTCTTCCTCTCCTCCTCTCCTCTGTCTGCCCTCCTCCTCTCCTCTCTCTGCTCTTCCTCTCTTCTCTCTGCTTTCTTCCTCTCCCTCTCTTCCCTCCTCCTCTCCTCCCTCTGCTCTCTGCCTCTCCTTTTCTTCCCCTTCGGGCAGCCCCCCAATAAAATATCTTGATTGAATCTCCACCGGGTGAGTCACTCGCCTTTCAAGCTTGGTGTTGCAGGTGCTGCTGAGATTGACCTCTGCTGAGTTGGAAAATCAGAGGGAGAACCAGCTTCCTGGCATGCCTCCTCCCTGTACCCTGCCCCCCTGGCCTGCAGAGCAGCCTGAGAGCCCTGGCACATGGGAGTGTGCACACTGTCAGGCCACAGGGCAGAGGCACTTGCATCCCCAGGAGTCTGCAGCAAGCTAGGGAAGACCACAGCTACAAGTCAAGAGGGCTGCCCTGGACCAGCACAGTAAAGCCTTCACCTGTGTCATGTCCGCGGAAACGGCCGGGTGGCAATGGAAGGTGCTCTGAAGTCCTGAGGAGAAGTCACATTCCATTTAGATTTCTACATGAAATTAACTCAAGTGAAAATTCAATGAACTCAAAGACCAGAATGTTTAGCACCATGGACGCCACTGAAGTGGGAATCCAGGATGTATTTCCAGGGAAAGCAGGTCTTTCCTCACAGGGAAGAAACCAAGGTTTAGAAATAAGAGTGAACAAACACGGCAGCAAGCACACAGGAAATCCAATGAGCAGCAACCTTGTGAAGTGGCAGCGTGACTATTACTTTTTACAAATTAAAATCACAGTGGCACATGTCGTCGGGCAGGATGGGAGCTCATGTTTCTGGAGGAGATTATGTCTGTGTCCTTCCTGAGAATATGTGGCAAGGCAGAGGACTCACGGCTGGAGGTGATAGGCAGGTAAGGAACTGGAGGCCAGGTTCTTTCTGGTCCAGGGAATGCCGGGCAGGAGGTGAAAGAATGATCAAGGTTTTTTTTTACTGTAGTATAGGAGTATTGTAAGGGGAATGAGCAGGATGGAGATACTCCTTGCTAAGAAGGTCCTGAATAATAGGTTGTAGGCCCAGAAGAGCTGTTGTGGATGGCGGGGGTGGGGGGGTATTAAGCCTGATTGGGAAAGGTGTTAGGATCTTTGAGATGAATGTTAACTGGTGGGCAGGAAATGGTGGAGGGGGTGTGGGTATCCTATACAATTGGGTCAACCAGGTTAGTATGGTATTTCATGTCAGCCTCAGAAGTGAAGCAGAATGGCCAGTCTTCTGCCAAAAGGGCCAGAAAAGATGAACAGGCCAATTCTGGGGCCTGACTGATGCCAGGAGCCCATATGTTGATTGTTGTGTTGAATTTAGAGAGAATATCTTGGCTGAGCAAAGGAAGTGGACATTGGGGCATAACTAGGAATGTCTGAGAGAATGGGAAGTTGTCTATGGAACAGAGTAATAGGGGAGACTTTCTTGGATAGATGGTCTTTCGTCCTACCCCTACAATAGGAGAGGTGGACGGCACTGTTTGCCCCCAGAATTCTGTCAGGACTCAGAAGGTAGCCCTGGTGTCAAGGAGAAAGTCAACCTTGCGTCCATCAACCTGAATCCGCACCCTGGGTTCCTGTCTATTGATCAGGCCGGGGACAAGGACTCAAAGCACCATTAACCGATTGCCATGCCCAGAAGGTCAGAGGGTTCCCTGGCCATAGGCCTCCTATGGGTTCTAGGACAGTCAGAGCCCCAATGACCTTGTTATTGACATTTAGGGCATGGAGTACGCGGAGTGTGTGGTGCGGGGCATGCCCTGGCCCAGTGTCCCTCCTTGCCACACTTGAAGCAGGCGCCCGGGGAGGGGGGGGTTTCGGTGATGGGTGGTGACCCGAGGAAGCACCCTGCAGGGCCTGGGTGAGCATTGAAATTTCTCAGTCTGGGGGGTGGTAGGACATTGTTTGAGCTTTTTTAGTTTGGCCCAGATGTCGGGATAGTTCTGTGAGAGGAAATATGTCATAAGGACATGATGGCCATCTGGGGTTTCGGGAGTTTGATCTGGGGCAGCAAGTGGCCCCGGAGGGTGATTGGGATTAACTCAGTGAGTTTCATCCACATAGGCTCTGGCAAGTTCCCAGACTCTGGTACATTCCTCAAGAAAGAGAGTATTAGCCAATAACATAAGTGAGGCTATAAGTTTGGAGGACCCACTGAAACTCTCTTATGTAAGTGGTGGGATCTGTGGTGAACCTTTGCTTGAGTTGCATGGGGTCATTCATAGAGAATGGGACATGTACTCGGATAATGCTCTCAGGTCCAGCAACCTCTCTTAAAGGGGCCATGGTTTAGGGGCGGGACCTAGTTTGGGGGGGAACTAAAAGTGTCGGCCGAGTCAGGGCGAGCACCTGAGGGGCTGGATGGAGCCGACGGGGGAGGTTGGTAGGGAGGGGGTTCATGTGCCGGATAGGTAGGGGTGAGAACAAAGAAGAGAAAAAGCCTCAACATAGGGGAACTCCTTCCACTTTTTCGAGTGCTCGCAGAAGTAAAACAGATCTCTGAGAACTGCAGGATCTAGGGATCCTCCTGGGGGCAATTGACTTTGATTGTCTAATTGATCTTGTGTGCAGAATTTAATAAAAGGGAGTCTGCAGGGAGGGAAGAAGAGGCCCCCTTAGGTCAGGAGAGGGAAAAAGGTGGTTAAGAGACAGAAAGAGAGAGAGAGAGAGAGAGAGAGAGAGAGAGAGAGAGAGAGAGGTAGAGAGAGGAGTGCCTGTTCTTCCATCCCTCAGGACCTCCCGCTCATGAACCAGGCTCCAGAGAGTCCACCATGACCATGAAGGTCTTGGTGGTGTGCGTTCTCTCCTCCAGATTGGGCATCAGAGGATTGCCGGACGATCAAGGTCAAAGCCCCTATGTAACCCGTCTGAAGTTGGATACCCGATAGGGGAACTCACCTACTGAAGAGCCAGTGTTGTGTGAGTAGCAGCAGCGCTCAAAAGAGTGGACAAGGACAGCAAGCCTTGAGAGAGGGGGCCCTCTAGCAGCGAGGTATTCCCCCTCCCGGGTTTCGGCACCAATGAAAGAACAATCAAGGCTTGCCATCGGAGAAAATGCCTGTTTATTGAGGAACAGCTCTGCATATTTATAGAGCCAGGGGTGGTTTGACAGTTGGCAGGGGGTGCTATTTGATTGGTGGTAAGGATCAGGTGAGCCAGCAGGGCTAGTCTGATTGGTGGGTAAGGATAGGAGGAAGGAACAGGCACAGGAATAGGGAGTTTTTATAGCCCAAATCTAATGGGGTCTATGGGTCTGCAAGCTGCCTTGTTGGCCCAAGGGGGGTTAAGTGTTCAACCCTGAGCAGGGGTTGAGTGTTCAGCCTTGAGCGGGGGCTTGGGCATTTGGGCTTGAAGCAAACAGGTGATATAGAACCAGACAGAGAGTTTGAGAAGCCATGTCATTCAGCAGCTAACTTTGTTTGGCATGTCCTGCAGACCAGCCTGTCCTGCACCTAACACCCTCAATCCTAGTCCAATCTAGCTCCCTCCCCTCTCTATTAAGGCTGTTCTTCAAACTTTCTCCCACCTGGGTGTACCAGCTTGCTTCTCTCTTTGGGCAGATTTGAAAGTCCTAGTCCTCTCACCTTTAAGACTGGGCTGCTAGAGAGACACTTACCCACCCCTCCGCTCCCCTCTTTCCGGCCCTGGGAGTATCCGGCCTCTACAGGAGGGGTCCTGAAAAGCCTTGGTCAAGGTCTCCCATGGCTCTGGCTCCATCCAGGAGGAGAGCTTCGACTGTCAGAATTCGGTGACGACCAATCTCTGCAGCTCGAACCTGCCACTTAGGCACTCCTGATGTTTTGGCTCTAGCGGGGATGCCCTTTTTGCCAATAAATCAGTTTCCTCCTTCTCTGCATCCTCTTTCCTCCTCCTTTCATGGGTAATGTGTCCTCTCTGTCAGTCGACTCTCCCCTACAATGCCTCTTGGATCAAATATAGCACCCAGGCCTGGCCCACTTATCCCTTAGACAACCAAAGCAGATGGCCCCTTTTTGGGTCCCTGGATCCCTCCATTCTAAGAGGTCTCTTCCAGGCTTTCTTCTTGCTGTGATCCAATCCTGCTCTCTGCACCTCTTGCAAATCTCTACAAATTCTTCTAGCCATCCAAAGGGCACTCAACAGATGACAGAGTTCTCCTACTTAATTTCTTGGCCTTAAAGGGATATCGGGCCTCTCCACAAAAGGCCCAAATAGCGTGTATCTAGGGTTCTCTATCTCTCAAGGGAAAAAGGCCATTACAGTAGACAGAAAACAGCTTATTGTGTCTATACCTACACCAAAGACCAAAGATGACTCTCCTTCTTGGGTTTGGCTGGGTACTTCAGGGCCTGGATTACTTTTGAATTTCTCCCTCCTCGCCAGGCCGCTATATAATCTGGCCAAGGGCCTCCAAGATGAACCCCTACTCTCAGCGGTAGGGAAGCCCTTTAAAAAGGCCCTTCTCTGTGCACCCACCCTACATCTCTCTGACCTCTCCAGGCCCTTCACCCTCTATATAAAAACAGGGACAAAGTCTGGGCATTCTCGACCAGGAATATGGCCCCACATTTGCACTAGTGGCCTACCTATCCAAACAGCTCGACCCCACCATCAGGGGCTTGCCCCCATGCCTCAGAGCCGTAGCAGCAGCCCATAACCTCCAGAAAGAAGCACACAAGCTTACCTTTGGCTCCCTGATAACCATCTCATCTCCTCACCACCTAAAGGATTTCCTCACTTACAAGGGGCTACAGTCACTTCCTCCTTCCAGGGTTCTATCCCTCCTTGTAAATCCCTCCATATCTTTTCAGCCCTGCTCTCCATTAAACTTGTAAATCTCCTCCTTGTAAATCCCTCCTCCCATCTTCTCACTCACAAGATCCCATCCACAAATGCCTGGAGGTATCAGAGATGATTTTACCCTGCCCTACCACCATTTCTGAGGGAACCCTGCCCTCTTTGGACCTCGTCTGGTTCTAAGATGGTAGCTCCTTAACACAGGAAGGGGTTAAAGTAGCAGGGTATGCTGTCGTTTCCCTTTCATCCATCATAGAGGCAAAACCTCTCCCACCCAATACCACCAACCAACAAGCTGAAATCATAGCTGTCACAAGGGCATGTGAGCTAGTGGAGGGAAAAAAACCCTCTCCCTATATACAGATCTCCCATGCAGCCATTTGGAAGAAAGGGGTCTATTGACCACCAGAGGGACGACAGTCATTAATTCCACACTTATTTCTGGCCTTCTATGAGCCTCCAGGCTGCCTTTCCAACAGGGAATAATCCATTGCAAGGCCCACCAAACTGACTCCTCCCTTACTACTATGGGAAATTCCAAGGCTGATCAGCCGCCCTACAGAGCTTTACCTCCTCCCCGCTACTCTTCATTAGCACTGGGGATCAGCCCCCAAATCCCCAACAACTCTTCCAGTTTCTTCACTCTCTATTCCATTCTAGTCCACAGAGTCTCACTTCTTTCCTTCACTCCTTTTTCACCCTTTCCCCATGCGATAAGACCCTCCTATAACAGATCACTTCCGCTTGTCAGATCTGCCAGAGAACCAATACCAATACTCCATTAAAACCTAAACCTTTTTCTTCTCATCAGGCCCGTGGTCATACCCCGGCTGCAAACTGATTTCACCAACATTCCCCGAGTAAAAAACAAGCCTTTCCCATTTCTGACAAGCAGGCCTCTATGGTAGTTAACTCACATAATCCCCCGTTTGGGGATGCCCGCTTCTATCCAATCAGACAATGGCCCAGAATTCACCTCTCAGATAACTCAGGGACTGGCTCACGTGCTATCACTCCCTTGGCATTTCCATTGCCCTTAACACCCCCAGGCTTCCGGAAAGGTTGAAAGGACCACTAATCTCTCACCTTTCAAAGTCATGTATGGCCGTCCCCTCATTCCTCCCGGACTACCTACAGAACCCCTACCCATCTCCGGAACCTATGCCTTGCCCCTCGTCTTCCATCTACGTTCTGAACTCTGGTACTAATCAAGACTGGCTCCTTCCTGATCCCAGTCTCTTTCAAAACCCTACCTCTTTAACACCTGGTCAACTTGCTTACTATTGCCCACCGGGGGAAAAGCCCCCTTTAAAACCAAAATGAAGGGCCCTGCTCAGGTGATTATGCGCACACCCTCAGCGGCCAAATTCAAACTACCTAATAACCAATTTACCCCATGAATTCGTATTTCCAGGCTTAAGCCCGGCACTCCTACACCTTCATCAGAAGAGCCAACAATCATCACCTGTCACTAAGTACTCTTTTTTTTTTAAAGAAAGAGAGAGAGAGAGAGAGAATTTTTTTTTTAATATTTATTTTTTTAGTTTTCGGTGGACACAACATCTTTGTTTGTATGTGGTGCTGAGGATTGAACCTGGACCGCACATATGCCAGGAGAGTGCTCTACCGCTTGAGCCACATCCCTAGCCCTCATTAAGTACTCTTGTCAATGCTCCCCCTCATTTCTGGCCCCTCTTGGGTCCTCTCTTCACCCTATGTCTGAAGATTCAAGGCAAGTGACCCTAAGGGCCCCCTCCAGCCAGACCCCCCCCCCACTTGCTTGAATCTGGCTGCTAGTGGGACCATTGTGTGTTGTCCTCTGACAAACCACTTAGGTGTCCAGAGCATGGTGACCCCTGAATAAGTGTGATCATAAGAGAGCACTTTACCAGTTGCCTTCTGGGCCTAAGGAGGAACATGTGTGTTTTGTTTACCCTCCCAGTTTCATAAGAATTTCAAATATCAGTATTTAAAGTTGAGGTGTTTCACATAAAACCTGGAGAGATCTGACTGCTCTCAAAGGGAAATATGGTAACAATGGGCCACTGTCCTCCCTTGGCCGCTTTCAAGAAAGGCAAAGAGAGAAGCAAGCTGGTACACCCAGGTAGGAGAAAGTTTGAAGAACAGCCTTAATAGAGAGGGGAGGGAGCTAGATTGGACTAGGATTGAGGGTGTTAGGTGCAGGACAGGCTGGTCTGCAGGACATGCCAAACAAAGTTAGCTGCTGAATGACATGGCTTCTCAAACTCTCTGTCTGGTTCTATATCACCTGTTTGCTTCAAGCCCAAATGCCCAAGCCCCCGCTCAAGGCTGAACACTCAACCCCTGCTCAGGGTTGAACACTTAACCCCCCTTGGGCCAACAAGGCAGCTTGCAGACCCATAGACCCCATTAGATTTGGGCTATAAAAACTCCCTATTCCTGTGCCTGTTCCTTCCTCCTGTTCTTACCCACCAATCAGACTAGCCCTGCTGGCTCACCTGATCCTTACCACCAATCAAATAGCACCCCCTGCCAACTGTCAAACCACCCCTGGCTCTATAAATATGCAGAGCTGTTCCTCAATAAACAGGCATTTTCTCTGATGGCAAGCCTTGATTATTCTTTCAGGAGGTGTTCCTGGTGAAGCCTGAGGCAGCTGCCTGAAGAGAGGCTGGGGGAGCTGTCTTCTTGATGTTCTGGCTAGGACATAAAATAAGAGCCATCCACGCCATCTCTGAGAAAACACCTATCAACGGCCAATCCTGGCTGCATCTCAATTTCAGACTTGTGTTATCAGTGTGGCTGAGGGGCCCAGGAAGGCCATTTCTGAAGAAACCACCCCAGGATGTTACCTTCCAGTGCCTGCAAAACACAAAGCAGACGTCCTCTGTGGAAGCAGGGCCTCAATTTGGTTCCTGGGGCTTCCAGAAGAAAAAAAATAAGCCAAATGTTAGCGCAGCATAAGTGAGGAGATAACACAGGGAGCACATTCTCAAAACAGGAGCTGGCAGAGAACAAGACAAGCAGAAACAACACCAAGGGATCTCCTGTGCTGCATGCTATAGGCAACCCCAGACATTTAAAGTTCAGTGTCAAAGATATAAAGACAGGATGAACTATGCAAGACAAGAGGCATTGCAAAAGTAGGTGGATGTGGTAAATAAGTTTATCTGGCTCCAGAATTTATTCGTTCTAGGGCTAATTACTTGTTGTTATAATTTAACATCAACAACAAGTGGATGTTTAAAACACCAGAGAAGATTCAGAGTCAAAAGTAAATGGATGAGCTGGAAGATGGACTGGGAAGTGACTCACAGTGAAGCACGGGATGACAGGGTAGGGATGGTGAGGAAGAAAGCCAGTTGGTGAAGGAGAAGCAGCACTGGTGGGACCCGCAATGGAGCCCAGACTGCAAGGCAGGTTCCAGTGCAGCAGCTCATCTGACATGGGCATCTCGAGGACGCCCTCCAGGGGCTGCAGATCCTTGCACCTGTTCAGTAGCTGCATGTTGAATACTTACTGAGAGGTGATTCTATTGTGTCCCATCTTAAAAGATGAGGGCACTGAGGCCGTGAGTGTAGATAGTGCCGCCATAGCTGGGAAGCTCTTGAGTCCAAAACCAGGATCTGAATTTGCACGTTTGCCCAGAGCCTCTTCCAGTCACACTGCTAAGCTGTTTGTGTTTCCCCTTTCAATGGAATGATCATTTTAAAAGTTTTCCAAAATTTTTAGAAAAAAAATTTTTGAAGTATCTCAATTTTACAGTAAATCTAAAATTGTTATATAATTAAAAGTTTATTGCAAATATAAGTTAGATATGACAAAAGTCAACAGTGGAAAGGCAGAGATGAAGGAGTATGTAGGAAATCTAAGGACCTTGATTTACAAAACATGAGGTCAAGAGAAAATGTCTGAAGAAGGATAATGATCGTGGAAATAATAAAGGCTGTATATGTAAAAAAAAAAAAAAAAAAAAAAAACTAGAAGGTCATGGAATGAGATATATCAAGCTCTGAAAGAAAATGGATATCAGCAAGAATACTAAACCCTGCAAAATTAAGCTTCAAATTTGATGATTAAATAAAAATCTTCCTTGATAAACAAAAGTTAAAAGAATTCACAACCAAAAAGCCTGTAATACAAAACATGCTCAACAAATATTTCACAAAGAAGAAATAAAAAAATAAAATAAAATCCAACAAATGGGGAACCACACTAAAAGTACAGTCAATCAAAAAATAAAAAAAGAAGCTATTTCAAATTAAAAACCAGAAAGAATTCAAAATGACAGGGAATAAGAATCATTTCTCAACAACAACATTGAACTCATCAACCAAAAGACATAGACAGACTGGCAAACTGGATTAAAAAACATGACCCAACAACATGATGTCTCCAAGTGTCTCATCTCATAGGCAAAGACATCCACAGACTTAAGGTAAAAGGATGGCAAAAAACCTACCATTCACATGTATCTCACAAACAAGCAGAAGTTTCTAAGTTCTTATCTGATTAAGTGAACTTCAAGTCAAAATTAAACAGAAGAAACAAAGAAGGGCACTTTGTACTGTATAAGGGAACTGTACATCAACAACACATAACAATCTTAAATATGTATGCCCAAACAATTGAGCATCTACATAAAAAAAGACCTTCACACATTCAAGAATCAAACAGATCATAACACTATAATAGTGGATAACTTCAACATACCCTTCTCACCAATCAATAGATCTTCAAATCAAAAACTAAAAAAGGAAGCCATAGAACTAAAAAGTACAATTAGTAATTTGGACTTAATAGGAATATATAGAATATTTCATCTATCACCAAATGAATACATTTTCTTTTCAGCAGCACATGGAACATTCTCTAAAATAAACCACATCTTAATCCACAAAGCAACTCTTACAAATATAAAAAAAAGTAGAAATGACACCTTGCACTTTATGAGATCATAGTGCAATAAAATTAGAAGTTAAAAATAAACTAAAAAATAGAAGATATTCTAACACCTGGAGACTAAATAATGCACTATATTAAATAACCAATGAATAGCTAAAGAAACCAGGGATGAAATAAAAAATAGAGGTTAATGAGAATAGGAAAACCACATATCAAAACCTCTGGGACACTATCAAGGCAGATCTAAGAGGAAAGTTCATTGCATTGAGCTCATTAATTAAAAGAAGAGAAAATCACCAAATAAGTAATCTAACTTTACATCTCAAAGCCCTAGAAAAAGAGGAATAAACCAGTACCCAAAGTAGTAGAAGACAGAAAATAATAAAACCTAGAGATGAAATTAATGAAATTGAAATGAACAATAACACAAAAAACAATGAAACCAAAAGTTGGTTCTTTGAAAAAATAAACATAATTGATAAGCATCTAGCCAAGCTAACAACAAAAAAAGAGAAATCCCAAATTACTAAAATTCATCCTGAAAAAGGAAATATCACCATGGGCCCCACTGAAATAGAGACAATAATCAGAATCTATTTTAAAAATCTATACTCCAATAAAATAGAATATGTAGAAAATATCAACAAATTTTCAGAGACATATGAACTAGCAAAATTAAATCAAGGGATCATAAAAAATTCAAACAGGCCAATTTCAAGCAGGGGAATTGAAGATACCATAAGCAAACTACTAACAAAGAAAAGTCCAGGGACCAGATGGGTTCTCAGCCAAGTTCTACGACAACTTCAAGAAAAACTTACACCAATATGTCTCAAATTATTCCATGAAATAGAAAAAGAGGGGACCCTTCCAAATTCATTTTATGAAACTAGTGTCACCCTGATACCCAAACCAGACAAAGACACATCAAGGAAAGAAAACTGTAAACCAATATCTTTGATGAACATAGACACAAAAATTCTCAATGAAATACTGGAAAATCACATAAAAAAAAAAAAACAAAGTTAAAAGATAGGGCATCATTATTAAGTGGGGTTATTCCAGAGATGCAAGGTAGCTTCAACATACAGAAATCAATAAAGTAATTTGCCACATCAATAGATAGACAAAAAGACAAGAATCACATGATTGTATCAATAAACATAGAAAAAGCATTCGAAAAAATTCAGCATCCATTCATGCTTAAAACACTAGAAAAACTAGGGATAGTTGGAACATACCTCAACATTGTAAAAGCTGCATATGCTAAACCCAAAGACAGCATCATCATAAATAGAAAAGAACTGAAAGCATTCCCTCTAAAAACTGAAACAAGACAGGGATACCAACTTTCACCACTCCTATTCAAAACAGTCTTCCACTCCCTAACCAGAGCAATCAGACAAAAGAAGTAAATTAAACGAATATAAATAGAAAAAGAAGAGCTCAAACTATCCTGATTTGCTGATGACATGAGTCTATATTTAGAAGACCCCCCAAAAAACTCTACTAGAAAGTTTCTAGAACTCATAAACAAATTCAACAAATTAGTAGGATTTAAAATCAACACTAATAAATTAGTTGCATTTCTATACATCAAGAATGTATCACCTTCAAAAGCAATCAAGAAAACTATCTCCTTTACAATAGACCCCCCAAAATTAAAATATTTGGAAATCAACCTAAAAAAAAGACGTGGAAGACTTCTATAATAAAAACTACACAATACTAAAAAATAATTGAAGACGACCTATGAAAACAGAAAGATTTCCCATGTTCCTGGATAGATAGAATCAGTATTATCAAAATGGCCATACTACCAAAAATGCTATACACATTTGACACCATTCTTATAAAGATCCCAACGACATTCTTCACAAAAATAGCAAAAGCAATCATGAAATTCATTTGGAAAAATAAGAGGCCCAGAATAGCTTAACCAATCCTTAGTGTGAAAAGTAATGCAGGAAGTATCACAATACCAGACCTCAAATTATACTACAGAGCTATAGTAACATAAACACCATGGTATTGGCACTAAACCAGACATGAGACCAATGGAACAGAATAGAAGACACAGACACACACACACATAAGCACAGTTATCTCATCCTAGACAAAGGAGCCATAAGCATACATAGGAGAAAAGATAGCCTCTTCAACAAATTATACTGGGATAACTGGAAATCCATATGTAATAGAATAAAATTGAACCCCTATATCTCACCCTGCACAAAACTTAACTCTAAGTAGATCAAGGACCCAGGCATTAGACCAGAGACCCTATACTTACTAGAAGAAATAGTAGGCCCAAGTCTCCAACATGTTGGCTTAGGAACAGCTCCCTCCAATAAGACTGCTAAAGCACAAGAAGTAAAATCAAGAATCAATCAATGTGATGGTATCAAACTGAAGAGTTTCTTCACAGCAATGGCAACAATCAAGAATGTGAATGGAGATCCTATAGAATGGGATAAAATCTTTACCACCAGTACCTCAGATAAGGCATTAATTTCCAGGATATACAAAGAACTCAAAAAACTTAAGACTAGATCACTTAATCCAATCAAAAAATGGGAAAAGAAACTGGATAAACACTTCAAAGAAGAAGAAATATGAATGGTCAAAAATTATATGAAAAAAATGTTTAACATCTCTAGCAATTAGAGAAGTGCAAGTTAAAACTACACTGATATTCTATCTCGCTCCATTCAGAATGGCAAATGTAAAGAATGTAAGTAACAGTAAATGTTGGTGGGGATGTGGGGAGAAAAGTACTCTTAAAATTGTTGATAAGACTGTAAATTTGTGCAACCACTATGGAAAGTAGTATAGAGAATTCATAGAAAACTTGGAAAGGAACCATCATTTGACCCAGTTACCCTACTCCTCTGTCTATACTCAAAGGACTCAAAATCATCACACTATATAACATGGCCACATCAATTTTAAAGCAGTTTAATTCAAAATAGCCAAGCTACGGAATCATCCTAAGTGTCCTTCACCAGACAAATGAATAAAGAAAATGTGGCATATATACACAATGTAATATTACTCAGCTATAAAGAAGAATGAAATATGGCATTTGCTGGTAAAGAAATGGAACTAGAGATTATCATGCTAAGAAAAATAAGCCAATTCCCCAAAACCAAAAGCTGGATGTTCTCTAATTTGTGGATGCTTACCCAAAACAAGGGAAATTGGGGAGGATAATAATAGAAATCCATTGGATTAGACAAAAGAAAATGAAGAGCTAGGAGCAGGGAGAATAGGAAAGACAATAGAATTCATCAGACAAAACTTTCCTTGCCTTGTATTTGAATACATGACCAGGATAAATCTGCATAATGTACAACCACAAGAGTGAGAGTCTAAATAGAATAAGTGATCCTCTGTATGTATGATTTGCCAAAATACATTCTACTGTCATGTATTACTAAAAAGAACAAATTAAGGAAAAAAAAAGGAACAAAACCATCAGGTCACACTGAATGAGACATTTTAATTACTGCTAATTTTCAAGTAGAAAATCTTGTGAATCCCCATGTGTCTACTGTACTTAAACATCAAGGGACTTATCTGGGATGTTGTTGAGTATGAAAGTGTTGGCTGGTAGTTACAGAACACTGAAAAGAATGAATGTGTATGTTGCTGAAAACTATGTCAAAATAATAATAAAAACTAAAGTCAAGTTAAGAATGAACACCAACTCTTAGTGATTACTTCCCCAGCTCACAATTACTTGCCAGGTTCTTTTGGAAATGAAGAAGTATACCAATAAAATTCAATAAACATTGTGAAGAATAACAGCTTTATTGATGTTTTGTTAAAACAGAAACGGGGGCCATGATCAATAAAAGCATCAATTATTCTTGTTCAGAAGGGACAGTGTGGCTGAGCACAAATTCTGTATTTATAAGAACATGCAATTCACTAAGTTAAAGGGAAAAATACATTATACACTTCACATAATGGAAAATTACATTTGGCAAAATGAACTTGAAAGAGGTAGGTTTTCAAAAAGGACACTAGGTTATTGAGAGGACATCCTTAAATCTTTGATCCTATTAACATTGAAGGAAATTTGTAACTTTTCCTAGAATATTCTCACCTATCAAGGTCAAGAGACATAAAACTTTTATGGGTGATTTTATAAATTATTCATGATGATTATTGTAGATGTGACTGCCATGTTATCTAGAAAATTTCCAAAGTCACATTTTGTAAAGTTAATTTACTTTTAATTAGCATAAGAACTTGATTTGGGGGGTATAAACATCATAAAACATTATAAATTTGATCAGTTAATATAGAAAAAATTCTAAAGTCAAATAATGTCTTTAATAAAAAGTTCATGAAAATGCACCATATCAAAACACTTCTTGCTAAAAGTACACACACACACACACACACACACACACGAATCACAGTGCATGGATAGTTCATAGTGGCCACAATCCATGAGTGAGGTCATTTTGACTTACAGGAATCAGGAAGAAAACTAAGAACTCCCATAATTTCCTGTGATCTTTTCTACAAAGTCGAAGCAATTTTTACTCAACTTTTGCCTCTTTTTCAATCTATCCTCTGCAGGGCCATGACTGGATACATCTTGAAGCAAATATTTCTTTCATCATCCTTGTCATCTAGGCCAGTTTGGTTTAGGTGGGGTGAAGATACCTTTTATCATGAAGATCTGTTTGATCTGAGGGAAGTGCACTTTTCAGGCTATTAACTCTTCAGAGAGAATCCTTCCAGTAAATCAGTGAAAATGTGAGCCTCAAAAATGCTATCTCTGCATCCTGACCAGTATCTGTCATTTTCTTTTCTTTTCTTTTCTTTTCTTTTCTTTTCTTTTCAGTAATAGCCATTCTGGGTGGAGTGGGATGATATTTCATCCTAGTTTTGATTTGCACTTCCTGATGACTGATGATAATGAGCATTTTTCATATATTTATTGATACTCCATAAATATGTACACTATCATGTTAAAATTAAAAACATAAAAGTCCTGAAAGCATTTAATTCTACATCTTGTTTCCTGATAAAGAAATTCATAAATCCAATTAAGTAATCATTACTCAATAACACATTTTTTGTTACTTTTCTTGTTAATATAACAAATTTGGTGAAGTCTTCTTAAATTGGGTTATAAGAACGTGTACAGATCTATTTTCTATAATAAATGCTTTCAATTATGTTGTAACAAAATCCTGTTTCCTATCTCTTAGAAACAGCTGGGTCAGGTCTTATAACTTGTTATTTATTTCCAATTATATAAACACACGAAATTTTAATCTTTATTTGAAGACATCTCAAATTTAAAAGTTTGTCTTTCAGTGAAGGATTTATATATGGATGAGGATTTGGAAGTAGGGACTGAGGAATGTCTTACCCATTTTTTTTTAATTAAATTCATTTTCTCACTACTTATAAAAACAAAAATTGTAGACATCAATGAGGTGATGTTTATGTTTCAATAGATGTACATACTTCATAATGTCTAAATCAGTTTACACATTTACCATTTTTTATGGTAAAAATTTTCAAAATCCTTTCTTCTAGATCTTTCTAATATAAAGGACATTATTGTTATCTCTAGTCAATTTACTGTAATGTCCTAGTCTATATGTATAATCCCACCTACATCTTCTGGACCCCAGAGAATTTCCATCACGGAGGGGGAAAGGCAAAGGTCTCTTTAGAAACCGGGTAAGGTGTTCAGGTCCTGTTTTCAGTTTTTCCTGTGTTTTGGTCTGTACGTGTCCAACAAGACATCTCTATTTTCTTACTGTACAGTTCTGTGATATAAATTCAACCTCTTACACCTTCCCTCAAACACAAGTGGTGGCCCATTGTGCAAAATTCATTTTTGAAAACCATTGCTTAAAACTAAAATCTGCCTACTTTCTATGATGAAGACTCAACACACAAAACTTGCAGGGATTATAAATAAACTGAAACATGAAACTTCACTACTACTCCCATGCCCAGCCCATTTCAATCCAATGTTCTTCTTCTTCTCCCTTCCCCTTCCCCTCCCCCTTCCCCTTCCCCTTCTCCTTCCCTTTCCCTTTCTCCTTCACCTTCACCTTCACCTTCACCTTCTTTGTAAGTGTAAAGTATATATAAAAAGTTGAATATTATCTAATTCTTTCCTCTCCAACCCAGAAAAGAAATGCCAACTTACTCTTCTTTCGGATCCTTCCTCCAATTTTTCTGAGAACTTCCTCTCATCTGGCTTTGGAAGAGACACAGGAGGGAACATTCTTTCTTTCCCGGGAGGATTTTCCACCACAAAGATGAGAGTTCAACTATCTCAGTCCACTCTGGTCTTTTGTGTATATGGAAAGCAGATTTGTAGAGTAATTAGGTAGATTTAAAAACAGCATAAAGAAAGCTATGTATTAATTCTGTCAGGTGATTGGTTGTTTTCTTGAAAATATAAGAATACTTTATCCTTTGGGTCTTGGTCAAACAAAACAACTTTCACTATTATTTATAGTAATGATTCCTCTAAATTCTACATTCAAATAATTGTAGAATTATGGGTATACATATGGGTATACATTCCTCACACACATTATTCTCCCAAATCTTCAATTAAGACATATTCTTGCATGTGATAATACAATGAATGTCTAGCAGATTTCTCAAAATTCAAAATTACTAGTTCCTTAGCATATGCTTTTTTACACATTTGTTTTATTTTTTTTTAGTTGTCAATGGACCTTTATTTTATTTATTTATATGCAGTGCTAAGAATCAAACCTACTGGCTCACACATGCTAAACAATTGCTCCACCACAGTGCTACAACCCCAGTCCAGCATATGGTTTTAAGTTGAATCATTCTCAGTAGAATTATCAATATTGATCTTAAAACAATTTTGACAAAAAATAATTTTATACAATTAAAATAATTTTAGCATAAATAAAATATCCAAATAAAACCAAACATTAAAAAAAAACTGTATAGTACACAAGTTATGTGTGCAAGCAAGCTGTGTATGTGAAATTATATATGGCTACCACCCTGTGTCTTTTGTTCTTTCACATAAAATCCTTTGCTTACTCTTCCTGATTTTAAGAAAGATATATTTCTATTACAAGCAAAAACAAAACCACATTTAACTATCGTGTTCATGTCCTTTGTAAAAGAAGAAGAAATAGTGAACATAGCATGGCATGTATATGCAATAGAATACTATTCAGTGTTTTAAAAGAAATTCGGTCACTTGTGCATGATTGAACCTGGAGTTCATGATGCTAAATAACATAAGTCAGGCATAGAATTACAAATACTGCATAATGTTATTTACACATGAACTCTAAAAAATTCATATTCATAGAAGTAGAGACTAGAATGATAGGTACCAAAGGCTGGGAAATGGGAGTGGATAGGGAAAGGGGAGATGTTGATCAGCACAAATTTTCAGTTATAAAGGGAGAATAAACTCCACCAGAGAATGACAACAATAATGCATAAGAATGTATTTTGTATTTCAGAAAATAATCAATTTTAAATGTTTTCACAAGAAATGATAAGTAGTGTAAGGCAGCTGGCACCAATCCAGGGTAATTCTTCCTGCGTAGGAGGAGATAAGCCACCTGAGAAAATAAAGTCTGAAGTAATTAGTGAAGAAATAAAAGACAAAGTTAGAATTATAGTATAAAGGGAGTACTGCCGCAGTCTGGCTGGGCACAAATGCCGCAATCTGGCTGGGCACAAAATCACGAGCCACCACACAGCTTGTAGATTCAACAGCAACTCTTTATTCCCGAACTCACACCAGCTGTCTACAATCACGTTCTGGGAAATCCACGTTCTCTGCCCAAATCCACCTCCACTGGGCTTCTGTCTCCCAAAAAATACTGTCTGAATCCCTTGAGAACTCAAGGGGAACTCAGGCAGCAGGATACGCCCTATTCCCAGCAGGAATAATCTTAAACCTTAAACCTGGAACCTAAACCAGGAACACCCTAAACCCGGATCCGCCCTGGTCCTTGAGCAAGGTTACCTACATGCAATGTCACTGCAAAACGTCCTATTTCCACGAGTCCTTCCACTAAGCAACATGGGGTACGCTGGCAAGGAAATTGTCATACCTACTTGGCTAATGGCTCCCAGCATCTCCCCCCTTCTGATTAATTAAACAACAAGCAATGTGGCTTATGGACCGTGCCTGGTAGGTTGTCCAATTCAACATATGGTTCTTACCCGTCATCGGAAAACTGACCTTTAGGCGTCAGCCTCCTGTCTTAGGTTGATACCACTGCAATTGGATCATACCCGTCACTGACTACCGGTCCAGCACACAGCCATTGGCCCCCAAATTTTAGACCATCACTAGCAGAAGGGAGGAGGATACAGAAATGCCACAACACCAAGCCAATTGACGGCTCCTTGGGAAAAATTGCATCACTGGTGACACCATCAGCAAAGATATGCCAGCATTACCACAATTTGCTGCACCAAACGATAGTTACATAGTCCAGGCAAGTTCTGCAAGCAGTTCAAAGCGGAGGAATCTATCAATATGTCCATTTCCTCCCAAAATCCGTTTCCTCCCAAAGTAAGTTGACTCCTTGATTGAGCATTACTTGTTGAGTTATATTCATTGATGCATCAGTTTATACAGTTTACTGTGATAGCTATCATAGAAGCTGTAGTTTGGTTTTATCTTTGTCTTCAGCGGCACTGGGATGAAGATAGGAATTCTGGCAATGATGCTAAAGAGACATTATCCTGAAAAGAATTATTAAATATAATGAAAAGGAAAGGTGAAAGTAAACAAACAGATCTGTTAACCTACTTTAAAAACAATCCTTAACAGCTGTTTACCTAATTTAAATTAAACCATTTAAATCACATGAATAAAAAAATAATAATAAATCGGATCCATTTTTTCATTAGCGCTCCTCATATAAGAAATATGGACATATGCACAAACAGACATACAACACAAAACACAAGAGTACACACAAACGTACAACACATAAGAAAATAGTAAAGGCCTTGTAGCTTTACCTAGGTGAAATCTCCATTGCAATGTTTAAAAACTCCACAGTCAAAAAATAAAACTGATCAGAAAAACATTAACCTAGGTTTGTATGAGCTCAAAAAATAAAATAGAACTTTATGATGTGGGGAAAATGCAATAATAAAATAGATACTGAAAAAAAAAGCACCCTGATTAGTCACTGTCGCAGATGTAAGAATAGCCAAGCTGGAGTTCTGGATATCAGCTGTTATGGATTTGAGTCAAATCATCTTCTTTTTGATCTGTAGAAATTGTTTTAGTTAATCTCTCTGGAATCCAAATCGGCTGCTGTTCTCCCTGTGGAAAAACACAAACAGACCCCCGACTCCAGACAATCACTGGGTCAGGACCTTTCCATTGTCCTGTTAGAATATCTTTCCAAAGTACTTTAGGCTTATGTACATTTTTTGGATACATGTGCCTTTCCGCAGCACTAAGTCCTGATGAATCCAAATTTAAAAAGTTTAGAGTAAAAAGGGTTATTTCAAGTTTATCTTTGGGGGATATATACCCCCTTCCAATTCCCTCTTTTTGCTTTAATAAGTATATGTCTGTATCTAATAGTTGTCTTAGCTTTTTGCATTTTCTATCTGAAATACCTTACTTGACATTTTCGACCATTTTCTATCTTATTTCTATCTTCTAGTTTTTTGTTTTTTTTTTTCCCTAAGGTTTGTATATTTACCCTTAGTTGCTTATTTTCCTCCTAGTTTTTTTTTTTCTTCCTATTTTGTGGGTTTAAAATTCTTGTCTTCCTACATTTTTTTATCTTCCTACATCTTTTCTATCTTTTTTCTTTTTAACTTTCTATTCTTCTGTCTTTAAAGTTTTTCACTTCAAATTTTTAATCTTCTTTATCTAAATACCTTTTATCCTATTATCTTCCCATTTTTTTTAAGTAATTCCTTTACAATTAACTAGGCTTCAAATGACGAAATCTTTCCTCCGTCATGAAGGCATTTTAACCCCTTTAATTTAACCTTTTAAAGCCTTTTGTAACTTACTTAGACATTTTACAACGTCCTATTTCCACGAGTCCTTCCACTAAGCAACATGGGGTACGCTGGCAAGGAAATTGTCATACCTACTTGGCTAATGGCTCCCAGCAGAGTACCTGATAGTTTCTTCCAATATTGGTAGGAGCTGGAACAGACAATTAAAAAAATGGCTCAGTGGTTTATTTAAGGGGTTACATCAAAGGCAGGAATAAGGTTTCAAGGGTAGAGTCTTGTTTCATGATGCCTTGTAGTCAACAGGTTGTTTGGCATCTTTTCAGGTTACATCCATCTCTGAGAGGCTGTGTGGCTACAGCAGGACACTCCATCTCTGGTGCTGTGTGGGACCTTTGGAAGAGCTTGGTGGGAGTTCACATGTATTTGGGCTATCTTATAGCAGGGTTGCTGCTGTTAAGTTCCCAGATATCAGATTCTTCTGCTCAATGGGCTTCCATGCTTTTTTTGTCCACACATAGTTCATGGATGGCTCTCAACAGATAAGTATTGAGATAATGGATTTGTTAATTATCTTAACAATGTAAACAAATGTTGAAATATTGCATTGTACCCCATAAATCTATAACATGTAATTATTATATAGCAAAAATAAAATTTAAAAATTTTAAAAAGAATAAATATCAGAGAGATAGTAAAGGAAGAACTCAAGATGAGTGAAGAAAAAGGGGCCTGCTCTTCTCTCTTGGCTTCAGGCATCCATCTCATTTGTGAATCTATGCTCCATCTTTGGTTTTAATCTCTTTTCTTACACCTTTACTCAAATAGCTATGTCCAGATGCTCAAGACTACCATTCCAAAAATATATCTTATTATCTAAGAATGTTAAATATATACTTTTTTTCCAGCTCTCAGAACCTTTGAAATGTATTTTACCCAAAACAAGGCTGATCTTTGGATTAACTTTTTATTAAATATTAATTATTCTCAGATTTCTGCTTTTGGCTAGTTAAATCATCATTTTTTTTCTCTCTCCAACCCATTCTTATTTCTATTCGTAATAATAGTTTTAATTTCTAAGCTCTCTTGTGATGTTATCAAGGATGATTTGTTCCCAGGATTCATATATATATATATATATATATATATATATACTGTCAGAAAACTACCTAATGCTTTAGGACTTATCGAGATAAATATTTAATGATTGATTTATCTTTGCAATTTTGTTGTATTGTATTGTTTATACATATTTATATGTATAAACATATATTTTGTTTATAAATGTAACTAATGATTTTTATCAAAAGTAATTGAGAAAATCAATGAATTGTTACAGAGTTTCAAGGAATCATCTCAGGAAAAAAATATTGTAGGAATACAGGTAGGATAATTTTTGCTGAGATTATCAACAAAACCAAACCAAAGAGCCAGTAGCATGAGAAATCTGCTGTTGGTGCTGCTGCTACAGCTGAACCAGTGCACACGGCTGCCACCTCCAACCCTGGCTCCAGCTCCTACTGCTTGCAGCTCTGCTACTGCTGTGCTTGGAAATTGGTTCTTGCTTTGCCACTGCCTCAAACAAGATGAATTCTCCTCTGTGGAACTAGTTCCAGATTTGAAATCCAACCTAGGTGCCCTGATTAACAAGATGCTAGAGGGCTGGGATAGCATTTCCAATTTCTATGGTAGAAGTATATTCTATTCCAACTCTCATCAAGTTGCAGTCCCTCAGAACCCAAAGAATCTGTACAAAATGGGCAGACAAGAATTGCAAAATATAAAAATGATTTGTGATAATGAAATATAATTTCTTTTGTAGATTAATTTACTTAGAAAACGGCATACTTTGACTTATAACAGTTAAGGCACTATGATGATACAGCAGCAATTGTGAAGGGAGTACTGAATTTTGTGGAGGAATTGGTTGGATTTGGAGAAAACTGTTGTTGTTCTTCTTTGGCACGCAGTGCTTCTAGACCAACTGCAATGTTCTGCAGGAATACAGGGTTCTTGGAGATGTAAATGTAGTTATTATAGTCTTATTAATTCTTCCATATTGTTTTTCTCCATAGATAGGAGAACCCAGGTTAAAAGGCTAATTTGAAGAATTCTGGGTTTCCCGTTTTTAAACATATAAATACTTTGTGTGTGTGTGTGTATTCAGAGCTATGATGTTAAAACATATTATTGACCATTACAAAAAGGCATGAAAGTAAGGATTGGGAGGGAAAGGATGTTGTATTTCTAAAATACATTTAATGTTGAACACTCCAATCCTCAATCAGTACTCAGTTTTAGTTCAAAATGCCCAGTAGTAAAAATGACAATAGGTATCAGAGACCTAAAATGACACAAAAAGTATAGATTTTGCTCTGATTTCCATTGAGAGATGGGAAGAGCATTCAGATGGATTGAAACTTGGTGTGATAGAAAAAAACTAAAATAAAATTATACAGGTGTATACAACAAATATATAAAAGTTAATACTTTTCATGGTACCAGTTACAAAAATATTTGACACATAAGAATCAACAGAGGGATCCAACATGGCGGCCGGCAAGGAAGCAGCACTTTCAGTATCTCCACATTAACCAGATCAGAAACACCCATTAAAACAGCTACATTCTACCTACTGAGGAACTTCTAGCAAAATTCCGCTGAAAGGAGACCTGCCAGGAATTAGTAAGTTTATTAGAGGTGACAATTTGCCCCAGACAAGTGAATCTTGGCCGGCCACGCGGGCGCAGAGGTCCAATCCCGCAGCCACCGCCCGACCGGCTCTGCAAGCGGCCCCCAGCGGCCAGGGGCAGTGAGAAGGGTCCCCGCCTGGCCCGGCAGACGGCCCCCGCCATCCCGGCTCTCCTGGCGGCCCCGCTCACTCTGTGATCAGCCACCCCGCCCGCCCGGCTCTTAGCCACGAGGCCGCTGCCTACCCGGTTCTACAAGCGGCCCCCCGCGAGAAGGGTCCCCGCCTGGCCCGGCAGACGGCCTGTGCCCTCCCAGCTCTGCTAACGCCCCGCCCGCACGGCTAACTGCCCCCTGCCCGCCCAGCTCTGCAAACGGCCCCGCCCACCCGGCAACCCCGCCCTCCGGGCTCTGCTGGCGCCCCGCCCGAGGCCAGCACCGGCCCAGCTCTGCAGGCGGCCCCGGCGGCCCCGCTCAGGGAGAAGGGTCCCCGCCTGGCCCGGCAGACGGCCTGTGCCCTCCCGGCTCTGCTAACGGCCCTGCCCACCCGGCAAACGGCTCCCCCCCTGAGACGACGTGAAGGGAATCTAACCAAGCCTTTATGAAATAGCGAACTGGGAACTAAAACCAGAGATTGTGTCAGACCAGAGACAAGCCAGTTCCACCCCTCCCTTCGGACACTCCAGCAAGGAGGCAGGGGCCCTCCATAGCAGAGAGGGGAAGTCACCAAAGTTCGGCCAAAGAGATTCCTTCCCAGCGGAATCTACTTTAGCAGGTGTGTGACTCCCACCCGCATCAGATACAAACAACCGGGAAACTTCAAAATCTCTCCATGGGCGTGACCATAAGGGCCAAAGGACTCTCGACCCCCAACTCCCAATACTGCCAGTGACGTGGGCTTGAGAGTAGGGGCAGATGGAAGCAGAGAAGACTCCCCACCCCCAACTCCCCCATCCGCCAACTGAGAGGGCGTGACAGTAGGGGCGGAGGGAAACAGAGGACACTCCAGACCCCCAACTCCTCCTACCGCCAGCGGAGTGGTCATGATTGTAGGGGCTGAGGGAAGCAGAGGGGATCCTCGACCCCCAACTCCCATTACAACCAGTGGCGACACCAATGGTCTTAGCCGCCAGATTCCGAAGGTGTGCCCACTAAAGGGGTCCGGAAAAATTAAACTATTGACTCCCAGAACACAGCTCCACAGCACTGGGGCTTAGATGAATGACACAGAGAGTGCTCAGTCGTTAGGGAAATAGAGCACTCAGAGGGGCTGAAAGTGTAACCAAATCCTTGGAGAACCTCCTCCGGTGCACAGGACCTGGCTGGCTGGCAGGAGGAAGGGGAGGAGGGGCCGTAGAAGTGAAACAGCTCTGGACCAACAGGATTGAGAGGCTCCCAGGAGCTGCCTTACAGGGATTGCTGTTGACACATTGAGGGCAAATCTCAGCCCGGAGGGCACAGCTTTGCCTACGGGAAGAGAAGAAAATGGATCTCTAAGACCTAATTTTATTTCTTATTTTATTTTATTTTTTCTCTCCCTTTTTCCCTCTTTCTCTCCCCTTCCAAGTTTTATTGTTCTTTCCATTCTCCTCTATGCTATCTAACTCCCCCTCCTTCTTTCTTTTCAAGAGCACCTTCCTTCCCCTTCCCCCCAACTTTCATCCCAAGCATTACGTCCTCCATTTCGTGTAACTGTCTAAATGCAAACAGGTGAATGTTTCGAGGCCTTCTATAGTGCTCCTAAATACCTAGCTACTACCAACACCCTAATCCAATTGACGGTTAGGATCCCCCTTCAGTAGAGCAATCTTCTAAAGTAGCCAAGACATACTAACCCTTATACCTTCATAGCACCTAACCTAAAGTCCTAAGAACAAAAAACAAATCACTATATGCATACAAAATCCGGAAGCCCTTTATAAATTGAATGAATCAGCTCTAAAGTACAATAAAGCCCAACATCTATAGGCATAATCTCCCACCACAAAGGAGAGACAACAGAGATAAACAAAGCCAAAACAAATGTATAGGAGAAAGCAGTTACAAAGCAGTCAAACAGAGCTGGAAAGTAACGTGAACAACATGAAAAAACCAGGGAAAAAAGGAGTACAGATAATGCAGGACAACTTAAATCTACAGGAGGACCTAGAAGCATCAGAAACATGGACAGGGAAAGAAATCAAGGCATACCTAACTCAGATGGAACGGAATTTTAGAGAAGACATGACACAGCAAATCCAAGCATTGAAAGTATATTTTGAAAACCAACTAAACAAACAAATTCAAACTGCAAAGAACGAGCTTTACCAGGAGATAGAGATCTTAAAAAAAAAACCAAACAGTGATTTTAGAAATGCAAGAAACCATAAACCAGATTAAAAATGCTAACGAGAATATTACAAATAGACTAGATCAAGTAGAAGTCAGAACATCAGATAATGAAGACAAAGTTTATCAACTTGAAAAGAATATAGTCAATACTGAAAAGATGCTTAAATCTCATGAGCAATCTATCCAAGAGATATGGGATCTCATCAAAAACCAAATTTGAGAGTCATTGGGATAGAAGAAGACACAGAGGTTCAAGCCAAAGGAATGGACAACCTATTGAATGAAATAATCCTAGAAAACTTCCCAGAGATGAAAGATGGAATGGATTGCCAAATCCTGGAAGCCTACAGGACCCCAAACATCCAAAACTGTAATAGGCCAACTCCAAGACATATAATTATGAAGATAGCCAACATACAGAACAAGGAGAGAATATTAAAAGCTACGAGGGAAAGGAGGCAGATTACATTCAGGGGTAAACCAATTAGGTTAACGGCTGATTTTTCATCATAGACTTTGAAAGCGAGAAGATCCTGGAACAATGTATTTCAAACGCTGAAAAATAATGGATTCCAACCAAGAATACTGTATCCAGCAAAATTAAGCGTCAGATTTGACAATGAAATTAAAATCTTTCACGATAAACAAAAGCTAAAAGATTCCGCAGCCAGAAAACCAGCACTGCAAAGCATTTTGAGCAAAATTCTACAAGAAGAGGAATGGAAAAACAGTGCCCAAAACCAACAGCGGGAGGTATCTCAGTAAAGGGGGAGGAAAACAACCAAAAAGTAAAAACTAGCCAAACTAAAATAAATAAATAAATAAACATGACTGGAAGTACAAATCATATTTCAATTGTAACCTTAAATGTTAATGGACTAAACTCACCAATCAAGAGACACAGACTGGTAACCTGGATCAAAAAAACAAATCCAACAATATGCTGCCTTCAGGAGACTCATATGATAGTAAAAGACATACACAGGCTGAAGGTGAAAGGTTGGGAAAAATCATACCACTCACATGGCCCTCGGAAGCAAGCAGGAGTGGCCATACTCATATCGAATAAAATCAACTTCAAACCTAAGTTAATCAAAAGGGATAAAGAAGGACACTATATCCTGTTAAAAGGAACTATTCACCAACAAGACATAACAATTATCAATTTATATGCACCAAATAATGGTGCACCAACGTTCATAAAACAAACTCTCCTCAAGTTCAAGAGTCAAATTGACCACAACACAATAATTATGGGTGACTTCAACACACCGCTCTCGCCATTAGAGAGATCCTCCAGACAAAAGCTGAATAAAGAAACTATAGAACTCAATGACACAATCAATAACCTAGACTTAACCGACATATATAGAATATATCAACCATCATCAAGTGGATACACGTTCTTCTCAGCAGCACATGGATCTTACTCAAAGATAGATCATATATTATGCCATAGGGCAACTCTTAGTAAATATAAAGGAGTGGAGATAATACCATGCACCATATCTGATCATAATGGAATGAAACTGGAAATCAATGAAAAAAGAAGGAAGGAAAAATCCTGCATCACATGGAAAATAAACAATATGTTAATGAATGATCAATGGGTCACAGAAGACATAAAGGAGGAAATCAAAAAATTCTTAGATATAAACAACAATTCAGACACAACATACCGGAATCTATGGGACACAATGAAAGCAGTTTTAAGAGGGAAATTCATTTCCTGGAGTTCATTCCTCAAAAAAAGGAAAAAACAACAAATAAATGAACTCACACTACATCTCAAAACCTTAGAAAAGGAAGAGCAAAATAACAGCAAATATAGCAGAAGACAAGAAATAATTAAAATCAGAGCGGAAATCAACGAAATTGAAACAAAAAAATCCATTGAAAAAATTGATAAAACTAAAAGTTGGTTCTTTGAAAAAATAAATAAGATCGACAGACCCTTAGCCATGCTAACGAAGAGAAGAAGAGAGAAAACTCAAATCACTAACATACGGGATGAAAAAGGCAATATCACAACAGACACTACAGAAATACAGAAGATAATTAGAAAGTATTTTGAAACCCTATATTCTAATAAAATAGAAGACAGTGAAGACATCAATAAATTTCTTAAGTCATATGAGCTGCCCAGATTGAGTCAGGAAGACACACACAATTTATTTTATTTTTTATTTTTTATTTTTTTTAATTTCTTTTTTTTTTTTAATTTTTTTATTGGTTGTTCAAAACATTATAAAGCTCTTGACATATCATATTTCATACATTAGATTCAAGTTGGTTATGAACTCCCAATTTTACCCCAAATACAGATTGCAGAATCACATCGGTTACACATCCACATTTTTACATAATGCCCTATTAGTAACTGTTGTATTCTGCTACCTTTCCTATCCTCTACCATCCCCCCTCCCTCCCCTCCCATCTTCTCTCTCTACCCCATCCACTGTAATTCATATCTCTCCTTGTTTATTTTCCCATTCCCCTCACAACCTCTTATATGTAATTTTGTATAACAATGAGGGTCTCCCTCCATTACCATGCAATTTCCCTTTTCTCTCCCTTTCCATCCCACCTCATGTATCTGTTTAATGTTAATCTTTTCTTCCTGCTCTTCCTCCCTGCTCTGTTCTTAGTTGCTCTCATTATATCAAAGAAGACATTTGGTATTTGTTTTTTAGGGATTGGCTAGCTTCACTAAGCATAATCTGCTCTAGTGCCATCCATTTCCCTGCAAATTCTATGATTTTGTCATTTTTTAGTGCTGCGTAATACTCCATGGTGTATAAATGCCACATTTTTTTTATCCATTCATCTATTGAAGGGCATCTGGGTTGGTTCCACAGTCTAGCAATTGTGAATTGTGCTGCTATGAACACAATTTAAACAGACCAATAACAAAGGAAGAAATAGAAGAAGCCATAAAAAGACTACCAACCAAGAAAAGCCCTGGACCAGATGGGTATACAGCGGAGTTTTACAAAACCTTCAAAGAAGAATTAATACCAATACTTTTCAAGCTATTTCAGGAAATAGAAAAAGAAGGAGCTCTTCCAAATTCATTCTATGAGGCCAACATCACCCTGATACCTAAACCAGACAAAGACACTTCAAAGAAAGAAAACTACAGACCAATATCTCTAATGAACATAGATGCAAAAATTCTCAATAAAATCCTGGCGAATCGAATACAAAAGCATATCAAAAAAATTGTGCACCATGATCAAGTAGGATTCATCCCTGGGATGCAAGTTTGGTTCAATATATGGAAATCAATAAATATTATTCACCACATCAATAGACTTAAAGATAAGAACCATATGATCATCTCGATAGATGCAGAAAAAGCATTTGACAAAGTACAGCATCCTTTTATGTTCAAAACACTAGAAAAACTGGGGATAACAGGAACTTACCTCAACATTGTAAAAGCTATATATGCTAAGCCTCTGGCTAGCATCATTCTAAATGGAGAAAAACTGAAGGCATTCCCGCTAAAATCTGGAACAAGACAGGTGTGCCCTCTCTCACCACTTCTATTTAATTTAGTCCTTGAAATACTAGCCAGAGCAATTAGACAGACAAAAGAAATTAAAGGCATAAAACTAGGAAAAGAAGAACTTAAAATATCACTATTTGCGGACGATATGATCCCATACTTAGAAGACCCAAAAGGGTCTACAAAGAAACTACTAGAACTAATAAATGAATTCAGCAAAGTGGCAGGATATAAAATCAACATGCATAAATCAAAGGCATTCCTGTATATCAGCAACAAAACTTCTGAAATGGAAATGAGGAAAACCACCCCATTCACAATATCCTCAAAAAAAATAAAATACTTGGGAATCAACCTAACAAAAGAGGTGAAAGATTTATACAATGAAAACTACAGAACCCTAAAGAGAGAGATAGAAGAAGATCTTAGAAGATGGAAAAATGTACCCTGTTCATGGATAGGCAGAACCAACATCAACAAAATGGCGATATTACCCAAAGTTCTCTACAGGTTCAACGCAATGCCAATCAAAATCCCAATGGCATTTCTGGTAGAAATAGATAAAGCTATCATGAAATTCATATGGAAAAACAAAAGACCCAGAATAGCAAAAGCAATTATAAGCAGGAAGTGTGAATCGGGATGGATAGCGATACCAGATTTCAAACTGTACTACAGAGCAATAGTAACAAAAACAGCATGGTACTGGTACCAAAACAGGCAGGTGGACCAATGGTACAGAATAGAGGACACAGAGACCAATCCACAAAATTACAACTTTCTTATATTTGATAAAGGTGCTAAAAGCATGCAATGGAGAAAGGATAGCATCTTCAACAAATGGTGCTGGGAAAACTGGAAATCCATATGCAACAAAATGAAGCTGAACCCCTTTCTCTCGCCATGCACAAAAGTTAATTCAAAATGGATCAAGGAGCTAGATATCAAATCAGAGACTCTGCACCTGATAGAAGAAAATGTTGGCTCCGATCTACACATTGTGGGGTCGCGCTCCAAATTCCTTAATAGACGCCCATAGCCCAAGAGTTAAATACAAGAATAAACAAATGGGACTTACTTAAACTAAAAAGTTTTTTCTCAGCAAGAGAAACAATAAGAGAGGTAAATAGGGAACCTACATCCTGGGAACAAATTTTTACTCCTCACACTTCAGATAGAGCCCTAATATCCAGAATATACAAAGAACTCAAAAAATTAAACAATAAGATAACAAACAACCCTATCAACAAATGGGCCAAGGACCTGAACAGACACTTCTCAGAGGAGGACATACAATCAATCAATAAGTACATGAAAAAATGCTCACCATCTCTAGCAGTCAGAGAAATGCAAATCAAAACCACCCTAAGATACCATCTCACTCCCGTAAGATTGGCAGCCATTATGAAGTCAAGCAACAATAAGTGCTGGCGAGGATGTGGGGAAAAGGGTACACTTGTACATTTCTGGTGGAACTGCAAATTGGTGCAGCCAATATGGAAAGCAGTATGGAGATTCCTAGGAAAGCTGGGAATGGAACCACCATTTGACCCAGCTATCGCCCTTCTTGGTCTATTCCCTGAGGACCTTAAAAGAGCATACTATAGGGATACTGCCACATCAATGATCATAGCAGCACAATTCACAATAGCTAGACTTTGGAATCAACCTAGATGCCCTTCAATAGATGAATGGATTAAAAAACTGTGGCATCTATACACAATGGAGTATTACACAGCACTAAAAAATGACAAAATCATGGATTTTGCAGGGAAATGGATGGCATTAGAGCAGATTATGCTAAGTGAAGCTAGCCAATCCTCAAAAAACAAATGCCGAATGTCTTCTTTGATATAAAGACAGCAACTAAGATCAGAACAGGGAAGAAGAGCATGAGGAAAAGATTAACATTAAACAGAGATGAGTGGGGGGAGAGAAAGGGAGAGAGAAGGGAAACTCTGGAAATGGAAGGAGTCCCTCATTGTTACACAAAATTACATATAAGAGTTTGTGAGGGGAAAGGGGAAAAAAAAACAAGGGAGAGAATTAAACAACAGCAGATGGGGTAGAGAGGGAAGATGAGAGGGAAGGGGAGGGGGGATAGTAGGGGATAGGAAAGGTAGCAGAATACAACAGTCACTAATATGGTATTATGTAAAAATGTGGATGTGTAACCGATGTGATTCTGCAACTTGTATTTGGGGTAAAAAATGGGAGTTCATAACCCACTTGAATCAAATGTATGGAAGATCATATGTCATGAGCTGTGTGATGTTTTGAACAACCAATAAAAAAAATAATTAAAAAAAAAAGAATCAGCAGAGATTGGTTATCTGCTTTCATGACTTAAAGGACTCTTGGATATATAACTACAACCAGGCTTTATTTTCTCAAAGCTCCATACCCCACACCCAAACATTCAAAGCACCTCTTACGCAGTTTTCTAGCAGTTGACAGAATTGCTCCTCTGCGCTCTGTGTTTTCCCAGTGGTAGCTCATCTATGGATAGGTTGCCTGAACTGAGTCTGGAAAATTCCTCCTGGATATTTAATCCAGGTATGCACATTGCATGAAAGCTAGAGAAAGAGGGACAAAATCATCTTTTCCTATAAATGGTTTAACCTAAAAAGAGAAAAAAACTGTTTTATATTTGCAGATGGTATTTTTCAATATGACTAAATAGATCAATGTAATTGCTTCTAATTACATAAGATGGAGAGGGGTATCAAAAACATAATTCTAACACTTTTTTTCCTCTGATAAAAAAATAACTCCTGCAATAACTATATGTCTTTGAGATTAAGTTAATAATATGCTTCCTCAATTTTATCCAAATTTTATCTATATACTTTATGATTCTTCTAAAAAACTGTAAAGGGTGAACTTGCCAACATCTCACCTTACAGATTCCACTTCTATGGCTTTAAAAATGTGCCTTTGCATCTTTTAACTTTCTGGGCTCTCTGCACCCTTAAAAATTCAAAATCATGCTAAAACCCATTGTATTACAAACTCATCAAAAATAGAGATGAATGCTGTCCAATGACTTCAGTACACATAGACACCTCTAGGCCCTTCACCTCCATTAAAAAATAAAATCTCTGTATTCTCTTTGCCTCAGAGTCTGAAATAATATAAAGAGGAATAAAATTTAATTCCATTACTCTTCTACAGTATTCTAATATCTACCACTAGAATTTTAGAAATATGTCAAAATATATACTCATTACCTACATCACATGTATAAATTGGCACCTGTACATAATTTATTTCCTGGCCTGCAATCCAAACAGTAAACCTTAGAGATAATTATGAATTTTTAAAGCAGCACTATACTCTCTTTAAGTCTGTGCTACTCTTAGGCCAATGTCAATAATTAAGTCTCAAACAGATTTAGGTACAAAGGTGCAAATATATTATATCAGTTAAAATGAGTGATATGCAAATGAAGAATAGTTCAGTGGAAATGGTTTTATCTTGTTAAAGAAAAGCTTGAGTTTTTGTCTCTTTCATTAGTGGCTACACTTGAAAAACATATTTATAGATATAGATATAGATATAGATATCTCCACTCTACTCTGGTTGCCAAATGTAAATTCCTTTCTATTTTTCATTTTTTTTCCCAGACAGGATATTATTTCTTTGGGTAATTAATCACACCCTCTTATCCATTGAGATTGCTCCTACTAATGGAAGAAAAAAAAACACATACAAAAACACACAGAATTATAAAGAGGTAAATAAACATATCAGCTTAAGTATTAATTTAATTAAACTGATGTTAACAAATTAAATTAAATCTGTGGCCACAATTGGGTCTCCTAATGTTGCTTTATTCTTTGTGGAAGGTGTTTCAGTATAACAACTGAATAGTGATATGTATCTGCCTATCTAAAGTGAAATAGCATCCTGTGATCACTAAGCTCTAATAATCAGGAATATAGAGACAGACATGAACAGAGAATAGATAAGTTTATCAATAAAGGAAAGGAAATTTCACACATGTTGGGTTTAGCCAGGATGGTACAGAAAAAAAAAAGTGCCTAGATCAGGCAGACAGGAGCTCTCTATCATATTATACCAATTAGATAAGACCATGTCTTTGTTTTAAAGGAAGAGGACAATGAAAAGTATGGGTCCAAAGTATTGATTCAATGAAACAATCTTCCCACAACTGTTAAGACCTGAGGGCAATTTGTGTATTTTATTTTTACTAAGTGTGAAGAAGCAAAGACATGAAAGACTGAACTTCAACTTCCTTTGCTACGTCTTACAAGGTACTTATAAGCAAACTCAAAGGACAGCATCTCCAGAAATAGTAGAGTAGAGACCTCCAAGGCTTTTCCTCTTCTCAAAAAAAAAAAAAAAAAAAATGAGCTGGCAAAAAAAAAAAACAAAAAACAACTGAAAATAATTCAAATTTTATGCAATTCTGGAATCAACCCCAAACCTAACAATCACGGGAAGACTGGGTAAGAAGAAAAACTCTTTCTTTGTGATAAGAGCATGCCATGACAATTTAAATTGCCCTCTTGCCATCCCACAGTCCTCACATTGTCAGTGGCATCGGTGTGGCAAACTGCACTCCTGGTGTTCCTCAACTACCAGAGGGAAACTCCGGTCTTACTCTGAAAATCTTTGGTTGTTTCTTTTGACCTGTCTAATGGCCACCTGAGGAACTGGTAAGAGGACTTGCTCCTCTTTACCCCATCTCACAGTTTTCTCGTGTAAGATGTAGCCTTCTGGGTAGTATTTGCTAGAAGTGTTAAAGGAACTAGTACTGACCAAAGAAGCCTGGAACAAAGGACAAAATTTGGTAGAAGTAGTAAACATATTGTAGCAAGAAATCTGAAGTATGTTCAGAAAAGAGATACAATTGATAAAACAAATTGGTCCTATTGGGTGTATTTTGATAATATCGGTTAGTGTACTCTGTTTTGTTGTAATCTCAAATGTGGTTGTTTGAAGAATTTACTGAAGAATGATGCAATGGGAATGGTCTGAATTCACTATTTCTTATTTATCTTAATTTTACTTATTTTTTTCATATTTCTATACTAAATCACCTTTCTACAATAGAACCATGAGTTTTTTTTTCATTTATAAAGTTTATGATTTCATACTGTTTTCCATTTTTCTAAATACCTTAAGTCATAAAAATGTGCATTTGAATATCTACTATTACTAAGAAATGGGCTAATTATTATAAACATGATTTTATTATATCCTAAAAGTGACTTATAATGTATGTATCTGTTAGACATATGCTAAAAATAAAAGAGCAGAAATTCAGAAATATTTCTGAAAATACAATGAAAAAAACAAGAACAAAAAAAGGTATTTTTATCAAAAAAGCCAGGTAAAGTCTGAACATTTTAGAGGAGTTAAGGAAAATTAACATTTTTCCTCTTTACCAAAGAAAACAATGAACTGGCAAAACTGGAATAAAAGTCAGGTTCCTCTCTGCACATAGTAAATGGTAAAGAAAGTTGAAAAAAATATAGGATTGGTATTAATGCTTGATGTTTAAGTCAAACATCTTTAATTATGTTTGATTTTCATACCAGTTATATTCATATACAAGATTTATAGATTAACAAAAAGTAGAAAAAATCATTTGACATAAAATACTAACGCATTTGGGAATATTAAATTTCTCATATAGCAAAGTAAAGTAAATGACACTTAACTGTAAAAAATAAAGCTAATGAAGTATTTTCAATTTTTCAAAAGTTATTTACTATGCTTTTTAACATATTTCATTTTATTATTTTAGATGTAATTTTGGGAAATAGAGATATTCTAACTCATAAATGACAAAACTATAACTTAGAGAATATTAACAGAGAGGCATAGTGTTAGTTCATCCTTAGAACTAACAGATTCAAGCCAGTATTCTTTTCTTATGTAATACTAAATTCTGAATCTTCTCCAACTGTTATAAACATGTTGTTAAATAACACATTAATGACAACTTCAAAAAAGTCGACCGTTGCATGTAAATATAAAGAAAAATTAGCCCCAGAGAGAAAGTGTTAAAGATTTTATTAAATAATATTTTCCAATGGAAACAAAACTATTTCTTCTCATGTTGATTAATCATTATCTGTTTAATATCATAGGCTTCATTTTTTTAAGTATGCAACATTTTTAACATGTCATTATTATTCCTAATGAATTTGAGCATGCTTGGACTCCAAATATAAATGTATGTTACCCAGAAGGGAAAGAAAAGGCTAATAACTTACATATGAATAGGTGGATCCTAGAAATATCATCTAATTTTATCTTCTTTATAACCCCATGATATGAGCTTATTTAATTAGATTTAACTGAAAATCACTTATAATAGAGAAATAGAGAATTTATATACCTACTGGTATACATCACATTTTTATAAGGTGCTTTCTCTCTCTCTCTCTCTCTCTCTCTCTCTCTCTCTCTCTCTCTCTCTCTCTCTCTCATACACACACACACACAAATACGGTAAAGAATGGCACTTTCCCTGAGTAGTTCCTGTGGTCAAAATTACAGTGCTATTAGCTGAGTCGGAGAGGATTGAGACCTTTTAGAAGTAGGTGCACTTGATTGAGATCCTACAGGAGAGCTATCATGTAATGAATGGCAGAGAAGTGAGCCCTGGCTGCAGGAGAACAAGAAGGCAAAACAATTTTTAGTTTTATGATAAGAGATACAATGTGTTTTTAATCTGTTGCTAATTACCAAGAGAAAAATATTTGCAATTCAGGTACAACAGAAGAAAAGTAGAGAAGCAAAATATTAGTATCTCCCTAAATTATTAAAGATTACTTTAAAAATTTCTTAAAGTTACTAAGATTTAATGATGTTTCACTGTATAGGAACAACATAAATCTGGCCAAAAATAAACATATTAGGTATATCAATGTAGTAAGTGTTTTAGTTTTTCACAGAAGCTCTGTATCTCTCTCTCTCTCTCTCTCTCTCTCTCTCTCTCTCTCTATATATATATATATATATATATATATATATATATATATATATATATACCTATCTATCTATCTAAATATATATATATATATATATATATATATATATATATATATATATATAAACACATTGCCCAACAATAAGAGTAAATTTTTAAAAATAATGACATAATGACCTTCATTTAGTTTTCCTCTGGCATGTAACAGCTGGTATATATATATTAGAATAATGATTTAAAACTTTCATAATAAAAGACCTCTTAACCTTATCATTATTTGTTTGACAATTGAATAATTTTGGTGAGAAGAAAATTAACAGCCTTAATAAGCTTAATTAGATGCTACATTAATCAGAAGTAATTATAACACCCAATTCAGAAACTTTAATTTCGAAAGATCTATGGAGAAACATAAAAGGGGAAAAAAGTGTAGAGAATTTTAAGAGCAAAGACACCAAAGAGGAAATCACAAACTGGGATTATCTCAGACTACTTGGGATTGCCACAATTTATTCTGTTGCAGTGCTATTTCAAAATGAATAGATAAGCAACAAAGGAGTAAATGAAATTGTTTTAGAAATGATCAATTGTTTTATAAAAAAAAAAAAAAAACAGAAAACAGATTCAGTTTTCAGATAATCAACAGAAATCAAGACCAAAACATGGGAGCCCTGTCTGAAGGTAGGCTCTAGTGTTCTTTCAGAGCACCTCCAAATCCCCTTACTTGATCCACGTGACAGCATGCTGCACCTCCAGGAAGCACAACATGGCTCCATAGTTCTATTTCTATTTATTATTATTTATAATCTTCATTATTTCTTAGAAAATTGTATGATATTTTTGAGAAATGATATTTCCTTTGTTCCTACAATCATGAATGAAATGTGTGAATAAAATAAACAAGATTTAAAATGTCTCCCTGACCTAAAAGTAAATAACACTAGAAAAAATTGTACTTGAATTCAAATTTTTGGACACCTTTTTCTCCCTGGAAACATTCTCCTTAAGCAATTTGATCTTTTCCACATGGTCAGTTACATCTATACATAGATGAATCCTGAATCTTTATATAATTTCTCTACTTAATTTCAGACTCATGTATCTGAGAAGCTACAGGAATTTTTCATTAAGACACTTCATAAGTACCTCAATTTCAAACCCATCCAAACTCAAATTCATCACCTTTCTCCACATACCTAATCATTCTTGATGGTCATCTCAGTGTTTTGAAAGGCCATTCAGTCTTTAGCTGGATCCATTAACCTGGTTATAACCCTTGATACCTCTTTCCCATCACTTTCCAGCTTTTCAGAGATGCTTCTATTCAGAATATTATAATGCATCATCCAGGTAGCTTTTGGGGGCTGAAGAAGTGCTGTCAGCTCTCCTCACAGACTCTTTGAAACTGGAAACCTCCCAAAGCTCACTTCCCCTTATTGGGATGTCCTTCACCCAATGACTACTTTATATAGGAATATAAAGGCCAGAAACTTTGACTCCAGCCACAAACAACTCTGAATGGCCAACTTTGTCACAGCTAAATCCATTTTTTTTAGATCTGCACTGCAGCCTAACTTTACCACAGTTATTATTTTTTTCTCAACAGGAGTCCCTAATTACCTTCTAAATGTTCCTTGTCATCTCAAAATCAGTTTCCTACAAAAGTCAGTATGCAAAATCTGCTGGCTCAGTTTCCCAACTAAATTTCAAGTATATCCAGTTTTCTCCAAATCTACTTCCCTTGTATAGATAACATAATCTCTCATCAAGTTCTCTGTTTTCTACCTATTCGAAGGAAAAAATAAAAAACCTTTCAAAAGTTAAATTTAACAATTTAATTGAGCAAAGCAAATTACAAATCAGGAACCACTTAAAACCACTACAAGTTCTAGAAACTCCACCCTGAAGAGTGTTTAAGCAGCATTTATGAACAGAAAATGAAAGTGAGGTACATAGATTATTGATTACAGCTTAGTGTTTAGCCATTTTTTAATTATACCACCTCTGGATCAGAACTTGTGGGTTTCCATTGTGTTTAAGATAATGCCCAATCACTCTAACATGACTCTTCATAATCTGGTACCTGGTTGGATAACCTTTCAAGACTATTTTGAATCTTCTCTTTACTACATTGACCCTCCTCTCTTTCTATTTAATAATTTCTGGAACCTAAATTATTTAGGTTCCAGAAATTATTAACTGTTGGGAGCCATGTATTAACTATGGATATTTTGAGCCATCAAGCAGGGAAGTTGCTTTTCTGGGAACTCCGGGGTGAAATTCCCCAGTTAGAGAAAGCCCAGATCAAGCTGGCTCTCTGCATAAGCTCACAACCCCAGATTCAAACAGCCTTCAGGAGATGGGCATAACCTGCCAAGCACCAAACAACCTGTTTTTCCCCACTTTTATCCTATTTTCCCTGAAAGGAGCTCCCTACTGATCCCCTTTGGTCTGTACTACTACAGATAAACCAAGCAGGATTTTTTTTCTCTTTGTTGAAGTCAGACCTATCAAGTTTGATCAACCCATCATTGTCCTCACTTTTAATATATATATTTCTGGTCTTCTGTGTTTATTTTGTAATACTACTTTCATAGATTTTATTTTGCCAGCCACACCTCTAATGGTTACCTCCCTATGCAAGATTCAGCAGAAGTTAACTTTAGTTCTTTTATAAAATGACATAATATCACAACACAATACAATGGCATATAATGGCTAAGACTTTTATTCCGAGAAGTATTATATCTGGGATTCATACTAAACTAAACTTAAACTGCATAACTTCCAACAAGTTATTTGCTTCCCTTTGTTACATGATCTGTATTTCTAAAATAAAAATAAAGATTACTTTTCTGAGCAGTTTAATGAGTAAATGTAATCAGACAGATGAATTAGAAAGTATAGAATTAGACCTAATATCAGTGAAAATGCTTAACAAACTGCCAGAAACAAATCCAATGATCAATATGTGTTAACTTTCTTCACCATCATCTTCAACCATTGACTTTTCCACCTCAGAAAATCTCAAATCTTTTTGAAGAATTCTTAGATCTGTTAAACCTCAGGGAACATTTCATTGATTCATTTAGGTGATTTAGAGTTATAGTACATGATCACATTTTATATTTTCCTTTGTTAATATTTAATATTGCTTATTATATTATTTCTGTTAGGTTATAAACTGAATTTGTTTTCTCTGTATAAAAGGGCCTTGCATCACATCTGTTATATAGTAGATACCTCAGAAATATTCCTTGCAATGACTAAATTATTGCAATGACTAAATTATTCCATACGCATTTTCTTTCCAAAGACTTTTTTTGGCAGCTGCCTGTTTTAGCCGCTGCTGCCCCAGATGCCGATGCGGTGCCAGGAATTCTCTTCTCTGGGCACCGCCTCAGTTACCTTGGAGGATAATTCCATCCCTAGCTTCATGGTGGCTGTGCTGAAGCGAAAGTCTCCTGTCAACCACGGCCTGCACTGCTACCCTCATTGCTGCAGCCTCTGATTCTGCTGCTGCCAGCCTGAGATGCCTGAAGTTCTTTTTGGATGCTACTGCCACAGAAAAAAACACTGCCTTAGAACCAATTGAAGCTGAAACTGCTGCTGACCCCTGGAGATCACCTAGAGACAATGCCCCAACTACAGTTGTAGTGCATATGCAGCTGCCGCTACTGCTGACCCATTGCCTGCTGCCAACAACCACAGCCACTACTGGTGCTACCAAAGCTAGAGGACTCCTTCAGGGGAGACTCCAGGTTTGGTTGCATGTGGCTACACCCATTTTGTGACACCATCCAGAGCCAGGGGCCTGGGTGCCAGCAGGTTTACCACCACAAGAGCCTCTCTCTGAGGATTCCAGCTGGGACCTGCAGCTCCAGTGTAGAGGTGCCTGCAGGTTTGGAGGAGCCTGGGGTCTTCCTGCTGAGAGTTCTGGTGGCCATTGTCTTCCTGCTGCTGCATCTCGGGTTTGCTCCTTTGCATGAGTGTATCGCTGGTGATCTTTCTACAAGTAGGAGCAGCATTGAGATCTTGGGAATGCAGTGTGGGTGATCCTGAGGTGTCTGAAGCCCTTGGGTTTGCAAGGGCTGATCTGGGTTTGGTGATCACAAGAGATGTCAGAGACAGGGTTGAGGAACTGTTGGACACTGACAGAGACAGTTCAACTTTCTAGCAGGTCTTATTTTATTTTATGCTATTTTTTGATTCAGAATGTTTTTTATTCATCAGTCTGTGGAGGATAATAATATATAATTGGTGTTTTGCATTATTGTTGTATTCTTAGGTCTTTAATTGTTTCTCTTTGTTCACATTCTTCCTGTCTCTTGTCTATTTTCTTGGATTTTCTTTCCAACTTTTCTTCAAACAACAGAATCTCTGTTGGCTATTCTTCCTCTCTTCCTGTGAAGTTTTACTTCTAGCTTCTATCTTCCTTCCTCACAAATATTGCATACTACATTACCTCTGTTCTCTCACCCATCATTTTAAATAACAAATATTCTGTTTATACTTACTATACATAGTTATTGAACTCATCATTTTGTTTCAATGTGAGAAAGCAGTAGACGCCTTAGTGGGAACTATTAGGTTTAAGGATATATATTGTGTTCATTGGGTGTTGTTGATACTGGTCTTACCAGTAAGGCAAAGTGCTGGAAATCTTCAGGGACACTATAGGTCTACAGGATAGAATTTATCCTGACTTAGATTCATATTTTTAGATGGGAAAACACACTAACAACATGAAAAAACAAGGGAATAAAGTGCCCCGAACAACCCAAGATGCCTCAACAACTGATAATACAGTAGAAGAAATGTCCAGGAAGGATTTCAGTTTGTATATAGTTAAACTGATATGTGAAGTAAAGGATAATATAAGGAGTGAAATCAAAGAAAAAATACAGGAAGTGAAAGACCACTTTAATAAAAAGTCAGAGATCATGAAAAAAAAAAAGCAAAAATCCTCGAAATGAAGGAATCAGTAAACCAAATTATAAATTCAATAGAAACCATTACCAACAGATTAGACCAATTGGAACAGAACCTTAGACAATAAAGACAAAATATATAACCTTGAAAGTAGAGTTGAACATGCAGAGAAGATGTTAAGAAACCATGAACAGAACATCCAAGAAATATGGGATAACATGAAAAGACCAAATTTAAGAGTTACTGGAATAGATAAGAGCAGAGATGCAAACCAAAGGAATGCAAAATCGTTTCAACAATATAATAGCAGAAAATTTCCCAAAGCTAAAGAATGGAATGGAAAATCAAATACAAGAGGCTTACAGAACCCCCAAAGTACAAAATTACGGCAGACCCACACCAAGACACATTATAATGAGAATGACTAACATAGAATAAAGATAAAATCTTAAAGGCTGTGAGAGAAAAAAATCAATTTACATATGGGGGAAACAAATTTGGATCTCAATTGATTTCTCAGCCCAAACTCTCAAAGCTAGGAGTTCCTGGAATACACATTTCAAGCTCTGAAAGAAAAGGACGCCAACCAAGAATTTTATATCCAGCAAAATTAAGTTTCTGATTTGAAAATGAATTTAAAACATTCTTATAAACAAAAATTAAAAGAATTCACAACTAGAAAGCCTACACTACAGAGCATTCTCAACAAAATATTCTATGAAGATGAAGTGAAAATAAAAACTTAAAACCTGCAAAGAAAGGATCTACATTAAAGGGTCATTCAACCAAATGAGAAACTAAGACAATTCAGAAACCAGAAATAAATCAAAATGACAGGGAATACAAATCATATCTCAATAAGAACCTTGAATATTAATGGCCTAAACTCAACAATCAAAAGACATAGACTGGGAGACTGGATTAAAAGCAAGACCCAATAATATGATGTCTTCAAGAGACACTATGGGCAAAGACATCCACAGGCTGAAGGTGAAAGGATGGGAAAAAAAAAATTATCACTCATATGGATTGCATAAATAGGCAGGGGTTTCCATCATCGTTTCAGATAAAGAAGTCTTCAAACCAAAGTTAACCAGAAGGTCATTTCATGCTTCTTAAGGAAAATATATATAAGCAGGAGATAACAATTATAAATATTTATGCACCAAACAATGGAGTATATATGTACATCAAACAAATCCTTCTCAATTTTAAGAGTCAAATAGACCACAATACAATACTACTGAGTGACTTTAACACACCTCCCTCACTACTGGACAGATCTTCCAAACAACAACTAAATAAGGAAACTATAGAACTAAATATTACAATCAATAATCTAGACATATATACAATATTTCATCCATCAAAAAGCAAATATACTTTCTTCTCAGCAGCACATGGCTCCTTCTGTAAAATAAACCATATCTTATGCCACAAAGAAATTCTTAGTAAATACAAAAGAGTAGAGATAATACTCTGCATTCTATCAGACCACAATGGAATGAAATTAGAAATCACCAATAAAATAAAAAATAGAAGCTACTGTAACAAACGGAGACTAAATAATACACAATTGAATGATGAATAAATAGTAGAAGAAATCAAGGATGAAATAAAAAAAAATTCTTAGAGGTAAATGAGAACACTGATACAACATATCAAAATCTCTGGGACACTATGAAGGCAGTAGTAAGAGAAAAGTTTATTGCATTGAGTGCATTCATTAAAAGAATAAAAAGTCAACAAATAAATGGCTTATAAAATAAATGACACTACATCTCAAAGCCTAGGGAAAAAAAAAGAACAAATCAACGCCCAAAGCAGTAGAAGACAGGAAATAATTAAAATTAGAGCTGAAATCAATAAAATCGAAACAGAAGAAACGATTGAAAAAAATGACAAAAATGTTGGTTTTTTGAAAAAACCTGGCCATGCTAACGAAGAGAAAACTCAAATTAATAAAATACAAGATGAAGAAGGAAATATCACAAAAGATATTTCTAAAATACAGAAGATAATTAGAAACTATTTTGAATATTTATACTCTAATAAAATAGAAAATATCAAAGATATCGAAAAATTTCTAGAGACACATGACCTACCTAAACTAAATGAGGGGGTCATACATGATTTAAATAGATCAATTTCAAGGAATGTAATAGAAAATGCCATCAAAAACCTACCAACCAAGGACAGTCCATAATCAGATAGATTCTCAGCAGAGGTCTACAAGACTTTCAAAGAAGAATTAACACCAATATTCCTCAAAGTATTCCATAAAATAGAAAAGGAGGGAACCCTTCTAAATTCATTCTATGAGACTAATATCACCCTGATACCAAAACCAGACAAAGACTCAGCAAAAGAAGACTTCAGAGCAATACCCCTGATGAACATAGATGCAAAAAATCTCAATAAAATTCTGGAAAATTGCATACAAAAACATATTTAAAAGATTGTGCACCATGATAAAGTGGAATTCATCCCAGGGATGCAGGATTGGTTCAACATATGGAAATCAATAAATGTAATAACTAATATTAATAGACTTAAAAGCAAAATCATATGATCATCTCAATAGATGCAGCTAAATCCTTTGACAAAATACAGGACACCTTCATGTTCAAAACACTAGAAAAACTAGGGATAGTACAAACATACTTCAACATTGTAAGAGCTATATATGCTAAACCCTAGGCCAGCATCATTCTAAATGGAAAAAAAATGAAATCATTTCTGCTGAAAACTGGAACAAGACAAGGATGATCTCTTTCACCACTTCTATTCAACGTCATCCTTGAAACTCTAGCCAGAGCAATTATACAAAAGAAAGAAATTAAAGGGATATAAATAGGTAAAGAAGAACTCAAATTTATCACTATTTGCTGATGACATGATTCTATATCTAGAAGATCCAAAAAATTCCACCAGAAAATTTCTAAAACTAATAAATGAATTCCTCAAAGTATCAGGATATAACATCAACACCCATAAATCAAACACATTACTATACATCAGCTACATCAGCAAAGAATCCACAGATAGAGAAATTAGGAAAACTACTCCATTCACAATAGCCTCAATCAATCAATCAATTAATCAATAACCTGGGACTCAATCTAACAAAAGAGGTGAAAGATCTCTACAATGAAATCTACAGAACACTAAAAAAAGAAATTCAATAAAACCTCAGAAGATGAAAAGATCGCCCATGCTCCTGGATAGGGAGAATTAATATTGTCAAAATGGTCGTACTACCAAAAGCGTTATACAGATTTAATGCAATTCCTATTAAACCTCGATGGTATTCTTCATAGAATTAGAAAAAGCAATCATGAAATATATTTGGAAAAATAAGAGACCCTGAAGAGCTAAAGCAATCCTTCACAAGAAAAGTGAATTAGGAGGCATCACAATACCAGAACTTAAACTATACTCCAGAGCTGTAGTAATAAAAACAGCATGGTATTGGCACCAAAATAGACTGTAGACAAATGGTACAGAATAGAGAACACATAAAAAAAAACCCACATAAATATAATTATGTCATACTAGACAAAGGTGCCAAAAACATTCACTGGAGAAAAGATAGTCTATTCAATAAATGGTGCTGGCAAAACTGGAAATCCATATATAGCAAAATGAAATTAAGCCTCTATCTCTCACCCTGCACAAAAATCAACTCAAAGTGGATCAAAGACTTAGGCACTAGAACAGAGACCCTGCACCTAATAAAGAAAAAATAGGTCCAATCTTCACCATGTTGGCCTAGGATCTGACTTCCTTAAAAGACTCCTAAAGATCAAGAAGTAAAATCAAGAATTAATAAATAGAATGGCTTCAAATTAAAAAGCTTTTTTTCAGCAAAGGAAACAATTAATAAAGTGAAGAGAGAGCCTACAGATTGGGAGAAAATCTTTACCAAGTGCATCTCCGATAAAGCATTAGGATATATAAAGAACTCAAAACACTAAACACCAAAAACAACAACAACAACAACAAAAAAAAAACTAATCAATAAATGGGCTACGGAACTGAACAGACACTTCACAGGAGAAGAAATGCAATTGATTAACAAATATATGAAAAAAATGTTTAACATCTCTAAAGCAATTAGATAAATGCAAATCAAAAGTATTCTAAGATTTCATCTCACTCCTGTCAAAATGGCAATCATCAAGAATATAGGCAACAATAAATGTTGACGAGGATGTGGTATAAAAGGTACACTCATATATTGCTGGTGGGACTGCAAAGTATTGCAACCACTATGAAAAGCAGTACAGAGATTTCTCAGAAAAATGGGAATGGGACCACTATTTGACCCAGCTCTCCCACTCCTTGGTTTATACCCAAAGGACTTAAAATCATCATACTATAGTGAAACAGCCACATCAATGTTTATATCAGCTCAATTCACAATAGCTAGACTATGGAACCAACCTTAGTGTCCCTCCATAGATGAATGGATAAAGAATACGTGGTATATATACTCAATGGAATATTACCTTTAAATAAGAATAAAATTATGGAATTTGCCAATAAATGGTTGGATTTGAAAAATATCATGCTAAGCAAAATACGCCAATCTCACAAAATCAAAGGCCAAATGTTTTCTCTAATATGCAGATGCTAATTCACAATAAGACAGGGAAGAATAGTGTTACCTCAGATTAGGTGGAGGGAAGTGATGGAAGGGGAGAAGAGGGGATGTGGGGATAGGAAAGATAGTAAAATGAAACGAAGATTATTTCTGTATGTATATATGTGATATATGTGACTGTATGACCAATGTGATTCTGCAACATATACACTCAAAAAAATGAGAAATTAGATCCCATCTATGTGTGATATATCAAAGTGCATAAGTGCATTCTACTGTCATGTATAACTAATTAAAACAAATTTTAAAAAAAATTTAAAAGCCTTTTTGAATTTGAATCCAATAGTATGTTGAGTGTTTCAAACTAAATATCATTTAATGAAAAATTCCTTTGCAGGAAAAATATGGCTGTAATACCATTCATAGTACAGAGTAAATGATACTCATCATAAAATTACTGTGCTAACATTTATATTAAAAATAAAACAGAAGGAAAAAGAACACATTATCTATTGAGTTAGACAAGCAAATTAAAATCTAGATCACTAAGATAGTGGTTTTCAACTGGGGCTGGAGGAGGGAGTTCTATTTTTTTCATGATTTATTTTTATTTTTTTATTGGTTGTTCAAAACATTACAAAGCTCATGATATATCATCTTTCATACATTTGACTCAATTGGGTTATGAACTCCCATTTTTACCCCAAATACAAATTGCAGAATCACATCTGTTACACACTCACATGTTTACATAATGGCATATTAGTGACTGTTGTATTCTGCTACCTTTCCTATCCCCTACTATCCCCCTCCCCTCCCCTCCCATCTTCCCTCTCTACCTCATCTGCTGTTGTTCAATTCTCTCCCTTGTCCCCCCCCTTTCCCCTCACAACCTCTTATATGTAATTTTGTGTAACATTGAGGGTCTCCTACCATTTCCATATGCTTTCCCTTCTCTCTCGAGGAGGGAGTTCTATAGCCAGAGGACATCTGATGATTCCTGGAGATATTTGTGGTTGCCAAAGTTTGGCTGAGAATAGATGCTTCTTTGATCCAGAAAGAAGAGGCCAGGGATGCTCGTCTGTAATGCACAGTACAGCCTTCTACAGTGAAGAATTATCCCGAACATAAAATCAATAGTACAAAGGTCCAACAAGTGTGCACTATGGTAACAAAGCATGCACTTTAAGACAGGATGAAAAATTTAAATATCCAGAGTATGTTGTAGAGTAATAGATTTTTGAATGCATTTTTTAAAAATAATACACCAATGACCCTCTTTCTGAGTAGTCAGCTGAGAAGGTATGTTCTTTGAAGTGATGAAATGACTTATTAACCTTGGAAAAGGCATTCCAATATTCAATTTCAAAATTAAGTTAAATGTGAAAGTTAATGTATATGCAAAGAGAAAAGAGTAAAAAAAAAACAATGAATAAAACCACTAAGTATAGCTGTCATTGAAAATGAGTAATTGAGACCATATTGCATAGTTCGTATTTTTGAAAACAAGACACACATCTCATACTGAAAGATTAAAGCAAATTTGCCACAAAAACATCTGGGAGAATGTCCTGAAAAGTAATACAACCGCAGAACAGTTCTCTCAATAGAATAATAATAGCAATTTTTTAAAGTTAAAGTTTTGGATTAGGTTAACTTTTAAAAAAGCTATTTAATAAAACTGGCTATGACCAGATTGAACAAATGTCTGTGTAGGTGGACAGCTGACATGACATCATATATTAGGTAAGAGAAACACTGTTTCAGGACTGAAATATTTCTCACTCATTTTAATGAATAATTCACATAAAACTCTTTTCTGATAATTGACAGCTAATATAGCTTAGCTAAATCCAGATGAAATGGAGAGTTAATGAAAAGATAGAGCCATGTGCAAACTGAGCTAAGTCAAATGTTCCCTATCAAAGCAAAGTGGGAATTTGAGGCAATTATAGAAATTTCCAAATTTAAATATATCTACATGTATGCACTGCATAACAACATTTTGATCAAGGAAAGATGGCATATACAAGAGTAGTGATATGATCTAATGGGACTACTTACACATTGTGTAAGAACAGTTTACTATGTTCACACAAGGATGTCACTGCTTAATGATCCATTTCTCTGAATCTATCCCTTTTGTTAAATAACATGTCATTGTGTGTGTATATATATACTGCTTCACCTCTCATTTGTATGTCTTCAACTTCCAGGTTATTTAATATTTAAATATCTTATCGAATTTAAAAATATAAATATTATTATAATCTTTAATTATTGATTAGTTTTGGTTTAATATATACTCAATACTTTATAATGCTGTAAGTGCTCAATAAATTTAAAACATAATCATAATGGAACATTCTCATATACTTAAAATGAAAGGCTGGCACTTCAATTTGCTCAAATTCAAGTAACAACCATGATTTTATAAATTACAAGCAATGCTCAATGTCTAATCAAGATAAAAATATGAATACTTCTTTTAGAAAATAGTGAATTGATAATTTCCAGTGGGTTATATAGAAATTCTTTGCCATACCCTTCAGCAAAACCATCTAAGTAATTCGTTTTAATTTCTGAAGCTTCTGAAGTGTGCAGTCTAAACACAATAATTTTCAATTAAATATATTAATAAGATCATTGTATTAATTTCACATTAAAAGATTTTCACTGATGAAGGGAATTATACTTTGGGGAAGAGCCAGAATCAGTATAATATGGAAGCTATGCCAAAGGGACTTTTTCACATTCTCATGAAGTATATATACCAGAGTCTTCAGTGTTGTTTGTATGCTGTCTCTACCCTAATTCACTCCCTCAGTTGAGCTTTGTTTGTTCTGATTGCCAGGTACTGCCACATTCCCTAGATACCATCGCCGCATCAATTGGTCACTTATGTCACCTCTACCATATCCCATGGTTATTGGAAAACACAGACCCTTCTGCTAGGTGCCATTACTGCTTCACCTCCATTCAGCTTATCCACTTGTTTCATTGATCACACTCAGTCAAGTTACATCCTAAAGCAATATCCTCTCACCCAGGTCACGTGTCCTAGTATCTCTCCTGTTATTGTCTCCTTGAACTTAACATCTGACAATAATTCCCTGCAAACTCTACAATCCTGTGGTTCTACTGAGTAGTATAATGAAGTGGAAGAAGTAACTTTTTCTCTCCCTACCACTGTTTTAATTTTGTGTTACTTCCTACCAGGGAATAACACAACAGAACTGCCAAACACCCACAAGTAATGAAACTACATTTCCTATATATTGACAAATAAATCCTTCCAGTCCTAGCTGTTTCTCAAGACAGAGACATGAGTTCATTGGGAGTTAAATAAGAAGCAAGACCTGTATCATCAAGTTTACACAATAAGTGCACATAAAGGCAAAGCACCCCCTAATGCCCATATATCAGCAACATTGGCCAGTTAGGCCTTTCTGCTGATTTGTTCTTGCTCATACCTTCAGAAATAAGTCACATGAAATTTCTGATTAAAAAAAATCATACTTGCTTTATGCGAATTTTATGGTTGGGATTTGAGATGATCCCCAAAGCTCCTGTGTTAATACAGGGATATTCAGAAATGAAATGATTGGATTAGAGAGCTGCAGCCTAAACAGTCCATTCTGGGTTAAATGGATTAACTGGGCAGCAGGTGGGGTGTAGCTGGAGTGGGTGGGGGTTACTGGAAGCATACTCTGGAAAGGTGCATCTTCCCTGAGGTGCTTTCCTCTTTCCCTCTCTTATCTCTGGCTGCCATGAGATGAGCAGCTTTTCTAAGCTGTGATATGCTTCAGCCCTTATTTCTGCCTCACTTAGGCCCAAAATGATGGAGCCAGATGACCATGAGCTGAACCTCTGAAACCATGAGCCCCCAATAAACGTTTTCTCTTCTAAGTTGTTTTGTCAGGTAATTTGGTCACAGCAATCAAAAGTTGACTAACACAGCAAATAATGCTGAAGCTAATATAAAGACAGACAACAGGTATTGACTCTGAAATGTTCAATATTCAAATTAGAAAAATGTATGTTTGATTTACCTCCTGGACTAGTTTATGTGACTAAGTTCCTTTCTTCTAGTAATTACAGACAGGAAACAGAATCAGAATTCAGTCTGGACTTAGTTATCTTGATATTTATCCTGTCACTTTCCTAATATGTTATTATTGGGAGGACTAAACAATTAGATCCCTAGGATTTTGACATTTAATACATCTGCTGGTAAAGCAGAGTCTTAAGGAGAGTTGATCTCTGTAATGTAGTTTAAAGTCTGGTATAGTGATGCCACCTACTTCACTATTTCTGCTAAGGATTGCTTTAGCTATCCTGGGTCTCTTATTTTTCCAGATGAATTTCATGATTTTTTTTTATATTTCTATGAAGAATGCCATTGGGATTTTGATTGGAATTGCATTAAATTTGTCTAGTGCTTTTGGTAGTATGGTCATGTTGATAATATTAATTCTGCCTATCCAAGGGCAAGGTAGATGTTTCCATCTTCTAAGGTCTTTGATTTCTCTCTTTAGGATTCTGTAGTTTTCATTGTATATATCTTTCACCTCTTGTTAAGTTGATTTCCAAGTGTTTTGTTTTTTTTTTTTTAGGTTATTGTAAATGGGGTAGTTTTCCTCATTTCCTTCTCAGATTTGTCACTGATATACAGAAATGCCTTTGATTTATGGGTACTGATTTTATATCCTGCTACTTTGATGAATTCTTTTACTAGTTCTAGAAGTTTTCTGGTGGAGATTTTTGGGTCTCCTAGGTATATAATCATATCGACAGCAAATAGTGCTAATTTAAGTTCTTCTTTTCCTATACATATCTCTTTAATTTCTTTCATCTGTCTAATTGCTCTGGCCAGTGTTTCAAGAACTATGTTGAATAGAAGTGGTGAAAGAGGGCATCCCTGTCTTGTTCCAGTTTTCAGAGAGAATGCCTTCAATTTTTCTCCATTTAACAAAGGTACCAAAAACATGCATTGGAGAAAAGATAGCATTTTCAAAAAATGATGCTGGGAAAACTGAAAATCCATATGCTACAAAATAAAATTAAAGCCCCATCTCTCACCATGCACAAAACTCAATTCAAAATGGATCAAGAACCTAGAAATTAAAACAGAGACTTTGTGTCTAATAGAAGAAAAAGAAGGCCCTAATATTTATTATGTGGGATTAGGCCCCAACTTCCTTAATAAGACTCCTATAGCACAAGAATTAAAAACAAGGATTAATAAATGGGATAGAATCAAGCTAAAAAGTTTCTTCTCAGCAAAAGAAACAATCTGTGAGGTGAACAGAGAGCCTACATCCTGGGAGGAAATTTTTACCCTTCACACATCAGATAGAGCACATAATCTCTAGGGTATATAAGGAACTCAAAAAGCTAAGCACAAAAAAAACAAATAACCCAGTCAACAAATGGGCCAAGGACCTGAACAGACACTTCTCAGAAGAGGATATACAATCAATCAACAAATATATGAAAAAAAATGTTCATCATCACTAGCAATTAGAGCAATGCAAATCAAAACTACTCCATGATATCACCTCACTCCAGTCAGAATGGCAGCTATTATGAGGACCAACAACAATAAGTGTTGGTGAGGATGTGGGGAAAAAGGTACACTCATACATTGCTGGTGGGACTGCAAATTGGTGCATCCAATATGGAAAGCAGTATGGAGATTCCTTGGAAAACTGGGAATGGAACCAGCATTTGACCCAGCTGTCCCTCTCCTTGGTTTATACCCAAAAGACTTAAAAACAGCATACTACAAGGGCACACAGCACATCAATGTTTGTAGCAGCACAATTCACAACTGATAAACCGTGGAGCCAACCTAGATGTCCTTCAGTGAATGAATGGATAAAAAAAAATGTGGCATATATACACAATGGAATTTTACTCAGCAATAAAAGAGAATAAAATCATGGCATTTGCAGGTAAATGGATGGCATTGGAGAAGACAATGCTAAGTGAAGTTAGCCAATCCCAAAAAAACAAATGCCAAATGTTTTCTCTGATATAAGGAGGCTGACTCATAGTCGGGTAGGGAGGGGGAGCATGGGAGGAATAGATTAATTCTAGATATCTCAGAGGGGTGGGAGGAAAAGGGAGGGGTAGGGGATTAGCAAGCATGGTGGAATGTGATAGACCTCATTATCCAAAATACATGTATGAAGAAACGAATTAGTGTCAACATTCTTTATATACAACCGTATATATGAAAAATTGTGCTGTATACATGTAATAATAATTATTGAAGTGCATCTTCCTGTCATTTCTTTTTTAAATCAATTTTTAAAAAGCAGCAAAAGAGAGAGAGAGAGAGAGAGAGAGAGAGAGAGAGAGAGAGAGCTGATCTCCATCCTTTATTGACCTACTAAAAAGCTTATGTCCCTCCCAGGAGCAGAGTATGGTTACTGGGCCAAATTTATTAATTCACTCTTCATTTAGGGTACTTTTTCTTTTAGTTTATCTAGATTGTTTTTGTTTTCAAATTCAGGCCTATTAAAGCTGAAATCTTCTTTGGCCATTTTTCCATTTCACTAAAAATGTGTATTTGGTCTAGTGTTTTAATATTTTCTTCCATAAATTTATAGTAGAAAAGAAGAAAAAATAAAAATCACGAAGAAATGTAATTCTGAGCTTTTCAAATTGGTTATAATATGGAATTTTCAGCATGACTTCTTACCTCTGTAGCATACCAAGGTGGAGAAGAAGACGCTAGAAGAGCTGAAATGTCAATTCAATTGTGCAAGGTGATGGAGAACAATAATTGTGGTGAGATTAACTATATTTTCAAATAGAA